>NC_034590.1:158665707-158699281 GCF_900095145.1 Mus pahari | reverse complement strand
TATCAGATTTAGGATTGGTAAAAATCCTTTCCCAATCTGTTGGTGGCCTTTTTGTCTTGTTGACAGTGTCTTTTGCCTTACAGAAGCTTTGAAATTTTGTGAGGTCCCATTTGTCAATTCTTGATTTTACAGCACAAGCCATTGCTGTTCTGTTTAGAAAATTTTTCTCTGTGCCCATATCTTTGAGGTTTTCCCCCACTTTCTCCTCTATCAATTTCAGTGTCTCTGGTTTTATGTGGAGGTCTTTGATCCACTTAGACTTGAGCTTTGTACAAGGAGATAAAAATGGATCAATTATCATTCTTCTACATGATAGCCGGGCTTTGGGAAGTTTCTTGTAGTTTCTTCATTGTGTTTAAAATAATAATGATGATAATACCTGCCTCGTGTAATATAGAATAGCCTATAATAGAGAATAGCACTTAATAAAAGTATAGTACCACCATGTAGTAATATATAGTACTAGGTATAACATATGTACTATATATTTATATTATAAATATTGTATAGTACTATATAAAATACTGTAGCAGTAGTGGTTGTCCATTGTCTTTGTGGTCGCCCTTTAAGGTGGGGGCCCTGTGCCTCCCCCATACCCTACCCAGAATGTCTCCTCAGTGTCTCTGCCTTCCACCTCCATCCAGGGAAAAGACAGATGAGGAAATTGAATTTACGTTGGTATGCTTATGGTAATGGCCACTTAGTGTCGTGGTTAAAGTGCCAGGCTGGAGCCAGGCAGCAGGCATTCAGAGCCAGGCGCTGTCCCCTGCGACTCTTGGGAGATGGGTCTCCCTATTCTGTCTTTTGTAAATTAGGGATATTTGCATCCACTTTGTGGCCGTTAAGGGTTAAGTTTTCCTCTTTAAATAGCTATCTTCATAGGTCCTTAGGTAGGCCATCTTGCCCAGATGTTTAATCAGGCCTTAATTTGTATGTTTCTGAAAGATGTTGTTTAATGAAATTAACATTTAAGTCGGTGAACCCTGAATAAATTCAATTACCCTCTCTAAAATGGGTGGGCCTTATCCAATCACACACACACACACACACACACACACACACACACACGCCAACAAGGAGATCTGCCATAGCTTGCCTTTGGACTTGGCTGCAGCTCATTCCCAGGCTCCCGCCTGCCCCCTCATCAGACGTTGTGCTCACCAAGTCTCCACAGTCACGTGAGCCAATTTCTAAAATAAATCCTTTTTTTTTTTTCTCTATGTGCACATCATGTTGGCCTGTTTCTCTGGAGAGCGCTAGCACACACCTCCATCGCAGTAATGAAGACTAGGTAGGTTAGTGTCTGAGTGTGGCTAGACATTCTCTGCAGCAGAGAAGACTTTCCTGAAGTGTTAGCTCCTGTTACTCAGTGAGCATGCCGTGCCCAGACCTTCACATGTTCTTCACATGTTTTTCATATGTTTCTTCACGTTCTGCTCTGCCACACTGCAAGGAGAAATCACTGACTGTTCCCGGGCACACGCAGAGTCAGAGTCCAGGTTTAGGGCTCACGCCCGCTGCACAGTGAAGCTGCCCAGGGTTGCTCACACTGGGAGGTTAATGCTGTGTCTATGCTTTCCGGCCTAGTTCCAGAGCCCGGCTCCTTCACAGGAGACCCTTGCTGATGCTGGGACCAAGGACACTTTTCTAGAAGCGGTCTGGTCATAGGGTCCAGGTTTCCTGCCTCGTGCTCAGGTGAGCGGGTACCTGTCACTGTGCCCTGCTCAGAACTGCTAAAGCAGGGCTCGAGTCAGAGTGCTTATTTGGCATGTATGAACCCTTAGGTAGTAATCCTCAGGACTGAATAAACCCAGTCTGGCAGTCTGTGCCTGCAGCCTGGCCACTCAAGAGCTCTAGGCAGAGGGATCAGAAGTTTAAGGGCATCCTTGGGCTTATAATAACCAGCCTTGGTTACATGAGACTCTGAACTAGTGCTTGTAGTCCTAGAAAGAAGCTATGATACCAAAGGCTGATTTGTGGGCTGAGAACAGCAATGGTATAGAGAGTTGGGATGGTGCAAGTCCAGCTCCTAATTATCTTGATTTATCTTTAGCTTCACCCATAGCCGTTTATTGCCCCCCTCTGTATGTGACCTAACATTTTTGGGACCATTAGGTAATCATTTGGGATATATGAGCAGGATCCAAGTTTCTGCCAACCAGAGAGTTGAGAATACTATCAGGCACTTTCCGAAGCCTACTGCAGAGCCTCCACCGCACCCTGTCGTCTCCCCATGCAGCTGTTGCCTGCTACCTGATGGATTTGAAAGTATGTCGCCTTATGGCTTTCTTTGCTCCTGTTTCTACAAACAAGATTGCTGCCTCTTTGGAACATGTTATTTGGGGAAACATGAATCTCTGTGCTCAGGCTGTGGTTCCTCTTCGTGGGCTCTGGAATGAACCAACTCCTCTGTTCCTTCGAGGTGCGAGTTGCTTCTGTAGTTGATGAGACCCTGGTCTCCCCCCCCCCCCCAAAAAAAACATCAGCAGCAAGGCTTGTGCAGAGCAGAGGAAGAACACTGTCAGTGGCACACAACCTGGTGGTGGGGGGCAGGACCGGTGACATTTGACAGTGAGAGGGGTGGCCTGGACTTTTTCGGCATCTCTCCTTTTTCTTTCTAAATCTTTCCTTGTGGACCTGGTACCGTCTGCCTAATGGCTAGAAGCCGTCTTTGGGCCCTCCCTTCCTTCTGCCTATCAGCTGGGCCTCCTGATCCACTCACTTCTGCCCGTGCTTACTGTCACCTTAGTCAGCCGCCTTCCACCTGGCAGGGAATCCCTCAGCCTCCCAGGAAGTCTCCACCTTTACTCCGGTAGTTGCCGTTCCCCGCAGCACCGCTAGAGGGCACTCATAAAGTACATTCCAAACCTGCTGAAATTCCCCGGGGGACTTCCACGCGGTGAAGAACAGTTCCTTTTTCTGGCTTCAGAGCCCTGCATAATTGACCCCCGCTGCCTTTCTGACCCGGGCTCTGCCCCTACATTCCCATCAGGTCGAACCTGTTCAACCGCAGCGTCTTCGTCTGCTACTAAGACGTCACGCTCGTTCCTTTGGCAGCTTTTGTACTTGCTGTTCCCTCGACCTGGAAAATCTTCCTCCCCATGGCTGCTTTGTTGTTTATCATCCGGGAGGGGCCACCCCAGCCTCACCCTCTCAAATCTCTGCTCCTTCCCTGTCGCTGACACTCTAGTTAGTTACCTTGTATACATTCTTGCTTACTGCCTATCTCCCACCACCTTGAAACCTAGACTGTAGGGCGTGCGCCATACAAGCCCCGCTCCGTGGGCGAGTGACTTGGAGTCCGAGTACCCGGGTCACACAGTGAGTTAGAGTCAGGAAGGGTGGCCTCTCATCTGGGCTTGGGGGACATTGGACATAGAAGGAACTTTTCTGACTTGGGAGCAGAGAGCCGGAAGAGGCTTTGGTTATCCAGCGAGAAAACACTCAGAAATCTAAGCAAGCAAGACTAATCGTGGGTTGTTTGGAAATCAGTTATATGACCTTCCTGAGCACCAGCTGTATTCAGGCGCTGTACACATGTTGGCGTTGCAGAAAATATATGCCTGCCGTTCGGAAGTTTGCAGTGACGAGCTGTTCTATGAAAGGCGCCCTGTGACAAAGGGGAGTGCTGGAGGAACAGGGCTGTGCACAGTGCAAGCCAAGGGCCAGCTACTCAAGCAGGCTATGGCAGGGAAGAGGGTGGGCGGTGGGGTGTGGGGGGAGGCAAGGGTGTAGCAGAGGGGAGGGTGTGGGGGTGGGTTGCAGCACAGGCTGCAACTGCACAGGGATGTTGACTTTCTCTGAGTTAAATGAAGGGCACAGAGTGATGTGATCCGGATGGTTTTCTGGCTGTTGATTGGAACGGCATAGAGGGGGAAAGAGGAGAGATGGACCCCAGCAACAGCGGTCCCTGGGTGGATTGGATGATTCAGAAAGTCTGGGAGCCGGAGAGTGTCCGTCAAGCTGCTTGATAACCTGGTTTGCTTTCTATGGCTATGATAAAACATTCGGAATAAAAAGTGGCTCGGCGAGGAAAGGGTTAATGGGGCTTCTGCGCTCACAATCCTTCACTGTCAGAGTGGGAACTCCAGGCAGGAACTGAAGCAGAGGCCACCAGAGGAATGCTGCTTGCTGGCTTGCTCTCCACGGCTCTCCCAGCTTGTGGTTTATACAACTACCTGCTCAGGGGTGGCACTGAGCACGTCAGGCCAGTCTGATAAAAAGATCTTCTTCTCAGTTAGGTTACCTTTTCCATATGACTCTGATCTGCTTCAAGCCGGCAAAAACTGACCAGCACACTTGAGTCTTCTGTCGCAGGTCCTCGGTTTTTCGGTCATGTGACCTTGGACATGGTCCTTCACCTGGAGTTCACATGTTCAGCTGGAGAAATGGAAGCAGCAGCAACTAGTAAGAGGTTTATTGTAAAGGCATGCTGTGACCCTGGCACTCTACAGGCTGAGTTCAACGCCAGCCTGGACCTCGTAGGGAGAGAAGGAACCAGGGTCTGAGGGCTACTGTAAGGAACGGTTTACACAGCAGCAGCCTAGACCCATAGATTAGGCCTGAAGAGAACAGACTGGACCCTAAGCACAACCTGGAACTGCTGTCCACACATGTGGGGCTTCAGTGGGTCTCGGGTCTGTCCTCAAGCTTTGCAACTTCACAGCTTCTGGGCTCTGGTCTCCCTCACCACCACCCCAATGCTGGACAATTCCACTAAGGATGGGCTTTAGCCAAAAATGCTTCGTGAAAATGGCTGCATGTGTGGGAGCTGACTGGCCTCCATAGCTGGTTTGCTGAGCCTCACACCTGTTTAAGTAGCAATGGCAGAAGCGCTCTCAGGAGCGCTGAATGAACCATACATTTCAAGAGCCTTCTGCCAGCCAGCAGCCAGAAAAGCCAGAAGTTGCTGTGGTAGCTGCCCATCGTGGGCAGGCCTTCCTCCAAAGGAGCCTGGCAGCAGGGCTTCCGTTCAAGTCCCCGTGGCTCCCAGGAAAGATGCTTGAGGAGTTCTGCGAGTTGCCACTGGGGGGTGCAGTATCCCATAGATCCTCTGGGACGGTGGCTTCTATGTGTGCCACTTGCCAGGCAGAGGGGCCTGGAGGTCCTTCCCACCCAGAACTCAGCCATCTCCAGTTTAAATGCAAACGAGGTTGCTCAAGAGTGTTGCAAGATTGTTTTCTTGGGCAAGTTGTTGATGTTTCTGATGAAGTCCTGTTTATTCTTAGAAAAGCTGTGAGCTCAGCCCGCCTTGCATCTCCAGGATCATTAAACGCTCTTATTGGGCCCAGTTAATGAGATCAACGCTGATGTGGCTCTGTTGTTGTTGGAATTGAGAATTTAGGGTTTGGCATCTGACACACTCGATAAAATTCAAATCCCAGCCTGCCTCAGTTGGCTTTGCTATTGGCAAATTTGTGTTTATTTGTTTATTGTTTATTACAGGCTGTGAAGGGAGGCAGGAGTTGACCTTACCTTTAACCTAGCAGCAAAACGATTCAATCACAGTATTTATTTCCACTTTTTGAGCCCCAAAGGAGTGTACATTCTGAACCAGGAGGCCTGCTTTCTGCCACAGTTCTGCCAACTGTATGTTCCTGAGTAAGCCCTTAGCTTCCATGTGTCTTAGTTTCATCTACGAAATGGGATGCAGGAGGCCGCAGAGATATACCCATGCTCCTCTAGGAGAGGGTGCTAGTGTAGGCTCCTCTTCCGTGCAGGATGGGCACTGAGTAGATGCCACCTACGTGTTGGTGCCCGAAGAGGCCAGAAGTGTGCAGGAGCTGTAGTTACAGATGGCCGTGAGCTGCTGGGTGTGGCTGCTGAGAACTGAACCCAGGTCCTCTGCAAGAGCAGCAAGTGTGGGTCTTCACTGCTGAGACACTTCCGAAGCCCTATGCTCCAGCCTCCAGAGTAACCCAGGGCAGGCCTGTGCCTCGGCTGGGCTGTGAGGTTGGGCGGGGTCTGTGGCTTCGTTTTGCTTGTTAGTTTTTGCTTTTTTTTTTTTCATTTATTTTTAATTGTTCTTAATTTCACATTTTTTTAATTTAAAAAAAAAAAAGATTTTTGGATTTACTATATGTAAGTACACTGTAGCTGTCCTCAGACACTCCAGAAGAGGGAGTCAGATCTCATTATGCGTAGTTGTGAGCCACCATGTGGTTGCTGGGATTTGAACTCAGGACCTTTGGAAGAGCAGTCAATGCTCTTACCCGCTGAGCCATCATCTCGCCAGCCCACATTTTTTAATTTTTATAAAATTGATTTTTTTTTAATTTTATAAACTGTTATAAAATACTTGAAAGTAGATAAAGACGTCACATATCTGAAATATTTATTTCTGTATGTAGGGGCATATATGGCATGTATAAAGGTCACAGTTGGTTCCCTGCCTGGGATCAAGCCCAGGTCGTCAGATTTGGTGGCAAGTGCTTTGCCCACCCAGCCGTCTGTCTGGCCCCTTGCTTTGTATTTTTGAGATAGTCTTACTCTGTAACCCAGACTGGCCTTGAACTCACGGCAGCCTTTCTAACTTGGCCTCTCCACTACAGGATTAGAGGCATGAGCCAACGTGCCTGGTTAAATTGGTCTTTATTTATTTTTTAAGTTTGTTTATTTATGCTTTTAAATCATTATATTTGTGAGTGTTTTACCTACATGTATGTCTAGGTAGTACCACATGTATGCCCAATTTCTGGAGAGGTCAGAAGAAATGTTACGTCTCTTGGAACTGAAGTTGTAGATGGGTGTGAGCCACAATGTAGGTACTAGGAATTGAACCCAGGTTCTCTGAAAGAGCAGCAAGTGCCCTTAACTACCAAGCCATCTCTCTAACCCCCTGAGTTCAGTTTTGAATAAAGTATATTTTAAAAGCTAGGCCCAACTTTTGGTTTGTTTGTTTCTTTCTTTTTTTAAATTTTATTTTAGTTTTGTTTTTTCCAGACAGGGTTTCTCTGTGTAGCCCTGGCTATACTGGAACTCACCCTGTAGACAAGAACTTAGAGATGTGCCTGCCTCTGCCTCCCAAGTGCTGGGGTTAAAGGTGTGCGCCACCACTGCCCAGCCCACTTTTTAAAAATATTTTTTATGCTTATTTACAGGCACGTGTGTGTGTGTGTGTGTGTGTGTGTGTGTGTGTGTGTGTGTGTGTGTGTGCATGTATGTGAAGGTCAGAGCATAATTTATGGAAGTGGCTTTTCCCCTTCCACTGTCTTAGGAATGGAACTCAGGTTGGCAGTCATGGTGACAAGACTTGTCTTGTCAGCCCCTATTCTTCTTTTATGATGAGGTAGCTAAGAGTGGCCACTTGCTCAAGGTGAAGGTTGGACAGAACTTGGCTTCCTGCTGACTCGGGCGGGGGTGGGGTGGGGTGGGGGGGGGTGGGGTGGGGTGGGGGTGGAGCCCAGTGAGGAAGGCTACAGTGTAGCCAAGCCTGCAGGGCTGGGAGGCCTTGGGGGGGGGTCTGCTTTTCCCACGGTAGTGAGTGCTAAGTCAGTCACCTTCCCTGCAGAGTCCTGGCTCCTGCATCTTTGAAGCCTCCTTGGCTTCCCTCCCACGGAGTGCCCAGCTCTGCTGACAGGGAAGGACGCTGGCAGAGATTTATGTAAGCAGACCAAGGAGAGAAGGAGAGCTATCACCTACGGAGGGGAGGCTGGAGAAAGGGCCTGTGGCGCTGGCATGAGCTTCAGGGTGTGAGCTGTGCCCAGCTAGAAGTGACAGGCATGACTGAGGACGTGGGGTTGAGATGGATGGGAAGTTAGGAAGGACAGGAACCATTGGGGGCAGGAGAGGAGCCAGGGCGGGGGAGGGGGAGACCTGAGAGGGATGGGGCAGGAAAGGAAGCCTTGGAGAAATGTAGACTTCCCACTACCAAAGCAATTTCCAGGGCTCACGACTTCCTGGTCCACGTACACCTCTCATCCACGGTGGGAGAAGACCCAAGCTGTTTTGTGAACATGACCAAAATCCTCCTGGCACCCTCCTTTGGCCTGTCCTTCGTGAGCATGTCTTGTTGCAGCAACGTCAGCTTCTGGCGCATCTCACCCAGGGCTGTGTTCTTCTAAACAGCGTGACTTTTCGTGGCATCGGCTTCTCAGCCCCGTATCACCCCAGAAATACAAAGCCATCTAATTGGAGCTGTCACTGATTGATTGAGTTTCACGGCCAGCGGTGCGCGCGTGGCAGTCTGTGAGAGTGCCAGTGTTGCTCACATGCCGTGTGATTGTGGATCACAATCCAATCAATCCAAGGCAGCTTGGCTGGCCTGGACTCCAGGCAGGAGGGAGGAGCCCTCCCCAGATCCTGGGATCTCAGGAGTCAAGGTAGCCTTGAGGCCTGGTCTTTGCTGGTCACTGGCTTTCTCCTGCTAGGAGAGTAGGAAGCTGGGCTGGAAGAGAACAGCCTGAGCAAAAGCTGGTCAGAATTCTGAGCGTGCTCATTTACAAATGCAGATTTTTCAGGCCCTGCCCAGGCCCCCTAACTCTGCATGGGCTCCCAAGGATTGCTTTGTTTCATTTTGAGGAAAGTCTCCTGTAGTCTGAGCTGGCATTGAAGTCTCTTCATGTGGAGGCTGGCCTTGAACTCCTGATCCTCCTACCTCTGCTTCCTGTGGGAGCCTACACTATACTGCCTACGAATTCCTAAACCAAACCAGGCTTTCATTCTGGGTGTAGACTGATGGCTACATTTAAGTGTAATAGACAGTGAGGTGGCAGGAAGAGTGTCCCTGGATTGCCCATGAGCCTGGACCAGTTTTTCGAAGATGCTTGCAATTGGAGGTGACTTGCAAGGAGCTGTCAGAAAACAGGGTTGTGAACCCACTACCCCTGAAACACTAGCCTATGTGTCATGTCGGGGCCTTGGAGGTCAGTCAGTCACCTGAGGGCCCCGTCTGGCCTCATCAGGAGACAGTGGTGAGACTCTGCCATGAGGCTGTGGTCCTGGAGAAGGAGACACCCAAGTTGTCATCCAGCAAAGAAATGCTTCCCACCACGGACCTCAGCCAGAAAGCAACTTGTCGCTCACTTCAGATTTCTGGTGTATAGGCATGTGATGTTGGGGCAACATTTCCAGTAATGATGAAGCCAATGGAAAAACAAGAACTGGAGGGAAACGCGCCTTGCCCGTTGTATCTGCACCTTTTTCTGATCTAAAGTTACTCAGTTTAGAAACAGAAATGTGCCGTGTGGAACTCGGTTGGCTCATAGCCTTTTTATAATTGGTCAGTTTCGAAATGTGAAGGCAAAGAGTTTTTCCAAAGTTTCAGGAAATTTAGAAGTTTTTAGGGAGAGCGTGCCTTTCCCTGACTCTTTCTTCGCCACTTTGGATCTTCTTGTCTCCGTGTGAGCCAAGCAGCTGGCATAAGGAAGGACTGAGTTACATTAGGACAAGAGGCTTGTGTTAAGACAGCAGGGCCGTGTTCGGATCCCTTCACGTTCCCGGCTCAGAGGAACATTGGTTCCCTGCCTGCCATCCCGTCCTTGGCTCTGTTTCAGACTGGATGTGTGGTGCCTTAGGAGGCATGTCTGTGGTCTCGGGGGCAGCTTTTCCTTCCTCTCTGGGGTCTCCCCTGCTCACCCCAGACCCCGGAGGGCTCCCTGAGTTTAAACAGGGTCTAAGAGAGTATATAGCCATTCCTGAAGGAGGGTTAAAGTCCCTGTAAAGCAGAGATGACAAATCAGTGACACAGGCCAGACTAAGTCTGCCTTTTTCTAAGGCCTCATGAAGACCTTGCACAAACATGGGTCTGCCGGGGAGGGACGTCATGCTCCCTCAGTGCACAGTCGTCCCTTCCCCCTACCCCACGCCATCAATCTCGTGACTCCTAGGTCATCGTTTACATTTGATCCCAGGGTTCTGATTTCAGAGCCCATCCCCACACTCCTGTTACCTGTGCTGCCTCTGTTTAAGGCCAGTGGCCCTGTGCACAGCAGAGGCAGTCTGGGAGACATAGAAGATCCGTGAAGGCTGAATGGATAGGGGGCAAGTTTCCAAGAAAGTGCTGGTCCGGACCTTCCCTCCGTGGCCTCTTGGGCCCTGGCCATGGCTGTTTTATAGATTATTTTGCTAACAACTGTGAACCTATTATGTGCCAGGGATAGCGAGATGAATTTGAGGAGGTCTTTGTCTTCCAGGACCCCCACTTGAATGAGAGAATAAGCTAACCAGGGTGTCAATAAACACAGCAGCACAAATACCACAGATGGGTGGGGCACAGCAGTCCAAGCTCGGAGGCGCTAGCCCTCCTGCAGCTAATTTACTAAGGGTTTTCTTTCTTTCTTTTTTTATTCATTTATTTTTGTTGTGCCAGGGCGTGCCACTTTTCTCTTTGCTGTGAGACAAACACCGATGGCAAACACTGTTATAAGCACTGTTATATAGCAGAAAGAGTTTAATTGGGCTCACAGGTCTGGTTCCATAGGGTTAGAGTCCGTGATGCTGGAACACAGGCATGGTGGCTGGAGCAGCCAGCTGAGAGCTCACATCTTGATCTTGATCCATGTGCAGGAGACAGAGAGCTCCTGGTGATGGGAGGGGGCCGTTGAGTCCTGAACCTGTCTCCACTGGCATCTCCTCCAACAAGGCCACACCTCCTAACCTCTGCCAAACAACTCCACCAAGGAGGAACCAAGCATTCAAATGTATGATCTTATGAGGACTGTTTTCATTGGAACCACCACATGGGGATTAAACCTCATGCATGCTAAGCAAGTTGTCTACCACTGAGCCGTTTATCCCTACACACACACACACACACACACACACACACACACCTTTTTTTTTTTTTTTTAACTTTATTTTGTGTTTTGAGACATAGCCTAGCTAAGTTGTCCAGTGATGTTGGTGATAAAACACTATGGCAGAAAGCAACTTAGGAAGGAAAGGGTTTATCCCATCTTCCATCTCCCAGGACACACTCCATCTAGGGAAAGTCAGGCAGGAACCTGAGGCAGAGAAACTGAAGCAGAGGGCATGGGAACACTGTTTACTGGCTTGTTGCTCGTGCTCAGCCAGCCTGCTTTCCTATACCATCCAGGACTGCGTAGGGGTTAGCGCCACCCACAGTGGCCTGTAATCTCCCACATCAATCAGCAGTCAAATATTTTCTTGATTAAGACTCTTTCCCAGATGACCCCAGTTTTATGAATTAGCATTATTAAGCAATATTAATGATTTGAGCGGATAAACCATACAGCAGACCACGCCAAGGTGATTCCACGTGAGAGGTTTATTAAGCAGGGATGGGGAGTGGCAAAGCGGGTAGAAGAGTAGAGAAGAGAGAGAGAAAGAGGAGGAGAAAAGGGGGAAGGGGGAAGAGAAGAAGAGGAGAGCAGGGTGAAGAGAGGAGGAGAAGAGAGCGAGGAGGGGGNGATCCCCTAATTTATACGGAGAATGACATCACACCAATGAGGGTGGGGACTGAGCCAGGTGAGTTGTGGGATTGAGGGTCGTTGTCCTGGCAANNCNGGTCTAGTGTCACATGGTTNGGCCAGGCCTTGGAGTGTCCTGGTGCTAACACCCAGCTCATGTCAAGTTGATATAAAACCTTGTCAACACACTGGCCATGAGTTTGAGCATTTGAGGATCAGGAGTTCAAGATCATGCTCAGCTACTTAGGGAATTTAAGGCTAGTCTGGACGACTTTGAGATACTGTTTCTAGGCTTCAGGGGTGGGGCAATTTAAAAAATCCTATTACCTGGGAGACTGAAACACCTGGGTCATGAGTTTGAGATCAGCCTGGGCTACATGGTATCTCAGTAAGGAAACATATAAAGTAAACTGGGTATCTGGCTTCTCCATGTCTGGGGGTACTGGCCCTGGGGTATTGTTTCAGAGACATGATACAGATCACCACTGGCTAATAGATACAGTGGTCTGAACACAAGAAAATGTGCTCCAGGGGCCTCCTCCAGCCTTCTAGTTAGAGGAGGACCCTGGAGGGCCCTGGAGCAGTCACTCAGAGGCATTCGTTCACATCCATGAAAGGAGGGCAAGAATTCTAGCTGAATTCCTGGCCGTGGGACCCCACCTAGGCATCTGGCATCAGGACATGCTCCCCAGGGCTCTGCCTGTGACTCCCTCTGGGGATAAGTCTCCAGGAAGCAGAACTCCTCAGAGTGGATGAGGGAGCACACTAACAGGATCAAGAACAGCCTTGTGCTAGCACAGGGAAGCCTGGGCAGGGCCCTGAGAAGCAGTCTGTCCCCAGTGAGCAAGGCGCACAGTGACTGAGAGAGAATCTGAGACCTGGACTTCACTCCATTCTCCCTGTGGGAAGCTCAGCCTGCGAGGTGGCATGGAAGGGTTAACTCCAGCGCCAACCCTCCCCTGTCTGCAGGCAACTCAGCAGCTGCTTTCTGGACAAAGCTTTTGTCACGTGAGAGAGCCAGCTGTGGGGATTTCCCCAGCCATGATGCGTGCATGCGTCTTAAGTGCATGCATGCACAACCATTTACGTGGCAGTCGTGAGCTCAGGGGACCTGTCTAAACACTTGCAGACCAGGGGTGGGCCAAGTCAGGAGAGGCCCAGGGCCTCTAGCAGACACCGTGGGGGAGGGGATTGACTGAACCTGGATCCCACCAGTTTCCTCTCTCTGTACAAGAGTGCTTTGCACCTTCATAGACTCCTGCAACATCCACTGTGCCACAAGGCTATATTGGTTATGGGTGCTTTGTTGTTATTGTTGTTGTTATTGTTGTTTTGAGCCCTTGGAAGGCTTTGCCATGCAGTCTTCTGGGATTTTCTGCTGGGCCTGAGGGCCTGTCTTTGTACTTTGGTGGCCAGGAAGGTCGAGGACTTCCCCAGCCTCAGAAGGCCTGCATGTGGCTCAGGAGGGCAACTTTGGATTAGATCAGTGGTTCTCAACCTTCCTGATGCTGTGACCCTTTGATACAGTTCCTCCAGTGGTGGTGACCCCCAGCCATAAAATTATTTTCATTGCTACTTCGTAACTCCAATTTTGCTACTATTATGAACTGTAATATAAATTTCTGATATGTGACACACACCCCCCAAAGGGGTCTCAACCCACAAGTCGATAATCCCTAGGCTAGATTAAGATTAGGGACACAGGCATCAAATGAGCTAAGGTTCCCATGAAACCAGTGGAGTGAAGACCAAAGAAGGCTCCTGCCCCCTGGACACTTGAGTATTTCCAATGTGATGGAATCGTAGTCAGGGTTAAGACAAAAGGAAATTCAGGGCTAACTGGAGACACACAACACTTTGAGTGTGTATGCTAAGATTGGAGCCCAGGGCCTTTGCACATTCTAGGCAAGTGTTCTAACACTGGGATATGTATCTAGCCTAGCTTAGCATGTTTTTATTCAGCACCTATTATGTGCCAAATATTTGCAAAGATTATAATCCTAGTGGGTGTTCTGGAGGTGGTTAAAACAGTGAACAGTTCAGGGCAAAGATGGGTGAGATAGACCAACCTTAAAGGTGGGTGCTCTGCTGCTAGCCCTCCACTGAAGGCTTTTGTGGCAACCCTTCTTCCCCCTCCACCAGAAACAAAAAAGTCTAGACAGGAAGCCATTGAAGAGAAGTCTTAAAAACTGTGATGGGGTGCTGAAATGTAGCTCTTCACAGTTGGTACCTTCGGCAGGGGTGGGGAAGAGCCACCCAGTTTTCTTTAAGGGGCTGGCCACTGAGAGTTTGCTCATGCTCCGGCAAGAATATGGGTAGTACACAGTGTACTCCCCCCCTTTTTCTTCTTTTCTTTTGGGGAGGTCACAAGGGTAGAGGGGGTGGACCTGGGAGGAGTGGGAAATAAGTGTGATCCTGTGATTGGGGTGCATTATGGGAAATTTCCAAATAAAAAAATATTGGGTTAAAAATGGGTATCCCCAATTTCAGTGTAGGCAAGAGCCCTTACCTGGCCCCTGGAGCCTGTGAGCCCTGTTACCGTGAGGTCTTTGGGGATCCCTCAGTGGGGTATGCTGTGTGTGTGTCCTCCTGTGGACATACTGTGTGTGTGTCCTCCTGTGCTGAGGATACCCAGTGGAGCTGGGTCAGCAGAAGGGCCCAGCAGTGCATGTGGACCGTGCTCACTAAATAGCTGGCCGTTGATTCTTTGATGATCTGATAGCCAGAGTCCAGAGTGAGAGACGGGATGTTCTACTCCGGATTGTCCTGGATGGGAACGTCCGTCCTGAGTGAGCATGCTGCCCTTGACTCCTCCCTACAGCCTTTCCTTCCTCCCTTTTGGCTTCTGAAGGAGTAGCCAAGGGGTGGGTGGATACAGGAGGACTATAGGCCTGAAGTGGCTGGATGACTGACTTATTGAAGTCACTGGCCTGTTTCTGTGCTGCCTCTGTGTGTGAGTACACACAATACCCTGGGGGAGGGGGGCTGCTCAGGGATGACTGCTTCTGCATGTGTGAGCACACACAATACCCTGGGGGGGGAGTGCTCAGGAATGGCTGCTTCTGTGTATGTGAGCACACACAGTGCCCTAAGTGGGGGCTGCTCAGAGATGTGGGTGGATAGCCCCAGGGAGACCTCTCAGTGAGTGGGGTGGACCACCAAGGCAGACCACCCGGTGGAGGGAAGGACTGGGATGCTGGGATTCTCGGCCTTGAGTTTATTTCTTCTCTGCTGCACACAGACGGCAGGAAAGGTGAGGATCTGAGAGCTGAGGGGGAGGCCACACCCAAGGGGCTGTGGGGGTCAAGCTGCAGCTGCTGGGAGCAGATGCTCAGCCCCGCCCACCCACTTCCCCACTAAGTGCTCCTCTGTCTGCCCACACATCTCCCAATGTGGCCACCTGTCTTTAACCGCTTCTGGTGCGCTGAGGCCCCTCCCCTCCCCGGGACAGCTGAGTGGGCCCGGTGGTTGCTTTCCTTGAACCCCCTAGGCTGGACTGACCTGGGCCAAGCCCTGGCTTGGGAAGGCATCCTTTTCTTGGTCCTTTAGAAGATGTGGATAGCCCCCATCTCTCCACCTGAGCAGACAATCTGCCTGTTTTCCTTTCAACGGCTCAGGCTACAGGGTTTGGTACATTCCTACCCTAGGTTGGGCTGTCCCGTGTGTACCCTGGGTTCTGGGAAAGGCAAGACTCTGGGGGACGAAGATCTTTGTAGCTGCAGGCAAAATGTGGGAACGTGGCTGTTTTTACAGAGAGGAAAGCAGCAGAAATAAATAAGGCCAGAGGGGAAGACCAGAAAACGAAGTCTCCATTAGGGCCCCTTTGTTCCCAGTTCCTGGTCTGCTTGCTTGGGCTCAACTCTGACACCATCTCTTCCTTGCAGTGGGGTCTTGGGAAAGGACCTTAACTCACCTGCAGAAGGCAGATCGATTACTGTCAGGATTCAGTAGGAAAATGTATGTTAATGTTCATCACCTTGTCCTTGTCCCACCTCCCTCAGGTTGAGTGAGGAGTGCTGCCATCTACCTGATCTCTCTCTCTCTCTCTCTCTCTCTCTCTCTCTCTCTCTCTCTCTCTCTCCCTCCCTCCCTCCCTCCCTCCCTCTTCCTCTCTCTCTCTCTGACCCTGAGTCACCATGTGGTCTTCTGGACTGCCTGTTAAGACCAGGAAGCCACAGATGTAGCAGAGAGAGGGGATTGGAGCACTTAGGATTGTCTTGTCCTTCAGGTCCCCAGTGCTGACTCAGCTCTACTAAACTCCTTAAGCACTTTGACCCACTTGGCTTGGAAGCCTGTAGCCCAGCCAGTTAGGGCTTCGGCAAAACCAGTTACATAATTTAAAACATGAAAACAAGGACCCCCGTGTTCATAAATGATGGATGATTTCAATCCTGCTACCGCATTAAGCTAGCCTGAGGCCCTTGTATCAATGTAGAGGATCCCAGAAGGCTACACAGAGCACACCTCTAGGAAGCCAGCCCTACCTGAGAAGCTCAGAAGAGGACGCAGGGCATGCAGGGGTACCCTTCTGTGGTGGCATTAACCCCTCATCTTTCCAAGATCCATGGTTTCTTTCCTCTGTGGGTTTGTATGAGGGGCTGTGCCCAGGGCTGCCCATCCGAGAAACAGTTTATACCATCTTAGGTCATGTTCTGTTATAGGAACGGGATGTCTGAAACAAGGTCTCATGGAGCCCAGAGTGGCCTCAAAACTTCTGTGTAGCTGAGGATGACCTGGAGACTCCTGCCTCTGCCTCTCAAGGGATGGAATTACCCAGAAGGACCACCACACCTGGGTTTATGTGGTGCTGGGGCTTCACACACACTAGGCAAGCACTCTGCCAACTGAACCGTCTCCTCAGTCTCAAGACTGAGTAGTCAATAAAGAAAGAGCTTTAGTCAGGTATAGTGGTTCATGCCTTTAATCCCAGCATCGGGGAGGTGGAGGCAGGTGGATCTCTGGGAGTTTGAGATCAGTCTGGTCTACAAAGCAAGTTCCAGGACAGACAGGGCTGTTACACAGAGAAACAGCCCTGTCCTGTCTGGAAACAAAACAAAACAGGAAGAAAGGGTGTATATTTTAGTTCAAGGTTCAGGAGAACAAAGAGTCCATGGTCACATAGCTGCCTCTGCTCAACAGTAGATGGCAGAGGGGCAGGCAGGCGTGTGCAGAGGGGCAGGTAGGCGTGTGCAGAGGGGCAGGCAGGCATGTGCAGAAGGGAGAAATGGAGACCCAAGAGCCTGCTCCTGCTCCCCAGGGGAGCCATCAACAATGAACCCGGTGGGGCTCTTGGAACAAATGGAACCATTGTGTGTCCAAGGTAGACAGTGGGTGTGACAGGGTGCTCTATTCATGAAAACAGTTACTGCTGCTGCTACCATTTAATTCAGGGCTGGCCCCTACAGGCTGAAAGTGGTGGCCAGATTTCCTGATGGCCCAGTCAAAAAGAGAAAGAAGCACTCGGAGTCTAAGAAACTTAAGGAATTGGCCCTTTGCATCGTTGAACTGTGGCAGGGGAAGGAGGGAGAAGATTAGGATGCAGCCGTTACTTAAAAGCCGCACGGGTTATGAACAATAGAATTCCCAAAGAGGGAGAGGTCTCTCCTGAGATCCAGAAGGCGGGGAGGGCGGGGGAGAACAGACTTTTCATTCCATGCGGCCTGGTGGAATCTTTGAGTAGTGAAAACTGGTAAAGGCTGGCCTGGCCCACCCTGGCCCCCTGAGCCTTTGGCTCAGCTGTCATCCTTCAAAGTTTGGGCAGTTGGCAGCCCTCTTTTGCTCTTCCAGCCAGGCCCGAAGTCCACTCCAGGTTTATTAGTTGGGAATGTGGAACTGAGTTTCTCCCAGAGAAGCATCCGGCAGACACGATGGTTTAGGACTAGATTAGGGTGTGTGGGGTCGACTCTGTCTTTGTTCAAGGTTAGGCTTGGGGGGGGGGGNGTCCTTCCCTCATCTAGACTAGCCAGGCCTTGTGGGAGCTTCTGGAAGTTTGGGGATACCCGCCTGTCATTTTTGGCTTCCTCGTCATCACCCAGACCTGACAGGACTCAGGGTCAGCCTCTTAAATGTGCACTAGACCCAGGGTCTGGCCACACCTGCAGAGACTGGATTTTTCTCTGGGCCTAGATTCTTCCTGGCATTGCTGGCCAGCAGGGACAGTTGTGGCAAGAACGTGGACATCACGGATAAGAGGAAGAGTTTGTCTCTACACCATCTTATCACCCCGGACCCCACAGCTTCTGCCATTACCTATTTCCCATCATGTCTCAGAGGCCTAACTCCTACCTGCCTCTGAGCTTTCAGAGGTTATGAGAGTGTGAAAAGGCTCTGAAGATGATGTGGGCCTTGTGTAGGTTTTTTTTTTTTTTTACTTCATGGAGATAGCAAACACCTCAGGGAACAATTTAAAGGGAGGATGGGTTTAATTTGGTGTCACAGATGTATGTCCATGATCAGTGTCATGAATCTGCATCTGGTGGTCTGACTGCTTCTCCAACTGTTCAGAGAGGCTGTGGAGCCAAGCTCTAGCTGCTGGTGGTGGTCCACCAGGAGCCAGCCTTGGAAAGTTAAAAGGGCGTGGTTTCAGCCCTGATTTCTTGGTCCACCATGATGTGAACAGCTTTTACTCTCAGTGCTGCTGCTCTGAGGTTCCCCATTGTGACAGAGGGAAAACCGTGGATACAAATGAAGTGATTTGTCTTCAGCTGTTTCTGAGGGCTCACAGTAAGGCAAATGTAACAAATTCAGCCATATTGTTGTAGCCTGTGGAGAGCTAGACCATCCTGGCAGCAAGGGCCCACAGCAGAGCAGAGTTGCTCACCTCGCTGCAGCTCCAGAGTGAGACAGGGAATGGGAGGGACACAGTGTATCTGCTGGGCCATGCAGCCGGGGAGACCCACTCCTTCCTTCCAGGTAGGTCCCACTTCTTTCCACCTCTCACTCCATGAGGTCCGAGGCTTCAGGTTCCAGTCACTTCCTCCAAGTTCATCAGCTAGTGACAAGACCAGCAATCCAGAAACGTGGGGGAGATGTTTCATAGTCAAACATAATGCTGCCTTCAAAGCTATCTCCTTTTAGGGGCTTGGTTTTCCAGAAATTAAACCTCAAATTCAAATGATTCTTTTTTTTTTTTTTTTTTTGGAAAGATGGTCTTTTTCCAGTACTCATTTAATTTCATGTGTTATGGCAAATACCAGGTTTCTGCCAGGAAAGTCTAGGACATCAGAGAACCACCGTAGAGATCTGTAGGTCTGAATGCTGTGGTTGGCAGGTGTTGAGGATTGAGGCCCAGAGAATTAAGCCCTGTGCCCAAGAGCTACCTCTCAGCAAGGCCAGGCACGCAGACTACCAGTCCCACACCTCTTGTGGTGTAGCAGGCTGCATCCCTTTTCTGCAGGACTCTGGATTCTTTCTTAGTCAGTAGAGGAGAGGTGGGCAAGGCAGCAGTTGGTTTGCGTTGGTCACAGCTGTTTCTTGGCTGTGCCTGCCTCTGGCCCCTGAGCCAACAGCAGCCCTGTCTGCCTGCTGGCCGGCGGGCCTGCTTGTATGAGCCAGAGGTTCTCCTCTGTTCATCAGAATGAGGTGGAAGGGGTCCTTCCCACCCCTGGAGAGAGCTCGCCAGAGCGGGCTGCGTTTGCTCTTCCCATCCAGGGATTGGATCTCTTTTTAAAAAGACAGGCGTGTTTCTAGTCCTTTCCATTTTCCAAGACGGGGGAAGAAAATGCCTGCTTCCTGAGGTTGAAGCAACATGGGTCTGAGCTCAGGTGTCTGTCCTCTGGCCACATCTGGCCTACCTTGTGCTTCTGTGAATAAAACTATTGGAAGATAGCCCAGTCGATGTTTTTACTATAGTCACCGGCTTACTTATTTATTTAGTGTGTATGTGTGTTTCACTGGAGATTGACCCTAGGTCCTCAAACAAGCTAGGCAAACACTTTACCACGGAGGTACACACTCCCAGCCCTCTTTATATTTTGAGACAGAATCAAAGTGGCCCATGCAGGCTTTGAACTTCCGGTCTCCTGCCACCACCTCCCAAGTGCTGGGATTTGCGAGTTTTCACCGCGCCCAACCCACTTTCCACTATAGAGCTGAATGGTCTTCCCAGAATCCATCTGGCCCCAGCACCTAAGATAAGTCCCCCACCCCACCCCAGCCACCACCCCTCCCGGCCCCTGGCCTAACACAATGATTCTTCCCAGGCTGTTCGCACCCAGGCACAATGCCTTTCTGTGGCTCACTGGAAGAGATTTGCCTTTATTCAAAAACACTTCTTCACGAGGAACCCAAAGGGAAGCACAGAGGGAAACAGGAGCAGTTCTCAGATTGGGCAGTTCCCCACCCCCACCCCACTCTGCTTTTAGCCCTCTTTGCCTGCAGCTACTTAGAGCCTTGGTGGTCTTCAGCATGTCTGCCCTGTCTCAGCTCCATGAGGACAGTCCTGCCAGCTGCCAGGCTTGGCGAGAGGCTCTGGTCCCAGCCCCAGCTCTGTTTGTCTCCAATGGACCCAGTCTGAGGGTGATGGTGGGAAGTGTCTCAGACAAGATGCAGGGGTTTCTTAGATGTAGCACAATGTCACCATCCCTGCATCCAGGGTCCATGGCTTCCTGGTGCCCTCAGAACTGAACAAGTCTGGAGCCGGGCTCATGCTAGCTACACCGTGGGAAGAGTTGCCAGCACCGTGGTTAACCTCAGTAAGCACTGTCGTATGTCGTATGGCCATATGTTGCCTACTGGTATCATTTAGTCATCCCAGTAGCCAAGAAGGCGAGCATATCGCTTTATCCTGGATTTTACAAGTTCAAGACTAGGCTGTGAGGGGCTGGAGTGTCGGTTCAGTGCTTAAGAGCACTGGCTGCTCTTCCACAGGGTTTGGCTCCCAGCACCCTTCTGGTGGCTCGCAACCATCTGTAACTCCCATGTCAGGAGATCCCATATCTCTTCCGGCCTCCACAGGCATGCAAGTGATGCGCAAATATGTGCAAGTAAATCACTCCACACATAGAATAAAAGAAAAGTAAAGTTATGGGAAAGAAATTTATTTTAGAAAGAAGCAATAGGTTCTAAAAGGTTAAGTAACTTCCCTAAAGGGTGGAGCCTGGAAAGAGGTGGAGTCTGGAAGGGGTGGGGCTTGGGTCTGAACCCAGGTCTCAGATTGCAGAGACCTCTCAAAACTCTCCACAAACGCACTCTTGGGTTTACAGTAAAATTTGAAATATCTGCTTCCCAGTTCTGTCGGGGGAGGCAGGTTTACTGAGCAGGCGTGGTGGGCATCGGACTCTGGTTGCCCCATCTGTGCGCCTACAAAAGATGGGCCGTGTATTAGCTGTGTAGCCTTGTTTGAGCAACTTGACCTCTCTGCTTCAGTGTGTCTGCAAAACGGAGGGATAACAGTACCTGGTGTAGGCTTGCCTTCAACAGTAACTGAATAGCCCTTATGTCACGTATAGAGTACAAAGCTTGGTAGACCACAGTGCCAGACCAGTGTTGGCTGCTGTTATCTTCTATGAAGAGGTCTGCAGGCTCCCCCCAACCCTGGGGCCAGTGCTAGGCGGTCCTCCTAGGGAAGACCTGCACACATGCAGCCCAGCATTAGCCTTGCGACTGTCTTGTCTCCTGCAGCAGGGCTCTGCTCCAGGCATGGTTCCATTCTATCTCCTCCCCATCTGAGAAATGTCTCCCTAGCAGTGTGAAGCCAGAGGTGTGTGCCAACCTCCTGAGTCTATCATGGGACTAAATGGCCCATTGTATGCAGGCAGTGCCTGTGGTGGCCTCTGGTGTTCATGGTGACCTTTGAGTCTGTGCAGGCACTTGCTGCGCCAGCCTGCAACTTAAGTTCCATCCCTGGAACACACATAAAGTGAGAAGAGGGGACCAATTCACTAAAGTTGTCCCTGTGGCATGCACACCCAACGAGTACATGCACGCACGCTAAAAACATTAGAAACACATTGAAATGTTCATCGCAGTGAACATGTGAGGACTTTTGTATGCCATCACAGATCACAGTGCTGGTGGTGGTGTACTACTCCTTCCGAGCCCATAATGACATGTCCCTCATAGCAATCCAGGTTTATCCTCACTCTTCGAAGAGACAGCATAACCATGTTTCCCGGGTTAGGAAGCTGAGGTACGGACAGGGTGCCCTTGTCTGAGCCTGGGATACAGTCGTCATCTGCTGGCCACTAGCTCCTGGGTCCAGTGTGAAGGGCTCTTTATGACCATGGTTCTCAACTTGTGAGTCGCGACCCCCTGCTATTTTGAATGACACTTCCCAGGGGTTGCCTAGGACTATCGGGAAACTCAGATATTTACATTACGGTTCACAACAGGAACAAAATTACAGTTGTGAAGCAGCAACAAAAAAATATATTTATGGCATGTGTGGGGTGGTCACCACAGCACGAGGAACTGTATTAAAGGGTGGCAGCACCAGGGAGGCTGAGAACCGCTGCTTTAGGGCAGTGTTTCCTCCCTTGGGTGCAGCTGTGGCGAGAGCTGAGCAAGACTGGAAGGCATAGTATATGTGGTATGTACTTGAAAACTACCCTGACATTTGAGGTCCCGGGTCTGGTCTGCTGAGCCTGCTGGCCTCTGACAATCCGTGGAGCCACCAGGCCCCATGGGACCAGCCTCCCACATGGCTGCAGAGGCAGAGCCGGGCTGCCTTGTCCAGCCCACACTAAAGCCGAATTCCCATTGCAGGGAGGGCCTGGGTCAGGAGTCTGCTTCAGAGGATCCTGTGTTTCGACAGACACCTCATTATCCCAGCCAGCCTCTGTAATCATACAGGCCTCCGCCCAGCAGTCATCCCCGGCCAGGAAATCATTCCTCCCCCTCCCCCGCCTTCCGCCCAGGGCGCCCTGAACCTCCAGTGTCTGCAGCCACTGCTTCAGTGGCCCTCCTGCCCGCCTAACGGTTTTCTCTCCCGCTTCTCCTTGCTCTCTCGGGGACCTGGAAGTGTGGTTGTCCAGCTGGACTGAGTCTCCCAAGAAGGACGTGACAGGTACTGCCTCTTGTGCATGCGTGTGAACATGTGTGTCCCAGCATGTGTGCCGAGGCGCTGGTGCCCACAGGTGTCCTTTAGGCATGCCTCCCCTCACCTGCATGTGGGGCTTTTCCACTCCCTGTGCCCCCTGCCTGCAGGGAGAACCCTTGACCGCCCTCAGATGAGCCATAGAGCAGTGACCAAGTATCAGAGAGAGTGAGTGTGTGCTGGCCCAGTGCCTGTGGGTCCGAATCCCGGCTCGGCCCTGCCCTGCCCTGCCTGTGCTGCCCTGGGTGGGTTGCACAACCTTCCCAAAGGCACATAATGTGCGTTGCTGTGCTAGGACGAGGGTGGACTGCTGTCATCTCTGGCCTTATCACAGTGGCCTTCCCAGGAGAGTAGCCAGAGACAGCCATCTCTGTAACTTGAGGTACTCAGCCCCTGATAACCAAACGTACCTTCCAGAGATCTCTCCAGGGAGCAAGAGATCTGGAGTACAGGAGAGCCCTTCCTGTGAGTGTGACGAGTTGGACCACAGCCCCCATTGCCCAGTAGTCCAGACCTTGGAATCGCCCCAAGGCCTCTAGCTGCCCGGTGAGGTGCCCAGGGACCTAGCCTGTATCTGGTCCAAGTGGGCGGAGAGTCAGTTTAGCCTTGTGGCAAAACAGCGGGGGGGCTGTGGTGCTTGGAGCCCATTGTGGAAGAGGGATGTCATTTCCACGAGGGTCTTCAACAGGAGCCTTCCCTTTGAAGAACACATATTCTGGCTGAAGGGAGTGGGGAGGTATGGTAGATGGTTAGGGTAAGAAGGGGTCTTGGGCCAGTTGCTGGCTCAAAGCTCAAGCTCCACCCCCAGTCCCGCCTCCCACCCTGTCTGCTGTTGGCATGGAAGCTGCTGAGCATTTTGGAAGAGAGGACAGGAGAGAAGGTGGGGAGGGGTTGGGTGGGGAGGACCCCCCCTTCCCTCCTGGTTGTCCCATACTGTTCCCTATGACGCTGGCCTGGGCCTGACTAGTTACTGGGCTCCTGTCCCTTTTTCCCCTCTCATCACGCCAGTGAGCCAGAGCACACTTGGCCCACAGCGATACATTCTATTTACCAGACGTATATCTGGGAGGCCAGCAGGCCCAGTGCAGCCTGGGAGGAACCGGCCTTGAGGGACTGTTGGGTCTTGGTGGCATGCCCAAGGTTGGGAGTGTTAATGGAGAACCTGTGGTAGAGCTCCCATAAGGCCTGTCTTCCCCAGATGAGTCCAACTCTCTGGAACCAGAGGCAGCCCCCCAGTCCCCACCCTAGAGTGCAGGGACAGCCAACTGAGTCCAAGGCTACAGTGTCCTAGCCTTGGTTTCTCTGCTGGAATGTTGGGGAATTCTCTCAGACGGGAAACTCAGAGGTGATGGGCCAGTGCCAGGGATCCCAATGGATAGGGGTCCTGGGTCTGCTAAGCCTGGCATCTAACCCGCAGTGGCCTGGGAGGCTCTGAGATGGCTCTCCGCAGCTGGTAGGCCCATGCCTGCCTGGAGGTGGGTCTAGGAGAGGCATATTTCGGAGAAGTGTATTTAACCCTCTCCACCCTCCTGGTGCTGTGCCTTTTTCCATGAGCTGCTTCTGGTAGTGAGGTCTTTAGTCCTCCCAAGGCTCCCATAGCCTCTGCTCTCTGAACAGCTGTTCGTAGTTTTCACAGGGCTTTCGCCCCTGCAACTTCAGTGCGTTCACAGACCTTCCCCCTGTTCCTGTTTACAGACAAGGAAGCTAAACTCAGGAAGGGTAAGTGTCCTCCCCAAGGTCACAGAGCAAGCAAGGGCAAGGCAGGACTGCACCCCAGAGCCTCTGACACTGATGCTAAGTTTGTGTCCGGGGATGTTGGATAATGGTTGTGTCTGGGTCACATCCTATGGCACCAATATCAGAGGTGACTGGTCTGAAGCACATGCTCTGGTTGGAGAACGAGATGCTGTGTCTGGCTAAGGGAGCTTCCTAAGAGGCAGAGAGATGCTTAGGGAGACTTGAGATGGGAAGGCATGTAGGGCGATGGTAGGGCCTACAGGAAAGGCTTAGGAAGAATGCACATGGGGTCATCGTGGGTGCTCAGTACAGGTGCTGAATAATGAATGCTACGAGGAATGGTGGAGGAGTGTCAGAGGACCCCAGGAGCACCAATCACAAGAAAGGCTGGGTCTGAATTTGCCCCTTATTCTCTGTAAGTCATGAGGAGCCACTGAGGATGTGGGAGCCAGGAAATGACTTGGCAAAGGTCTGGTGTAGAAGCTTAAGTTGACAACAACACCCCCCCCAAAATTTCTATTCAGATGGTAATCAGAGGAATACAGGTGTTGAGGCTGGGGTAGGGTGGAGACCCTTAGGTAGGCCTAGCCAAGGACCCACCTCTTGTGCAAAGGCCCCTTCTAACACAGGAGATGAAGTGCTCTCTAGAACAGCCCACCCCTCTGAGCAGAGCCAAAACCTCATCTGAGCACAAGGGGCTCCCTCCCCCTCCTTCAGGCAGCCGCCTCCAGATCCCAATTTTCCAGGCCTTGCCTGCCTTGGAGGGGATCCAGAGCTGCTGCTACAGATGACATCACTGCCCACCACCAAGCCCTTCCTCATCTTAGTGCTTACCGCTGCTGCCGGCCTGCTGCGCAGCAGCACCCCAAGAGGTAGATGCCCAAGTGAGGGGAGAGCTGGAAGCCTGTTGGCACTGGGGTTGAAAAGGAGAGAGAGAAAGAACCCCACCTGTAGTGCAGCTGTCTCCCAAGAAGAGTGACAGCTTGCCTGCCCGTGCTGTGTGACCCTGGAGAAAGTTCTCTTCGCTTTATCTTCCCGAGTCCCAGAATGCTGACCTAGCCGTTAGAGGATCCAGCCAGTTTTCCAGACAGACTGTGGATGAGGGCTGTGGGTGTGTAGATTTTCCTCTGCTTTGAAATCTTGCCTCAAATTTTTCTTGGCGTGGATCAAAATGAGCTGATATCTGTCCCCTCGCTGGCACCTCATCTTTGTCCTCACATCCCTGTCTGCCGTCTGGCCAAGATCCCAGAGCTGCTTGTTCCTCATTGCCCCAGCTTCTCGTCCCTTTCCCCGCTTCCTGTTCAGTCACTTATTGTCCCCCCGTTTGGGATCTAAGGCCCTTCCTGCTTTACCCAGATGGACACACAGTCACAGCATCTTTCTGGAAGTACATCTGTTACACACTCAGTGTCTACCACTAATGGATGCCTGGGCTAGTCAACAGAGGTGACAGCATGGGTCTGTAAGAATCCCAAACTCCAGTGTTCACCTGGCACCACCTGTGTGGCAGGTGTCTGGGGATGCAGACAGGGCAGGGTCCTTCCTAGAGATGAAGCGTCAGCCGCACCTGCAGGAATTAAGAATGTGCTCGGTGGGGGCTGGAGAGATGGCTCATCGTTTAAGAGCACTGGCTGCTTTGCCAGAGGTCCTGAGTTCAATTCCCAGCAACCACATGGTGGCTCACAACCATCTGTAACAACAGTGTACTCACATACATGAAATAAATTAAAATTAAAAAAAAGAATGTGCTCGGTGGCAGACTTGGGTACCATCCCAACTGAGGACAGTGCTTCCATTGTGGCATTCAGGTTACACTCGTGCAACACGAGGGTGTATGGAGCCTGTTGTGGAAGATTACTGTGGGAACTGACTGCAGTTGGGTGTTGAGTGTGGGCTGACCCCAAGAGGCCCCACGAGGACTTGCTTGAGTGGGACTTCGGGGACTTGGAAGCTTTCAACCTCTACAGAGCTCCTGCTGCTGGCCCCCACGCCCCCATTTGGATCTTGTATTCTCCCTCATTTTTTCACTTAAGGTCCTCTTGGTGTCTGGCCGCTTTTTAGTTGTGCTACACTTGCACTGACAAGCACTTACATCCCCTAGGGCACAGTCGAGAGGGTGACAGGGGGTGGCGCCTGTCAGCCCAGTGCCCAGTCTGTTGCTAGCTGGTGCAGAAGCTGCCGACTGTGAGTACAGAGGCGGGGCTACCCTTCTGCCCGGCTGTTGGTTGTGCTTCTGCCTGAAATACAATTCCGGTTTCACAGGGGGCTGCCTGGGGATTGCCTGTGTGCACTCATGGGGCACACCTCAGCTTCTGAGTCTCCAAAGGGCCCAGCTGGGGCTGCAAAGCCCACATAGTACCAGGCCCATGGGAGGCTCTCCCAGGAGAACCTCTTTCGATCTCCTAGCATCCTCTGGCCACAGACACTGACAGACCCTTCTTCACAAAGGACACAGAGGTCTAAACAGTGCATCTCACTTTGGCTGCATATCTGAACCGTGGGACAAGATGGGCTATGCAAAGTGACTCATGCTGAGGCCCCACCCATTAAAGCTGGCTCTCTGAAGTCTGGGCATGAGAGTTTGGGAATTAGACGCTTCTGTGACACTTCTAAGCAAAGGGTCATTGTATGAGAAGGACAGTGTGTATGTATGTGGAAACAGACCAGAATTCTGTGATTAGAAGAGAGGTGGACTTGAACCTTTGGAAAGGCCATGAGTGAGTGTTTTGGCTGTCTTTGTATGAGCTGTGGGAACTGCATGCGTCTCTTCAGCTCCTCTCTGAGCCTCTCATTAATTTATGAGTTAAATGGGAAGAGAGAAGGGCCGGTCTTGAGGTGGACTGAAGCCATACCTGCCTGGCATGTGAGTCAGACTCAGTCATGCAGAGGGCGGGGTGTGTCCTAGGGGCGAGGCACCACAAGAGTCTGGGAACACGGGCCATTTCTGTGACCACACTAGTGGTGTTGAGCCCCAGCCTTCCTGAACGTTGGTAGAGGTTTGCATCTGTTTTGGTTCTGAGACAGGTTTCTTGACTGGCCACCCAGGGCTGATGTTGAACTCCTGATTCTCCTGCCTCAGCCACTACTGTGGGAATTACAGACTGCCTGGCAAATATATGGTTGTAAGAAATGTACTAGGAATTCCCTCGGGGGGTGGGGGTGGGGGTGGAGCGTCTGGGAAGGCTTCCTGAGAGAGGTGATTAGTCATTTTCTGGTTTGTGGATTTGTATAAGGCTAGCAGGGCATACTGTCTTTGGGAGTGTCCGCAGTAACAGTTGAAGAGCAGAAAAGATTTGATGGCACATCCAGCCATATACCCTTTCAGCCGAGATGGGCACCCAGCCTGTCCATTGGCCAGCCTGGTGCTTGTTTAATGAATGTCACGCCGATACAGTGGCCAAATAGGACAAAGAACCGCCTTGCTCCTGGAAACAGGACTCACGGGCCCTCTCTCTGATACACCCACCCTCCCCCTTTGACTCCGAGGCTTTTACAACTGCCCAGCACTTAAAGACAAGGGGGACCGGGCAGCCTCTGCTGGCTAAGATGGCAGAGACCTAGGAAGGGTCCTCTGGAAAGCCTAAGGCTGCTGTCTGCCTGGCCCCTGGAGAGCCAGGACAGGAATGGAGCTGAACTTGAGGAAAAGTTGGCGTGGGGAGGGAGGGGCGCTAGGCCCGCCAGCACTGGCGTGGGGACTTTCTTCTTGGGTTTCAAGTAAACAGTCTGGGCCCTCCTCCCCGTCCCCTGCCTCCACCCCCAGCTCCTCATTCGACGGGTCTCATGTGTTTCTATTTAAGGGTTGCGAGGAAGCCTTAGTGATTGGCGGCCTCCAAGCCTCTTGACTCTGCTGGACCCAGGCTGTGGAGACTTCTCTCCCTCTCCCTCCCGAAGGGAGCCCCGCTGCCTTTTCTCTCTGGGTTTACAGGCTTGGGGTAGAGGCGGCCAGCCTCCTGGACCTCCCAGCCCTCTCTCTTCTTTCTTGCCCCTGCACTCTGGCCTCAGTCTTCATGGGCCGCCCACTGTGCCCCTGTGGTCCCGCTCTCACATCCAGGCCAGCCCAAGAGTCTGGAGAGATGGGAGGCCCCCGGCCTCTCCGCAGACTCCCCCATGCTGGCCTGTGACTAACTCTTCGCACGCAGCAGCAGGCTTTTCCCTCAATTTCCTTGGCTTCTGTCTCTGCCTGTCTCTGCCTCTCTCCACCCCCTTCTCTCCACCCCCCCCCCCCCCCCGGCTTCCCATGGTCCCCGGTCCCCGCGGTGCAGCGGGCCGGTGTGGGGCCTTGCTATATGGCCTTTCCTTGGGGCCCGGCAAGCTGCGAGCCCTGGCCACGGGCTGCTCCGCGGTGCAGAGCTGGCAACCGAGCAGCCTCCCTCGAGGGCGATGGACAGAGGGCGCCCCGGCCGCGGGGCTACAGCCGGCCGCTGGCTCACCGCGTGCTTTCTGCCCTCGCCAGGTGCCGACACCAACGCCGAGCCCATGATCCTGGAACAGTATGTGGTGGTGTCCAACTATAAGAAACAAGAGAACTCGGAGCTGAGCCTCCAGGCCGGCGAGGTGGTAGATGTCATCGAGAAGAACGAAAGCGGTGAGTGAGTGCCAGGCCTTCGGCTGTACACTCCTGGTTCCAGCCTGGCTCCTGGGCCCGGCTGGTTTTTGTTCCTCTCCTCCTCCCCCCACCTCTGCAACTATACGTTATTTCCATCTGGCAGGGAGGGAGAGGGCCGAGGAGTCTGAAGTTCCCCTGTTGGTTTGGGCTGCAGGCCAGCAGTTTGCCTGGTGGTGGAAGAATGTCTCCCTGGCTCGAGGCTAATTAGCTGGCTTGTGCTAATGCAAGGCCGAGGTGGCATGGAAGCATCTGTCCCTTATTCAGGGACTGACCCTGTGCCGTCTGAGGTCCAGAGGAGAGGGTAGCTTTAGCTCAGGGGTGCCCAATGACAGCTTTCCCCCGATTGAGCTGTGTCTGCCAGCCAGGATCCAGGCAGGGGTGGGAGGACCCAGCCAGCTGGTGGAGAGGGCAGGCATGACATCACAATGGGTTCCAGAGGCCCCAGACCCCTAGCAAGATGTCTGAGGAAGGGCCAGGCCCTGTGGGAGGTTGGCTAGTGTATGGCCAGTGAGTGGGTGGTGAGTTTGACCACCTCCTGCCGAGCTGGAAGCCACCAGGACTTGGGAAGTGGGCCCAGGCTCTGGATGAAGCCAGATCCTGGAGGGGCCCTGCAGCAAGCCACTTTGTCATTAGGAGCTGACAGAGACCATGCCCATGGCTTGGCAGGATCTGCTAGCTCTAGGGTTTTTGCAGAATGGATCAAAATCCCTTGATGCCCTGAGCAAGAAAAGGCACACTTGGCAGACAGAGGAAAGTGTTAGTCCGCGTCGCAGGGAGGGCCAAAGGGGCCTTGAAACCACAGCATCCTCTGCTGCTTCCCCACAGCCTGCCCGGTGGGACTTGAAAAGATTCAGGATCATTTTGGTTTCAGTTTCAGTTTGCTGGGGGCAGGCCCTGTATCTAGGTGTACCCCAGGGGTGGCATTTGTGGGCCCTTTAAGAGGGAGTTCTAATATTTTGAAAGGAACACCATCCAAAGGGTCACTGTGTCCATTCTGCAGATAGAATGACTGAGGCACAGAGAGCTGGAGCGGAACAAGTCTCCTGAGGTCAGACACAGTGCCCTGGTCCTCTGAATGATAATGCCTCTGGGTAACTGCAGTGACCCCCAAGAAATCTCAGTGGACATCCTTGGGGAGCACAGGGCTGGACTCCCCCTCCTGAGGCTGGTGTCGTCATCGTCCATATGAGAGTCAGGCTCTGTCCTTGTGCCTGGGTGGTTGGCAGTGACACTGCACACGTGACAGAACATGACCTGGTGTCAGATCTTGATTCCAAGTCAACATCACACTGGTTCCCTCCCTATGTAACTTTACGGAGTGGTCCTATCAGCCCCATCTCCTTGATCTCTGAGGAAGCTGACATTGCTTTGGGGGTTGGCTGTGTCCTGAGTCTCTGAGGCCTCCTGAGGGCTCTCACAGGACAGAGGGAAAGGCTGCAGGGGAGGGAAGGCCTGTTCACTTGGAAGGTTGCTCCTAGGAAGAGTTGGAGCTTACTTTTGAATGCAAGGCCAGTTCCTTGGGGACTCTCCTGCTGCTCCATCTGCCCCGTCACACCACCACTGCTGTGTGATGCCTCGGAATCTTTGGGGTCAGTCAGCCATCAGCCAGGATGACAGAAGAGCCCTGCTATGTGGTTCCAAGAGTCCAGGCTGAGTGTGGTGGCACCTGCCTTTAATCCTAGCATTCAGGAGGCAGAGGCAGGCAGTGTCTGTGCCTCTGAGGCTGGCCAAGTCTATATATTGAGTTTGAGGCCATCTGAGGCTAAATAGTAAGGCCCTGTCTCAAAAGAACAACAAAAAGTCCCCAGGGATTCATTTGCCGGTTCCCTTCCCGTTCCATATCTATAACCCATGGGCTCCTGCCTGCGGTGAAGGAAGAACTCGGGGAAGGCGGTGTGGGTCGGTGTTAGAAACAGCGTGGAGAATACCTGCTTTCCTGCTTGCGCCTGTCATCTGAGCAGCCCAGTCCGGCACAGAGACAGCTTAAGGGAGCTGCTGTGCTTCTACCAGTAGGTGGGTACCTTCAGAACCCTTCATTCCTCTGGGCCTTACCTGTTCCTTCTGTAACAGGAGGATAACCTCATGGCTGCTTGGAAGTAGAGGCCAGAGCAAACAGTCCCCTGAGCCCTACCTTGTGTTTGAACTGCTGGGGGACTCAGCAGGAACCCTTGGTGTCAGATGGAGAGAACCTCACTATCTGTAACTTTTCTACTGTTCTGGTGGTTTGTGGAGATAACTATGTGTGTTTGAACAAGGATCTGGAATACCGTGGCTATCTGTCCGTCATCTGTTTGCCCATCCATCCAAAACCAGGATGGCTCGGATGTGCATCCGGGTTAACAAGAGAGACGGGGTAGAGGAGAGAAAGATGCCCAGGCTTCAGACCCTGGGAAGGGATTCTCTGGCAGGGAAGCTGGAGGCTGGATTGTGGGGCTTGTAGGTGAGGCATATGCATCCTGTGCGCTGGTTTTGGAAGGAGTGGTGGGCGAGGCTTCTGAGCTCTGGAACAAAGGCCCAGTTGTGATGCCTGTGACCCGGGACACGGTGAGCGTGTTACAACATTTCCACTGGCATTGTTAGGCAGCAGCCCTGGTGACTACCATCCCCCAGTCCTCCCATTGGGTGCAGGCCTCTGCCTGTGCGCTCTTTCACTTAGCTGGGAGTTGCTCAAATGGAGTGTCCATGGAGATACACAGCAACCTCTGGCTCTGCCTGTTTGTCAGAGGTCCCCTGTGACCTGAACTACAGCCACAAGGTAATAATGTGGGATGTGAACATGCCAGCACCAAGTGTGGCTGTCATCCATCTAAAGTGGTCTGCATGGAAGGTGATTCCAAGTCCGTAAACGGTCAGGGCCAGACCCCAGGCTCCAGATGGAATCGAACAATTCTCCTAGTATCATGGAATATTCCCCTGTGGGAGGAGGCACTTTAACCACTCTGTAAAGTTATAGGCAAAGAGTTTAGGTGATTCTTAGAATCCAAAAACCGAGCTCTCTCCCTCCAAAAAGGCCCTGGGGAAGGCCAAGAACTCGCTGATCTCCAGCACTGAGTGGATATTCCATGTTGATGATATGTGGATTAGTGACATGGACTGGTCAAGATGGCCGTAGGTCTCCCTGGAGCATCCTTGGCAAAAGATGTTGCTTGGATCCTGCTGGCATGCTGTTCATAGGTAGTGGGGTGGGGCAGTAGTGATTAAATTGATTCTTTGAACTTGGAGGCAGGCATCAGTTGAGAAAATCTCAAGGAGGTGATGTGGGGCTGGAGAGATGGCTCAGCAGTTAAGAGCACTGACTGCTCTACCAGAGGTCCTGAGTTCAATTCCCAGCAACCACCTGGTGGCTCACAACTATATCTAATGGAATCCAGTGCCCTCTTCTGGTGTGTCTTGTCTGAAGATAGTGTACTCATATAAATAGAATAAGTGACTCTTTTTAAAAAAGGAGGAGGAGGAGGAGGAGGAGGAAGGAAGGAAGGTGATGTGCTCCCACGCTGAAGATAACCTCCCCTGAGAATCACATATATGGGCAGAAGTTACAGGTTCCTTTTTTGATCAAACAGAAAGAGCCCATGTAGGAAGACTATTCTCCTCTGGCCAATGGGATCACATAGCGGCTTTGGTAGCTTCACCATCCAGCAGGCCATGCCAGGATCTGCAATAGCCACTGTTCCTTTGTGGAAACCCCTTGACCCCTCTAGCCTTTGGTACCTGATATGTCTCCTTGTAGGACATTCTTGTCTCTCAGAAACCGTATCAGCTGCACGTTCTGGCAGGCGCATCTGATCTGATGTCTGCAGACTGGTGATGTCAAGGTCCTCGTTGCTAGTTTCCATGTTGAGCAAAGCTGCCTCCAGCTTTCCAGGATTGTTTCCTTCCAAGACTGCAGCCAGGGCAGGGAGTGTGGAGATGAGTCAACAGAATTTCTCCTGCTTCAGCTTTCATCCCGCGTCTTCGCTTCCTTCCCGGCACTGGCGTGGTACACGGAAGGTTCTCACCCTTGCTTGGAAGCAAGGGATTTTTGAGCTCTTGTCAATCCACTCAGATTCCCAGTGAGAAAACTAAGCCTTGGGAATCTTTATCCTCCCAAGCAGTGCTGCAGTACATTTGATCTGTGACTAAAGGCTGGAAATTCCTCTGACTCGCTCAAGAGACTATTGAAAGGCTACGGGAGAATCTCGCAGAGCCAAGAGTGAGATGTGAGTCCCAGCCTGGAGAGGCTGCAAAGGTCAACACAGGCCTTGCTCTTGTCCTTGCTTGGCTCCGTCTCTGCCTCCACCTTGTGGTGGAGTATGTGTGTATTCATCCACTTTAGATGCATATGTGTGAGTGTGTATGTGTGTGGGCACGTGTGTGTACACGTGTGAATGTACGTGCATGTATGTGTGCATCCACTGTATATGCATGTGCACACGTGTGAGTGTGTGTGTGAGTGTGTATGTGAGTGTGCACGAGTGTCCCTCACCCTCCTCTTTGGTACCACACTTACTCAGAGCACAGCTGTGCATTTCTCCTTACTGCACACCAGCGAATCCTCCTCTCGTTCATCCACGATGGCAGCTCGTTTACATCAGGTGATTTGCGCACCCCAGCCTTCCTGATTTTTCTGTTGAGATAGCTACCAACCATTCGCTGTAGGCTCTGGTTCTGAGTTCATATTTTAAAGTCTGAGCTGGAAACCTGCACACTTGTGGCCCTGGTTCATGGCCAGGCTGAGGCAGGAGAATTGAATCGTTTGAGTCTACAAGTTGTAGGCTCATCTGAGAAACATAGGGAGATATCCTGTCTTTTTCACACACACACACACACACACACACACACACACAC
>NC_034590.1:158589436-158665087 GCF_900095145.1 Mus pahari | reverse complement strand
GAGAGAGAGAGAGAGAGAGAGAGAGAGAGAGAGAGAGAGAGAGAGAGAGAGAGAGCTGGTTTGCTCCTTCCTTCTGGAGATTCTGGTAATCAAGGTTCAAGCTCAGGTCACCCAGCTTGTGGGACAAATGTTTGCATTTAATCCTGTCAGCTAGAAGGCGTGTGTAAGAGAACCATTTGGGTAAGGGGTACCCCAAAACATGGGTGTCCGCAACCATTATTTGAGAGACTGTGTATGTAAGCAGAAAGTATGTATGCAAGAACCTGGAATTCAGATACTGGGTTTCAGATCTATTGTTTCGGGCTGAGGAGGCTGCTCTGTGGTGGAGCGCTTGCTTAACACGCTCAAAGCCTGGATTTCACCCCAGCACTGTAAGGAAGAAAGGAAGGAAAGGAGAGAAAAAGAAAGAAGGAAAGAAAAGAAGGAGGGAGGGAGGGNAGCCTGGATTTCACCCCAGCACTGTAAGGAAGAAAGGAAGGAAAGGAGAGAAAAAGAAAGAAGGAAAGAAAAGAAGGAGGGAGGGAGGGAAGAGAGGGAGAGAGAGAGAAGAAACATGCTCAAAGCCTGGATTTCACCTCCAGCACTATAAGAAAGGAAGGAAAGAAGAGAAAAAGAAAGAAGGAAAGGAAGGAGGGAGAGAGGGGGGAAGAAAAAGAGAGAGAGAGAGAGAGAGAGAGAGAGAGAGAGAGAATATGAATTAGAATCCAGTTACCCTGGCATTAGCAACAAGAATCAATTTGCTTCTTAAAAATGTTTTTATAGATTATTTTATTTTATGTATCTCAGCATTTGCCTTCATGTATGTATGCTTACCACATACATATCTGGTGCGTGCAGAGGCCAGGAGAGGGCATCCAGTTCTCTAGCACTGGAGTTATTGATGGGTCTATGGGTGCTGCAAAGTGAACGCAGGTCTTCTGTAAGAGCAACAAGTGCTACTAACTGCTGGGCCATCTTTCCAGCCCTTCAATTTTCTTTCTTCTTCTTCTTCTTCTTCTTCTTCTTCTTCTTCTTCTTCTTCTTCTTCTTCTTCTTCTTCTTCTTCTTCTTCTTCTTCTTTCTTTTTTAAGATTTATTTATTATTGTTTCTAAGTACACTGTAGCTGTCTTCAGACACCAGAAGAGGGCATCAGATCTCATTACGGATGGTTGTGAGCCACCATGTGGGTGCTGGGAACTGAACTCAGGACCTTCGGAAGAGCAGTTGGTGCTCTTAACCACTGAGCCATCTCTCCAGCCCCCCCGGTTTTCTTTTTCCAAAGAAAAAGAGGGCAGCGATCTGTACCACAGGGGCTATTTATTAACGTGAGGCATACTGTACTCATTAGTACGCTCATTCGTTTATTGCATGTTATTTGAATATTTCCTTTGTCTCGAGCACTATGATAATTGCTTATACACCCAGAGGGTTTGTATCTAATTGGTATGAGAATTCAAGCTCTTAAGATGTGGGCTGTATTGTGAGGGTAAGGTAGCTTCAATTTTTTTTTTTTTAAACTTACATTTATTTCTTAGGATTAGGGGCTGCCAGGGGGGTATTCATGGCATCGTTTGCAAGTGGAGTTCAGAGGATCACACATAGGAGGTGGGTCTCTCCTACTGGGTCAGTCCTGGAGATGAAACCCATGTGGTTAGACCATGTGGTGGCCAGTAGCCCTGCCCACTGATCCATCTCACCCACTTGGCAAAGCTTTTCTACACTTTCTGCTGTCTCAAGTTGACTCTGTTGAGCTTCTAAATCTTGTGCTTAAACTTTGCTTGACTAAGGAACAATCTGAATGCTGACCCAGACCTCCAGGCGGTGCTGCCTATGAAACGGACACCCGGCTAAAGACATGCTAAGCCGTTTCTAGAAAGGGTGGTTCATTTGCCAGATGCCTTGCGGATTCATGAACCAGCAGCATCCTTAACCCCCAAGCAGCCTGGTAAGAGTGAGGCTCCCTGGGTCAGTGTGCGTTCGGTGCCTTTGGAGGTGTTGTCTGGCCTTCACAAGGTCCTGTCGGAGCTCTCCAACAGCTCGCATGTGTGTCCTGTTGTACTTGCCTAGGCAGCGATTCCTGAGTCCATTCTGGTCCAAGGCTGTCTCTGGTATGCAGTGTGTGCACTTCATGACGAGGCTGGCAGGAGGAGGAAGGGCCAGAGAGCATAAATCCCTGAGCCAGCCAGCCCGGGGCCGTCAGCCCAGCTTTGATCACTGTGGACAGGGACCATCTTAGAACTGAGATTGTGAAATCTCTCATGAAAATCTCAGGCTTCAAGACAGATAGGCCTGGTCGTGTCCTGGATTTCTTTGTGTCCCTTGGAAAGTTTCTTGGATCCTCTCAGCATCAGTTTTCTTACCTATGTAACGGGGAACAACCGTACAGCCCCTGCTATGAAGTTGGAATCCTCTAACTCAAAAAGGCTCCGTGTTCAGGGACAGAGACATGGCGAGTGCCAGTGCATAATAGTGCAGGTAGCTCTCTGGACTGGGAACTTGCAATGATGCAAGATGGCAGTGCTGACCCAACATGCACAAAGCCCTGGTTTGACCCCTGGTACCACATAAACCACGCGTGATGGCACACATCTGTAATCCCAGCACTTGGAAGGTAGAGACAGGAGGATCTGAAGATCGAGGTCGTCCTTGGCTACATAGCAAATTTGAGGCCACTCTGGGCTTTACAAGATCCTGTCTCAAAATTGAACCATACCGATCTGGTACAGCAATGCAGTTTACCATCCTGGGCCAGTTTTCCCACCTAGCCAGAGAGTAAATGATACCCGGTGGTTCTGACAGCTCTGCGGGCCTGTGACACGGAGATAGCAGCAGAGGGATTACTGCCGGTGACGTTAAGACTGCACCTGCCAGAGCCACCTCCTTTGGAGCTCTTACTTGCACAGTAGTCCTTGTCCCAGCCTGTGACAAGAGAAGAACTTGTGACAGAAGCCAGACTCAAAAACAAATGCCTTCAACCAGATGCTTTACGCAAGGCTGGCAGTAAGGAGGCCCACCAAGGACACCGCCATGCCGACCATCAAAGTTCTGTCATCTGGTGCAGAGCTGAGGCACTGCCGGTCAAGACTGGGCCTAGGGGGCGGGGAGGGCACGCTTCTGGAAGATCCTTAGAAAATGAACACATTCCAGTGGGCAGAGGGCAGTGTGGGGTGGTAGGCAGGGACTAGGTACTCAAGGCAGAAGCTGTGTGGAAAGTTGGGCAGCCCTATGTCAATTAGCCACAGGCTTCCGTAAGCAGGAGGGCTGCCTGCTGAGGGGAGCTTGGCACCCACCTTGCAGGGCAGCAGGAGCAGGTGTTGGGGACAAGGAGACTCTAGAAATAGTGCTTTCTTCAAGCTATATGAGCCGTGGCTGTATTAGGAAGGTATCCAAGAGTTTGTCAGTTTGTCATTACCCAGTGCTCCCAGCCTCATGCCAGGAACCAGCTGCCAGGTGACAGGGAAGGGCAACAGCGCCGAGCTTTCCCTTGGTTGCACTTCCTACCTGCTCAGGTTGGACAGGAAGAGCAGCCAGTTACCTTCACCTGCCGCGTCTCTGTAGACAGAGGGGACCTGACTTTTCCGCGCGCACACACACACACACACACACACACACACACACACACACACACACGCGTCTGGATCCTTTGTTCCCAGTAAAAGTAGCAAGTCCCACTCCCTAGCTGAAGTACAGGGAGAAGCTCTTCCCTCGTGTCCTCGGCTCTTACGTAATGGGCTCTAGCTAAGTGCAGGGTACTTTGTGGGGAGTGTAATTTGTCAGAACCTCAGGGAATTTGGGTTGAAAAATTGCCCCTTCCCTGTTCTCTCCCCAGCTTACCCCCATGGCTGCTGATATCACACACTTCAGCACTTGGGTTTTCAGTAACCACTGTGGTAGCTGAGGGTAGCCCACGGCAACCACTCTCACTCCTATCAGCATCTTTTCAGATTCCATAACCTCATCCTCTAGGTGTCCAGTGCTGACCGAGACTCCTAGCCTTAAGGTGGGGATCAACTTGGGTGACCCAGTTAGCTCACATGACCTGAAAAGCCTTGTGGGAGTCGGTGTTCCAGGGGTTCCCCAGCTGGGAGCCCGTTGGATCCCCCAAAGCGGAGGAAACCTTCTGGTTCCTATAGCTCAGGTTCGTCTCTTTCTGATTGAAATGTGTGATATGAAACTGTCGTTTGAGTCTCACTGGCTCAGACCATTATATCTTCTTCCCTTCCTAGCTGGGCATCTCTCAGGCTCCTGCTAAAATTCATTTGTTTCTCTCAAGCTTCTATTGGCCTGGACTGTGGGGAAATGGCCCAGGAGAGCCACAGGGGGTGACAGAAAGCCAAACTCAGAGTCAGTCTGCCAAGGATTCATGGTCAAGCGAGCAAACTGCCTAGATCCGAAAATGACGCATGGTAGCTGCGTCTCCCTCTCCTATGGTCTGGTCTGTCGGGACGGTCACAGCCACCTTTGGCTCAACATGTCTTGGAATCTAAGTGGCCAGAAGTCTGTCTGTCTGTTCTCTCCGATGCCTGCTGGGAATCATCATGGGGGAGGTTAAGGCCACCTGGGGAAATGCCTGCCCCTGCCAGCTAGCTGGGGATTTTGAGCGTTTTCCAAGGTCATCTCTTTCTGAATCATAATATTTTAAGCTTCACAGGATAGAAAAGCATGCAGTTTATAAAACCTCTTGGTAAGAGACAAGGTGGAGTTTGGTGTTCTCTCTCTCCAAGGAGGAAACTGAAACCCAGGACAGTGAAGTAACTTGCCCCAGGGTTGCGCGGCCAGGAAGGCAGACGTGAGCTTTGTGTAGCATGGTCTCTCTAGGTTAGGAGCCTGAGTTCTTGCAGTCTGGAGTTTGCTTCTTTGGAAGGGCAAACTCCAGAAAGCTTTGCTGTGTGACTTCTCCATACCCTAAATGCTGGGAAGTAAAGGTCAGTTCCTCTGGAGCAGGAAAAGATCAAGGGCTGCAGGTCAGAGAGACTCTGAAGGAGGGTGGAGAAGGTGCCTTACATTCCCCATCTTGGCTCCCCAGGTCCTTCAGGAGGGGCTGGCCCACGTGAGTGGTAGGTCTGGAGGGCCTTGGGTATAGCCTGAGTTGTGCCTCCCCGGTACTAGTCCAGGTACCTCCAATGCATGTTGCCTTTCTCTGCTTGTAACCAAGCGGAACCATCCAGCCCCTCTCCTCCAGCGCCACACCATATGGTACGGCTCCTCCAACCTTGTCTCCTCTCTCACCTCCACGCCAGCCTTCAGTACTCAGGGAAATCCTGCCTCCGTAGCTGGCAGGCATTGAGAACCTACTGTGTGACCCATGCACATGCATAGGACTGGGCAGAGCAATGGACAGGAATCTACCATTGTCTTGCCCTCACCGACTGTGACATCCCTGAGCCTCAACATGTAATACAGATACCGTGAGCTGATGACATTCACCATGTAAAGCCAAAAGCAAGGTGAGGCTGACCACAGGAGGCTAGGGTTCGAAATGGCACATGGACCGGGTGCTATGGGTTTTGTGGAAGCTCAGTGCTAGACTGGGTAGAGAGAAGGCTCCTGAAGAAGGCGAATCTTAAAGGAGTGACAGGTGACTTGCCAGGGTAGAGACGTCAGGTGTTGCCCGCAGGGTGAATAGGTGGAAGTGAATAGGTGATGAGATGTGGCTGAAGGGAGGAGGTTACCCCTGAGTGGCTGAGTTCAGCTGCAGTTAAGTCAACTGAAAGGACCTACTGTGTGATATCAAATAGCAGTTATTCCCTGCCGTACAGAGGGAAGGAGGTGGGCAGGGCTGCCTCGTGGCTCTGGGACTTTGATACAGGGGAGACGGCTTCTAAGGCCTTAGAAGTATTATAACAGGTATCAGTGGACGGGCGCAGGGCTTTCCAGCCACTCTACCTGCCAAACCACTGCTCCCAACCGGGCCCTTTAGGCTGTGGCTGAGGCTAGAGTTTAGACTCACTTCCCCAGCCCTGGAAGTCTCATTCCCCTAACACATCTGCAAACACAGCCCGAGAATGCAGGCTTGCTTGTCTGCCTAGGCTCTTGAGTGAAGCTGGGGACAAGCTGGTGTGCTCCAGAGGATGCGGTACTGCCCGTGGCTGGCTGAGTCCCTGTCAGACCCCAGGCTTGGCCCCTGCAGCCTCCTCTCACGAAGGGCTCTGTGGCGGTTGGCTAGGCACCCAGGCCTGGCCTTCCCGGACACTTTTTCTTTCTCCTTTGTTTCCTGTTCTCCCAGGGCCCCAGCCTGCCCGTGGCTTGAAGCCTTCGTGCTCACGTATTTGAGTTGTTGGCTGGTTTGAACCGGTTTGTTGGGAGGAGATAGATAGCAGCCAAGTGTGGCAAGATTGCGGGGCCTTAGGTCCCTGTATCAGCCAGGACCTTCAGCATAAGCCTGGGCTCCTACATGGCCGGCTTGACCGACTGGCCTCCCTCTAGCCCGGTGGTGCTTGCTGCCAGCTCCAGACTCACACTTGTTGCCTGAGGCACTGGGTCAAGGGATCGCCACTTGGCACAGCACTCGGGGTGTCGTATTAATGGGCAGAGTCGTAGAGCCATTCTGGAAGGAAGCCAGGCTTTGCATAAGGTGTTCTTGGTCAATCTGCGCTCTAAGCTCAGCTACCAGTTAATGGGTTACCTCAAGCCACTTTGTCCCTTAGCACACCAGCTGCCCTTGTCTGAAGGGCAGAGGGGTGACAGCAGTGCCCACAGTTGCTTCTTGGATCTGACGCTCTCCTATTCCCTAACCACTGCACTTTTATCAACCGAGCCAGAAGTAGCCTCTTAGAGTTAGTTATGCTACCTCCCCACCACAGCTGGGCCTGTATAAACATACAAGTCTCTCTCCACACAGGCGGCACAGGGGAGGGGACAGTGGCCATGTTGCCCATCCCCCAGCCAGCTCTCCCCAGCTGCCAAACGGGTCAACGTCTGCAAGCAAGCGTCCCTGGATTTGTAACAATGATCACAGGGATGGTGGGCTCCTGGACACCTTTGGAATTGAGTTTTCGAGGCCAAATGCTTTGCAGATTAAATTTCCGGCAAGAGAACAGCTGAGCTTCCCTGAGCAGCAAAGGGGCTTCCATGTGTGCATGCATTGTTCTCCCTGATGAAAGGAAGAGGGAGAGGGTGGTCCAGTGCCCCCTCCCTCCTGCAGATGACATCAGCCACTGCTGATGCTTCTTAGGTTCTCTAGGACGTGCCTGGAACAGAAAGAATATCACGATAGGGTTTTGGGGTGGCTTTCCCCCCTCTTTAAATAATGTTTTTAAGGAGTTGCCATGGAGAACTGTTGGAAGCAGAGGGGCTGATGAATGTCTTTGGTCATGTCAGATGAGGACAAGATTACCCAAGTGAGGGAGAGTGTCCCTCCCGTCAGCAAGACTGTGGGGTTCCAGGGCTGCCCTGCCAGAAAGCTAGGGCCATAATCACAAACAGACTGCGATCACTTACAAGCAGAAGGATTACTTTAGACTCTTGGCTTTGGTGGGGAAGAATGTAGTTTCCCTCGGCCCCTCCCCCGCCCTCTCAAGTTTAAACAAGATCTGTGAAAGCCATAGCTCTGGGCCCTAAAGAGGCCAGAATCCAAGCCAGGGAGTCTTCTCACAGGCCCAGCTTTGGAGAGCTCCACCGAGCTCCATTGGTGCTGGGCTTGGGAACTGCCCCAAGCAATTTACCTTCCCCAATCCTCTTTGAGGCGAACTGGGGAATCTCACTTTCCCAGAGTCTTCCTGTCTTCCTGGGACTTCCTCTTTACCTACACAACTCACCATCCAAGTATCCAGGCATTTTTCTGCACACATGCCTTATACTTTCACAGTACATGATAAGGGAGGTCAGATGGCTGTCTCAGAGAAGAATACAGCTTAGCACACTGGGATGTTGGGGTCTAGCCTAGACCCAGGGGTGAGAATGACTTCTCATCCTTTTCCCCTTACCTCAGCTGGTGCTCCCCAGGCAAGCCTCAGATAGACTGACCCACTCCTGGGCATTAGAATGGCAGAGCCATGGCTTTTTATGGGGCGTGGTACCCTGGCTGGGTGGACCTTGTTGCTGAAGTAGGATTGTAACCAGCCATCTTTGAAAACGGCGAGGGAGTTTAGCTCATCATCTGGGCTTTGCATAAGGAAACTTAGCATCCAGGGGTCCTGTCTCACTGGCTCCCTTATAAATATTTACTCTCTCCTGCTTCCAGGGCCCAGCACTGGCCTAGGCCTCAATGAATAGGCAAATAGAAACTTAACTCCTTAGATCCAGAGGGCCACTGCTTACAGTGGGGTCAAAGCTCTTGACACAACCACAGGGAACATTTCAGACCTCTATCCAGACTGCCCTGAACAGCCCCATCTCTCAAACCCCATGAAGACAGCCCACCACCTTACCTGTAGATGTGGTTCCTGGATGGGAAACTGGATGAGATCTAAGCCAGCAGGGGTAGGTTCTGATCTGGAGGCCAAGGCAGGAGGAAGGGGATAGAGACGCTGCATTCCCATTTAAGGGTCAGGCTAGGCTGACAACATGTTATTACCAATACTGCTGCTTCTCGGTAAAATGGCATTGTAGCATACTGTGGCTAAGGGCTAGGCACTTAGATGGGATTGTCTTGGGCTTGTCATTGCCAAAGTGTATTTAGAAGAAGATGCTTATAGCCCATCTCTGCCCCCACGTTCTGCCATTAGACTCTAGCTAGGTCTTCTCACCAAAGAGTATTTCTAGAATGGAGTTCCCCCTCCAAGAGTTCAGGATTGGTTGGACAACTTGACAGCTGAGAGATGAGAATGTTGAGAGCGATCTAAGTCAGTTACCTCCCCAGCGTCTCTGCTGGAAGAGGGGTTATTGATCAGCCTTATTCAGAATGGAGAAATCCAGAGCCAGGCAAACAAGCAGGCGTGACATTAAAAGCTTTTTGTTCATTTCTTCGCACACAGACCTTTATCTCCTGTTGTGTGTGCCAGGCACAGAGATGTGTTACAAAGACCTTCGTGAAGAACTAAAGAGGCAACCGAGTTACGCATCATTGCTTGGCTAAGAGGACCTTCCCTGTGTCCCTCCCTTCTAGTTTTGGTAGTATTGGGAGAGCTACCTCTCTCGTTGGTAATCCTATGTGTCTATCACCACTGTGTGGTCAATCACTGTAGAGAATATGTAGCAAGCTGGGCATAGACTAGGGGAATATCTGGTTTGGGGTGATCTTTCTCTAACACTGGGTAGCATCTCCATTAGACACATTCTCAGAAACCAAGGAAATAAGTTGATGCAAGTGAGGTGGAGCAGGAAGTGCGGAGAGCCTCTTACTTACTACACAAACCCCTCCAAGGCTCCCAGATCATCATCCCAGGACAGGGTGGTTTAGAGATGTGCTGCTTTCTGGAGATGGGGGATGAGACGGCTTTGCATGTGGCAGATTACACAGCCAGGCACAGAGCAGAATGCCCTTTCCTGTGGTTATCACCCCTCAGTCCTGCACAGTGTAGTAACGCGACCTCAGTCATACAGATCAATCAGCCATGGCCATGCAGTGCCATAGCCCAGGTCTTCACATGTGCTGGGCAGCACCCAGGTAACCAGCCCTGTGCTTCTGTAGGCCCTGTGCTTCTGTAGGCCCTGTGCTTCTGTAGGCCCTGTGCTTTTGTAGGCCCTGTGCTTTTGTTGCCACCATGGCAAGGAGCTGTTTTGGATGCAGCTGTCTCTCCTGTGTTCTCAGGGGTAAGGGGAGCAGGTCTCTGGGGTCTCTGGGGCAGCCCCCCCCCCAAGAGCTCCAAGTTGAACCCGTTAGGGAGGGCTTCTTTGTGGGTCCTGGTATGTGAACCTATGCATATGGTCCCAATGGAGCCTGTGGCCAGACTGCGTGGCTTCCTCAGATGGGTACCTCCTCCCTACCCCATTCCTCTAGGAGCCTTAACCTGGGAGTAGGCCTGTCCCTGGTGAGTGGCCTTCTGTCCTCCCTGAAGTTCGATTTTCCACTCCTATGAGGGAGAGGCCCGAGCAGAAGTGCTCCAACTGGGTTCGCCACCAGGTTGCGGGGCTCTCGTGGATGGGAGTGTCTGCCTCCTGCATGGCCAGGGCCCTTTACACCGCCAACAACAATAGTCTGTGTTTCAGTTCCCTAGGTCAGAGCTCCCTGAGTGAGAGGAGGTGCTGTCCGCGACTTCCCAGCACTGGGGAGCTGGAGGAGAAGGATCACCCAAGGGATAGCTGCACCCCATTCTAGCAGGACAGAAGGCTAGAGAGATGGGGGCTGAGAACCAGCCTAGCACCAGCTCGCATGGACCCCAGGAGCTGAGCGTGGGAGACCGTGAGCCTGTGCAGAGACGGCTGGGGAGACTGTGTAGATCAGAGAAGCCCGTGTCCTCAGCAACCACTGACTAGGTCCCCTCTGTATCCAAAACACCCAAGCCAGGCTGGGGGCTCCACAAGATGCTGTCCCCGGAGATCTCTTACTCTAGCTGGGGCCACGGTCACTCAAACCTCAGGTCAGGGTCCTGCAGCTGAGGGGAGGAAACCGTAGTGGCAGCGAAGAGGGAGACAGAACTTCACAGACGGGGTAGCATGAAGCACAGGACCTGAACACAGTGACCAAACAGAGAAACCAACACAAGAGAGAACTCGGAGTCCTCCCACGGGGCTGAAAAAGAACAAGACAGAAATCCTTTCCCCCAAGGGACCATGACATACTAGCACTCAGCTCCCTTGCTACCAAGTAGCCAGCCAGTGACCATCATGCAGCTAACTGTGCGCTCCAGGCTTTCTAGCTATAAAATTGGGATAATACTCGAATCCCATGCGACTACAGAGAAAGAAAATAGCCAAGCGGTAGTGATTTCCCATCCTTTTCCTCTGACAGGCAGGGGTGGGCAACCATCGAGTCCCTGGCCGTATGTGACCCCTATGGGCAGAGGGGTCTGTTGGATTCCCTTATTTCCCCCATCCCCCAGCAACCTAGAGACTTTCCAGAACAAGTTTGTCATCTATCACCTTAGCAGCCTTAGGGTAGGGAGGGCAGGGGTCTGTCCCCATTCTTCAGAGGGAAGTCATTTGCAGGCTACCTCACAGTCTGCTGAAGGCCAAGCTGTGTGTAGCCCAGGGCCTGCAGAACGATCAGCCACAGGACTAGTTCAGTGTTTCCCAGAGAGCAGTTTATACCCATGTGATGCTGGACACCTACGGAGTAAGTAGCTCTTCATCTCCCCACCTTTCTCTCCCTCCACATCCACACTGGGTCCAGGAGAAGGTGTTCAATGAGGCTTCTAGAGTGTCAGTACGTTGTCTGGCAGCCTTTGTTTAAGAGGAAAATCTGACCTAGTCAAGGATCTCGTTGAACTCGACTCAGTGTCTTGCTGAACAGCAAGGCATTGCTGTCTGACTTTTTCCAGTTATCTTCTACCAGGGATTGTGGTTTTCCACTCGGTGTATGACACAGGGGAACAAATATAAAAGCGTGTTTATATTTGTTTTGTCGGCTGAAGCAAACACTAGTACAGGGGTTGCTCCGATGGCTTGATGAGTTGTTTGAGGGGTTGGGGCACTCCAAGTGGGACAACTTCTGCTGCCCCACAGTGTACTAGAGTGACACCAGCGGCTCCCAGTTTCCAACTGGGAGAGGAGCCTGGAAAAGCCTGAGCACTGGTGGTGGCTGCTCCCCATACCACACAGAGGAATCCACGTTGTCAGAAAGCTGCTGACGTCAGGCGGTGCAGAATTCTTGCAAGCCCTCTATTTAAAATTCCCCAGAAATGAAATAAGGAGGGTTTGGAGGGAGGAATGCCCTCGGCAAATTGTAGAGTGGGTTTGCACTGTTTATGGAGATGGTCTTTAAAGTTGCAGTTGCCCCCGTTTTATTTTTGTCCAATTGGAGCGGGGCGGGGCTCAGCTGGGAGATAGGCAACATCGCTTAGTAGAAGCCTATGCAGTCCTAAGGCTGGGGAACTCCTGGTTTTAGCAGAAAGAGAAAAGGGAAGTCATACACAAACACATCCGTGTGTCCTTCTTAGGTGCTGGAAGGAACACTTGCTGCCCTCCAGAAGCCTCAGGTTCCATTCCCAGCACGTGTACCTATCAGATGGTTTACAACCACTTGTGACTCCAGTACTAGGGCATGCGACAACTTCTTCTGGCCTCCAAAGGCACCTGTATGCACAAGACACACACTCACAAAATCACACACACACAAAAAAAAACAAAAAAAAAACAAAAAAAAACTAACAAAAGTGAAATCACCAGACAATCTGGGAACTCCATCAGCGATGGGATCCCTCATGAGATCCTGGGTCCCCCGCCCCAGCATTGCCACCTACCCCCCCAAACTGGCAACCACAGGGGCATCTACAGCCTTAGCTCCACATTGCCAAAACAAAGCCAGTCCTGCTGCTAGGCACTCTGCTCTTCTGAGGTGTCTGCTTGTTTGTTTTCTCCCTCTCCCCACAACCTTGGTAAACCACTGGATTTCAGACTCCCCTTCCTACACACAACACCTCCTCCTTCAGCCTCTTCCTCCAGGTGACAAACAGGTGTCAATTCTGATAGGAGGTGTGTCCCCTGAAACCTTCATCCACCCTACCTCCCATCCACCCAAGCGTGGTCTTGGCAGTACAGGAAAGAAAGCTCTATGCAGCCTGTGTATTTCACACTGTGGGCATAGTTGGTCCCTTAATGTTCAGTCTTGGCTTAATGTTCCACAATGACTGGCTTTCTCTTCAGATCTCCTCACTTACACAGGGAACAGAATACAGCTAGCCTCCTCCTCGGTTGTAGCAAAGTTCAAACTCTCCCAGCCTCCATTCCCCCTGGTTGGGCCTGACTGCCTCAGTTGTTTATTCATTGGAAATAAAAGGATGAATGAGTCACTTTAAATACAGCCACAGAGCTAGCTCCTACAGCTCAGTTAGTGACGAATTGTGCACTATGGTGACCCCATACATAAGGTTAAAATGGAATTGAAGAATTCCTATCTCCTGGTTGTGCTGGAGATGTCATGATGTCATGGTGGAAAGCGTAACTCACGTTGGTGATGCTGGTGTAAGTAAGTCTGTCCTGCTATAATCTGTACATTCAGTAGGCAGAGGCAGGGGGATCACAAAGTCAAGGACAGCCTGGGCCGTATAGTGAGGCTCTGTCTTAAAGGAACAAAAAAACAAAAACAAACAAACAAAAACTAACAAGGTTTGCTTGCTTGTTTATTTGTTTTGTTCGTTTGAACAGGGTCTCACTATGTAGCCCCAACAGGCCTTGAACTCACAGAGACCCGCCTGCCTCTGCCCTCCCAACACAGGGATTAAAGGTGTGTGCCACCATGCCTGGCCCAACCATTTAAGTTGCAGTATCTATCATATGAAAATACAACACATATAATTATGCCCAGTATATACCGTGTGAATGATGAGTAACTATGTTACTAACAGCTATTTGCTATACTGCAGTTTTTAACAGTGTTTTAGTATGTACTCCCATTTTTATAGTTACAAAATTACTCTAACTCTCTGCCATGTTGTGTTGTTACTGGTCTCTTACACTCCACATTTGTTTCATCAACTGTATAACAAGACCCCTTCAGGTAACTGAGCCAGGCCACTTAGGTGTATGGTTTTAGTACATTCTGCGCTGTTCATATAACAGTGAAGTCTTAATACACTTTGCAGAAATTGTCCCCATCATTAGGTGGCACATGTCTTTGCATATGCAAGCTATAGAATACCTAGTTGTGGAATATGGTAAATAACGATGTGGTGTTGTGTGGGGATATCTGATGTTTGAGAAACGCTGATCCTAAGTCACCGTTACTTGGCAGAACTCTCGGGTACAGATCTTGTACTGGAAAGCCTCTTTGGTCTGGGTGTTCCTGCCTTGCTCTGTTACACAGCCTAGAGGAGATGGCTCTGAGAGATGGTAACTGGGAGGTGAGGCTGATGGGATAAAAGCCACACCTTTGACTATTTTAAGACTGGCTTGCTTGAAGGCAGCATTGTTGTGGAGAGGAAGCAGTAAATGGGCAGGTTTCATCTGTGAGGTAGAGTTTGCAGGGTGAGGTATAGAAACATCAGGGCTGGTGAGGTACACCTACTCAGCAGGTAAATGTGCATGCCTCATAAGCCTGCAAACTGGAGTTGGTCCCCAGGACCCACCTCAGGATGAACGAGCAGTTCCTGTTGGCCGTCTGTGGAAGGGCTGGCTGACTGGAGGGCTTGGAAGGAAAGCTGCAGGGAAGTTGCCTGTCACCACCCAGACCTGGTGCTTGTCCCACTACAGCCACTTAGCTGTGCAGCGTGCACGTCATGTTCCCAGGGCAGCCTGGGATTTCAGGTTGGGAGACGCCCCTCTCCTTCCCTCCTGTGCCAATCCAACACCCCCCCCCCCCCCCGCGCAGGATACTCCCAATGTCCACCTAAGTTATATTGTTGCTTTGGTTTGGCTTGGTTTTTTGAGATGGAGTCTCATAGATGGTAGGGTAGCCTGAAACTCTCCTTGTAGCCGAGGCTGAGCCTGTCCTCCTGATCCTCTCCACCTCTGGGTACTGGGGTCACAGGTGTGTTCCTCTAGACCTGCTTTATGCAGTGCTGGGAATGGAGCCAAGAGCTTCATGAATGCTGGGCGAGCGCTCTACCAACTTAGCTATATCCTCAGCTAAGGTATAACAAGATATTTATTTTATTTATGTGGGTAGGGTTCCGTGTAGGGGTATTTGTACTTGTGTGCAGGTACCCACAGGCTGGAAGCATCAGATCCCCTGGAATGGAGTTACAGACAATTCTAGGCTGCCCAACTTGGGTGCTAAGAACTCAGACCCCCTGCTAGACCAGCATATACTCCTAACTGCTGAGCCACATCTCCAAACCAACATCCTCCATCAGGTCAAAGGACAAATGGAAGATACTTCTAAGGTCCCTGTTTTAAGCTGTGCCTTTTTTATCTCTCCATTTGATTCTTAGCATCTTGTTAGATTCTGACCCATCACTACCATCTGTTTAGACCCCTCCCTGCTGGCTTCTGGTTCTTGCGAGGCTGCTTCTAAATGAGATGGTGCCACCAACACAGCATGTATGTCCTCACCCTGTCCTGATTAAAACATCTCTCAGGACAGGCTTCTTTGTGTCAGCCCTCTGTAGACAAGCCAGCCAGCAGCTGCACTACAGCCCCAGATCCAAAGGCAGGGAAGTCTGGGCTTCGGCACCTCCCAACCAACCAGGTTAGCAGGTGACTTGGCTCTCAGAACCCCCAACCTCTCTGTCCCGCACAGTTAGGTTAGTGTGTAAAACTCCATCCAGTGCCTGGTTAGCATTCCTGGGGAATCTCCCCTCACTCCGGATCTGATCACTGGACATCTCCGGTTTCTTCAGCGAGCCTTGCATCAGCCACTAGCACATGCAGGGCAGGAGCTGCACGGGCCCTGCTGTCACACTAAGCCAGCTCACCCAGTGTGTAGCTGTGCCCTGCTGTCCTGCACATCCCAGTGACGATGTCTTTTCCTCTCCATTCCTCGCCGCCACCTCTCCCTGCTGAAACACTGCCTACCTCCCTTCCTCTTTCTCTCTCCCCCTTTCTTCCTTCCCAGGGTCTCATGCAGCCAAGGCTGGCCTCAGACCCACTACACAGCAAAGGATGGCCTTGAACTTGTGACCCTCCTTTCTCTGCCTTCCATTGCTAGGTTGCAGGCGTGCACCACCATGTACAGTTTATCAGACCCACATGTTTTCAGTGGGGACCTTGCCAGATCAGAGCCAAACAGCAACGTTGCTGAGACTAAATTCACACACACACACACACACACACACACACACACACACACACAAAACACGCTGATCACTTAAGGTCCTTCTGCCCAGCCCTGAGGTCTTCGTTTCTTCTCCATGACTTGCACTTAAAAAGTGTGAGGCCAGCTCTTGGCAAGTCTTTAGAAATCAGGTGTAATTTTGAATCTTTTTATCTAACTTATAATTAAGTTTTATTACTGTATATATTAAATTATTAGAATAAGGAGGGATAGCTGATCCTTATACATATACTGTGCTTTCTAGGGCTACTTTACAGATGAAAAAATTGTTGCATTTCATTAGTTAGGAAGCACACCGCTGGGATTGCATACCAGACAGTATATGGTTGGAGAGCCCTTGATTAAACCTGTGTCTGCCTTCTGTTATGTACCCCTCTCTGCCTGCAATTGCTTGATAGATGAACTACCTTCTTAGTACCTTGCCCACAACACTGCTGGACTCCATCAGAGCCCTGTGTGCTTGACAGATCCCAGCCTAAGTATGGATCGATCCAGTGAGGTGGGCGGTACAAGCTAGGAGAGACGGCAGCAGCCCAGCCTCTGTCTCCTTGCCACGGACTCCACGGAGCCTTCCAGATGGTGATGTAGGCAGTTTGTGCTCATGGTCTTGGAATCCAGGCACCCTGGGAAGGCTCTGGACCCTCTGGCCTCAAGGCCCCATATGGGGAAAGGGAGTGGAGTGGGCCTTGGACAACAAAATAGGGCGAGTGCCAAGGGTAAGACTAGGTGAGTGGGTCAGGAGGCCAGGCGCTGTGTGTGTGCACACAAGAGGGACTGGGGAGCCCTCGACCAGCTCCAAAGCCTCTCCTGTTTTCTTTGGACAGTGGAGGCCACATGCTGAGAACTGGAGTGTGTCTTGGCAGGAGGATGCCCGGACAGAACCTTCTGACCAGGGGAGGCCTGGCCCAGGGATGTTAGCCTTTTGCTGTTCTTAAAGGCACAGCATGTGTTGAGTGGGCTGCATTTCCTGTTCCTCTGGTCCCTCTAGAGAGAAGCCCCAGATCTGCTACAAGGAGATAGGAAGGAAATGGAGCTGAGGCCAGGACTTTAGGGCTCGGCCATGGCCAGGTGGTGTGTGCAGGTGACTTATGCCTGGGCAGTCCTTCTCATTGGATGCTCACTAATCCAAGGAAGAAAGATAGGGCTGCTTAGGCACATCACACTTCTAGAGAAAAGAAGACCTGACACAGAGTGGGGGCATTTGCGGCAGCAAGTTAGGGTGCTGCTTGAGGGTTCTGGTAGGATGGGTTTCAGGCTCCCCCAAATCCAAACCATCAAGACCCCAAATGTCTGCAGTCTCTTTAGTACCTAGGTGCATGTCACACCATTTGTCACCTGCGTATGGAAGCCTGAAGAGGCCCGGGTCAGAGGTAGAGCCACACATGAACTCACTCTGCAGTGGGCAAGAGTTGGGACACTGCGTTAGGTACAAAAGTGAGGCACTCACCTAAAGGTGCTAAGTTTCTCAAATTCCAAAATCAGAGTTGTGGCCCGTCTCAGAATCCTGGGTTTGGGCCAAGGGGCTGACACCAGTGCTGGAGCCAGGAAAAGGGGCCTCTCCTGTTGGCCTCACAGCTAGCTGTGTGCCCTGCCTGGGGGGCTGGAGAAGGAGAACCTCCAGCGTGCTCTTGGGGGTGGCTTTCCTTTCACTGGAACAGTGCCTGGCATGTACCAGGAGCTCAGTAAAAATCCCAGGTGATTGACAGTTCTGTGTCCCTGTTTGAGGGGAGTCTCCTCCCCAGATAGTTATTATCCTTGTATGCCAATGAGGCTCACAGAGGGCCAGTGGCCCAGTTAGGAAGTGGTGAAGCCAGGTTTCAAACTGGACCCAGTCCCAGGGTGAGCAGAGCCAGAAGAGTGGGGGGAGTGGGGGCCTCAAGGAAGACACATCTCAACATCTGGAAGGATTGGGAGGATTTCAGGAGGGGAGGAAAGGAGTAGGGGCTCCCCTCCCCCGCCATCTGCTTTGTCCTAGGCTGAGCAGTGACCTCAGAGGACTTTATTAACATCCTAATTGTATACAGCTGGCCTCACTCTAGCTCTAATGAGTTCATTATCCTCCCTACTTAAGGAGGCCATTGTGGCCTGGTCACCCTGGGGACAGCAGTGGCCTGGGGGTGCCCGTCACTTCCTGCCAACCCCCAGCCATGCTCAGCCCCTCCTGAAGAGGCTTCTGTCCTGCTGCTCTTCCTATGTCTCTCTCTTTCTCTCTCTCTTTCTCACTCTCTGTCTCTCTCTGTCTCTGTCTCTGTCTCTCTCTCTCTCATATGCCCCCACCCCCCACCCCTGCCTTGCCTCCATGTGGAAGAGTCAAACTTCATTCCCAGAAACTGGCCAGACAGGTAGACTCATAGTGACCAACCAAATGGTCACAGGAGATACCTGTGGCCTGAGGCGGGGGCACCTGGCTCCTGAGCCTGAGCAGTTCCTTCCTGGGGCTGGGCCTGGTCTGTGTCTTCCACATCCACACCCTTAGGCAACCGTGTCCTCTCTCTCTAGCGCCTTGGCACTTAGACCAAGATAAAGAGGGAGGCCTCTCCCGTGGGCCTTTGCTTCCTGGGGAGACCCTGGGGAAGAAGGAGGAACCTCAGAGGTTTGTCCTTCTGGATGACTCCGCAGCCTGGGGTTCCGCCTGGAAGACGCTTTACAGGTCACACACCCGCAGGGAGCTCTCTCAGGCCTCTCTGAAACGAATCCCTGCCGTTCTCCACCCAGGAACAAAGAGTGGGAGCCCCTCCCCTCCCCCATGGGCCCTCTAGGTGACATAGCTACCCTGCTTGTGTGGACAGGTGTGGACGCTTAGCCATCCATCAGCAGCCACACCACTCTGGGACTAGCTGAGCCCAGCCACCAGTCCGTTCTCTGATTCTCCTCTTCAGCCTTGGCAGATGGATGCTCATATCAGAGGGGAGACTGAGAATCAGAAAGGTTAGTAGGTTGCACAGCTAGGCTATATTAAGCCAGGATAACATAAGTGACAATTGAGGGACCCAGTGTGTCACCTGTACCATCTAGAGTGGCTAAGACTCAGAGCTCTAGATGAACTCTCTAGGTTTATCACCTTTCCTCATCTCTAAAGTGGGAAACTTAATGACAATGATGTCATTTCTCAGAATAAAGTAAATAAAGCGGCCTACATAGGGAGTTGAACGTTCTTACTGTGGTTGGCTGTAATTGTGTAATGCATGCAGATGCAGACCTAGCTCTGGTCCCATATGTCATGTGCCCACCCACACATAGATGGGTATACATACATAACCACCCTTCCCCCCACTCAGTATACCCTTGTCCATACGTGAGCACGCGCGCGTACACACACACACACTGATGGAAAAGTACATGTATTGCAGTGCATTTAGAAACCCCACAGGTTTCTAAATCATATCACCTGCCCAGTTCTGCAAGTGTTGGGGCGGGAGCAGAAGCTTAGGCTAGTGTTCCTAGGCAGTGCTGGACACTGGGCTCTAAGGATGATGACGTTTTCAGCCCCAGGTCCTGCAAGAGAATGAAGTTCTAAGTTGATGTCCAGCAGAGGCTTGGGTATGGCCAGACTCTTCAGGTTTCTCTCTGCCCTGACTGTTCTGGACCTTGCTCTGTAGGCCAGGCTGGCCTCAAACTCACAGAGATGCACCTGCCTCTCCTTCCCGAGTGCTAGGATTTAAAGCGTGTGCTACCACACCCAGCCTGGCATGTCCCATTTTAAAGAGGCTACCTGGACACAGCGTGAGGTACACAGGAACCTAGTGATGGTGCTCTACTCACTGGGTGTCACTGCCATTCCGCCTCTTAGCAAATCTCCATCCAGTCCCCACTTCTAGAACCAAAGCCTGTGCAGTAGAAGTGTGACAGATGAAGACAGGCGTCCCTCACGAGCCCTCTGCCTATAGAAGGGATGAGCATCCTTAGCTCCTGCCAGGATGACTTGGGAGCCCCGTCCTGGGAGACAGCCACCCAACCTCCATTAGACCACCAAGTCACCTGCCTTCCTACTTGGGACCCTGAGGAGTTGCTACAAATATTGGCGTGAGCTTTGGCTTTCAGGAGTCTCTTGAAAAGTGACCCCAAGTTGGTAGTACCCCTTGAGTCCCGTGGGTCCACTTGGTGAGCATGATTGATTGGTACTCAAGCCCACATCGGTTCTCACCCACCTGAGTCCAGCAGAAGAGGGAGGAAGGCTTCCACTACAAGCCTAGGTGAAGGAGCAGGTGGTGATCTTGCTATCTCTGTAGCTACCCCCTTGCTCTTCAGACATCCAAATGGAGGCAGCCTGCCGCCTTCCAGGTTCAGGAGAGGTGGTCAGGGAGGCCCTTTTCACATCTATGGATGCTGACCTGACCAACCCTATCGGGCTTCTCCGGGCACCGAGAGCATCTATTACCCAAATGTCAGAGCATTCGAGGTAAAGGCAGAGGATGAGTGGAGGCCCCCACCATCGCTGAGCATCCCCAGCCTGACTTGAGCTTCAAAGTGAGCATCTAACTCCCACCGTCTCTAGTTCTCTGAAAGCACTTCTGTCCGTTGGCCCCAGGATGGGAGCCGCCTGGGCAAGCTCCCAGAAGCTTAGTGAGGCAGGTCATCTGGTGCCCTGAGAGCCACCCACAGCCCAGAGACTGGAGTGCTACAGGGTGTCAGTAGAGTATTTCTGGCCCTGGCCTGCCTGACTACCGGCCTGTTCCCACAGGTGGGTACCAGCACCTCCCCATCCTAAACTGCTCAGTGGCCTCAACTGTTCTCTCATTAGAAGTCAAATCGCCCTTCTTCCTTAGCCCAGAGACCCATCGTCTTGTAGCTCATGCCTAGCTTCCTTCTTCTGGCCTTTTGGGCCTCCAAGAAGGCCTCGAAGAGAAGTCCCCATGGAGGTTGTCCGTGTGTCCATGTGTGTGGCCGGGTCTTGCCATCACAGCGTAGCTCGGAGGGCAGGCCTAATACTCAGGTTCTAGTCAAGGCTGGGTAGTTGCTCTGCGCTGTGGGGAAGAAGGCTTCTGCCGGCCTCTCTTTCACCCCTGGAAGAAATGAACGCCGTGGCCTATACCAGGCAGCCAGCAAGGGCCCTGGGCCATGGGATTTGAGCTAGGGAACTGGCCCAGCTGTCAGCAGCAGAGGAAACGGAGACCCCAGAGTGTCAGAGACCCCAGAGAGTCAGTGACCCCAGAGTGTCAGTGACCCAACCGAGACTCCGAGGCATACAGGCCAGGGCCTCAATGGGCTTTGCAGAGCGTCAAGCAGAGGACTGTGGAGTCTTCTTCAAGGGTGGGATGGCTGGTCCACAGACTTTGGAAACCCTGGCCTGCTGTAAGGGACAGAGAGGGCCTAATTTAAGACCTAGGGAATGACTTTTGTTCTAAGGGCTGCCCGGCTATTTCTTCTCTCTGTTGTTTTCTTATTACCCATGAAGCATCTCCTCCACCTTCCCAGGCCAAGCCCAGCTTGGGGGTGCCTAGGAGAACCTCCCCTGTGTCTTCTCAGGCTGCCACTTGCTGCCGCCTAAAAGAAACCTTGGAAACTCTGAACTGGACCCAGAGAGTCTGCCTTGAACAGAAAGGAACCCCGAGGCCAGATAATGTGGAGGACAAAGGAGAGAAGGGAGGGGAGAGGGGGCAAGTAAGGGTCGTCTGAAAACAGCCAGGGGTCCCAAGACCTAAACTTCAGATATTTTATTCCGTAACTGATTCTTGAGTGAATGAGCAAGCGAATGAGCAGACACCATGAATGGACAAGAGCTATGAATGAGCCTTTGTCATGTGACCTGCCTGTGGGAGGTCACGTGAGGATGCTGTGCGCACATTTACTGTGATTGCAGTGTCAGCACCCTTCAAGGGCAGCTGGGAGCAGGTGAAGTGGGAGCACTGCTGACCCGTGCTGGGGAAAAGAAACACTGACTGTCAGTCTCTGTGAGGCCACCATGCTTTTCAAAGCCAGAGGCTGCCCAACTGCAGGGAGACTGAGAAGAAAGATGGAGGGTGCCTTGTGCTCTGACAGACTCTCCTCACCTCCCTGGGCAATGCATTCAACCCTGGGGTGGGGTACCACTGTTCCCACTACACCTAATGTATTGTTTACATCAAATGTGCATGACTGTGGGGGAGGGGCCTCTCACTCTCTTCTCAGGAAGAATATTTATCTTTTCTGCCGTAATTGATCAAGGACATTCCCCAGGTTGTCTGGGTTAGTGCCTTGCCCTCTGACCACTTCTGCCGTCCATGTCCTGGTCCCCGCGCCTGCCTCCACTATCCAGCAGGCATTCACAGCCTGCCTCCACCATCTGGCAGGCATTCACAGCCTCTTCTCTCTTGTCCCCTCTCTCTTGTCCCCTTTGTAGGCTGGTGGTTTGTGAGCACATCTGAGGAGCAAGGTTGGGTCCCCGCCACCTACTTGGAGGCCCAGAATGGCACACGAGACGACTCGGACATCAACACCTCCAAGACTGGGGAAGGTGAGGCCTGTGGATTCATAGGAGAGCAATCACTGGAGTGGGGGTTTCTAGGGGCCAGCCCCTCCTAGAGGCAGTTCCCTGACTCCTCCCTAAGTCACCTCAGCTGCTATAGTGGGTTGGATTTTACCCAAGCCCCTTCTGTTGCGATTCACTCACTGAGACCAGCCCACATGGTCACCTCATACCCTGGCCCATCTTTGTCAGCCTCCATGTGGGGCTCGGGACAGGGAAAGCTCTCTTAGGCTGTGGACTTTCAGCTTTGTCACCGTTAGGGTAGAGAACATGCTGAGTGCTGGAAACCCTGGGTTTCCCTCAAGAACTCCACAGACACCTGCCGGCAAGCCGACCCCAAGCGTGAATTGTGTGGACACAGTCCTGTAATCTGTAATCCTGCTCAGGACACTGGTGGCTGTCCGGTGAGCCCCTCTCAGCTTCCCAGATACTGGGGTGCTCCAGTTCCCACACAGACGCTCCAGCTGGCTCTGGCTCTGTAAGATTCCTCTGGGTGTTTCTTCATGCATCTCAGAGACTGCCTTCGCCCTCAAAGCCACCAGTACCCCAATAAGTGTGAGCCCCCCCCCCCACTTCCCAGATTCCTGCTGTTAATGTCTCCCGACTGTCCTGTGGCCTGGCAGCAGGAATCCTTTGCCCTAACGGTCAGTCAATAGGAATGATCCAGGTGGCTGTGTCTGAAGGCCAGAGAGATGTGGTCCTGCCACCCACAGCCCAGGCCTCCTTCTGGCTTATTCCTCTGCTGCTGCTGCCCAGGCCAAGTGAACAGTCAGGGCCAGATCCTTCTTCATCCTTTGTTGCTAGGTCCTTTGTTGGAGGCACTCTGTACACATCCACCTTGTAACAGGGTTCCAGATCCTAGGTCCCTCCCCAAGTCTTTGTGATTCTCTTCTGGGTCTGTTGTACCTCACAACTAGGTTCCGTGCAGTCTGTCTGCCATCCGCAGACCTTGCTGCCTACCTACTGACTCACAGCCCATCAGGCCTCTCAGAACATCGGCTCTCTGGGTGCAGCCATGTGTGCCTGCAATCTCAACACTTGAAAGGTGCAAGTGGGCTGGTGAGATGGCTCAGCGGATAAGAGCACTGACTGCTCTTCCGAAGGTCCTGAATTCAAATCCCAGCAACCACATGGTTGAGATCTGACGCCCTCTTCTGGCGTGTCTGAAGACAGCTACAGTGTACTCATATAAATATAATAAACAAATCTTTTTTTAAAAAAAAAAAAAAGAAAGGTGCAAGCGAAGGATCAAGAGTTCAAGGCTAGCCTGGGCTACATGAGATCCTGTTTTAAAAGAAAAAATAAAACCACTCAAATGTCCCTGATGTCAGGCCAGGAGCAAACCCTTATTACCTACCCCGAGGGATGATATATGTGTTATAGGTCTAACTCCAAGGGCAGGGGCTCAGGGTGTTCAGTCATGAGTCTGTCCTCACCCAGGTTTGAGTACAGGTGGTCTCATGACTTTGTTGTGGTGTCTCTGAAGAATGTGCTTGTGGGGAAACAAGGTCACTCTGGGTTTGTCAAGGAGATACATGACAGAAAAGGCATCAGCAAGAAGAGCAAAGTAGAACGAAGAGGCACTGGTTAGCAACAGAAGCCCGAGACAGAACCAGACAAGGTAGGAGAGGGCTCAGCAGGCCTCAACAACAGAGCAACGTGGGCAATTCTGCACGGAACAAGTGGTGCCCAACTGTTCTGGTGAGGCTTCTGTTGCTGTGATAAACACCGTGATGTTTAGTGAGCTGGGGATTGCAGGGTTTACTTCAGTACACTTCTAGGGTCTCGTTCATCATCAAGGGAAGCCAAGGCAGGAGCTTGAAGCAGAAGCAGGGGGCCACTGCTGACGGGTTTAAGCCCTAGCTTCTGCTCAGCTAGCTTTCCTAAACAGCCCAGGAACCCCCCCTGCCTAGGGATGATACTGGCCACAGAGGGCTGGACCCTTCTCCATTGCATCAACTAACAGTCAAGAAAATGCCTCATAGCTGGGCCGTGGTGGGCAGCACACGCCTTTAATATGAGTGTTCGGGAGGTAGAGGCAGACCGATCTCTGTGAATTCAAGTTCAGCCTGGTCTACAGAGTGAGTTCCAGGACAGCCAGGGCTACACAGAGAAACCCTGTCTTGAATAACAGAGAGAGGGGTGAGAGGGGAGGAAGGGAGGAGAAAAGGGGGAGAGAGACAGAGACAGAGACAGCCTCATGATGGCTACAGAAGTAATCCCTAATTGACTAATCCCTAATCCCTCACATGACTCTGAGTTATGTCAAGACAGCTGAAGCTACAGACAGGTTGTGGAAGACTTTGACCCTGATGAATTAGGAATTAGGGGACAGCCAGGGCAACATCTGTGTTCAGAGCTGTGTGCATGAGTGTATGTGTGCACCAAGCATGTGGCCGCTCTGCACACTTCCCATAGGACCTGGGTGCCATCACACTGGTCACATTTTAGATCTGCGGAGCCTTCCTAGGGCAGTGGCAGGGGAGCTGGGAGTATGTCCAGGCCGCAGCCCACACTCCTAGCCTGTTGCCAAGAAGCAGGTTGCAGGACCAGAGAGATGTCTCGGTAGTTAAGAACATGGCCTGCTCTTCCAGAAAGCTTGGCAGCTCACCACCATCTCAAACCCCAGTTCCAGGGGATCTGATGTCCTCCGCTGCCATCAGTGGGCATACATGCATCATTCATACATACATACATACACATAAAATAAAAAATAAAACTCGTAATAAAGAAGAGGAAAGGAGAAACAGCATGCATAGCCGCTCTCCTCACAAGGCAAGCAGATATTTCCAGAGGTTTTATTGGCTTTTGGCCCACGTATGTGTGGACAGTGTTTCTTTTACCTGCTCTACCAGCCAGCCACCCTCCCCAGAACTAGGCAGTCCGGCATCTTCCTTTGGTGCTAGAAAGTGAGGCAAGCTGGCCCTCTGGGGTCTATATCTAGTGTCCATTCCTTTGGGAGTCACATAGGAAGGCAGCGCGTGGAGAGCCAGAGCTCAGGGCTCATCTGCAGGGGGCAGGGTGCGGGGAGTCACAGGAAGCAAAGCAGACTTGACCGGTGAGAAGCCGGATGGCTGTGGTCTTTGTCATCAGATGCACATAGAAGGATAACACAATGGAACAGTCTTGGCTGTAGCCTCTGCCCGTGTGCATCTCATCCAGCAAACCTTCCCTGGCAGACAAATAGGATATAAATTAACCCAGTGGGGAGAGCTCTGACCCAGCAAGGAAGGCCCCCCTGTGTCCCCCTGGGCACCCTTCCTTTCTTTACATGGTACCTGGCCATGGCGGCAAGTTAACAGTCGTGCCTGTTGAGTAGACAGCAAACTTTCCAGAACCCAGGGGGATCTCTGGGAGCTGCAGTTAAGAGTCTTCCAATCTCTAAGGGGGAGGACCTAAGATCCTTTAGTTTGCTTCTAGATCAGGTTCAGTCCAGGCAACAGTAGCCCAGCAGCTCATACACACAACCCCTCTCTCCTCCCCTTCCCCATCCCCTCTCATCTTCATCTCCATTCTCTCCACCGGTTTGGTTCGTGTGGGCCGTGGGCACCATCACCATCTCTCACGGCAGTGTCCAAGAGACGCAAGGCACACCTGCGGCGCCTGGATCGCCGGTGGACCCTGGGCGGGATGGTCAACAGGCAGCACAGCCGAGGTGACCACGGGCGCCTGCCTCTCCTCCCGCAGCTGCCTGTCTCTCACTAACACCCTCTCCTTTGCCTGCTCTGCTCTCTGCCTGTGGTCTCCTGACTCACCCAGATCTGGCAAGATTTGTTTCTCATTCACTGCAGCGCAGATTGGGGACAGGGCCTTGCTTGGGACTTGATGTGGCACTAGGGGTGGCTTTGGCTGGCCCTGGGCACTGGGGATATGAGACTTGCGATAAGTTTATATGTTCCTTGGAAGGGAAGAGAGGCACGAGAAAAGTCCTGGGTCTCAAAGGAAAGCCACCCCTGCCCTGGGTCCTGCATGCTAGAGAGATCATAGCGTCCTGCTCCTGACAGGGTCCCATCTTCTGTCCTTTATTATTCCTTCCACTAAGAAAGAGTCCCTCAGACCCAACTCTCTTGTCAGCTGTGGTAACAGCCCTTCTTCAGCAGCTCCACTGGAACCTAGAAGGGCACAGAAGCCAAGCCTACCATGGCTCCAGAGCATTTTCCAACCAACACTGACTATGGGCCGTCCCTCAGCAGGAGCGCTGGCCCATAGGCTCTCAGGAGCTCGGTCAAGGGCTCCAGGGAGGCCCTGGGCTGACTGGGAAGCTGACATTTGCTGAGTCAGGACTGTTTGGCCCAGATCCTTCCCAGCATCCAGGAACTTGTGGAAGGATGGGGAGGGACAGGAGGGACAGCCTCTGGATGTACCCCTAAACATGTATAGACCTTCATGCTGGGTGGTCAGTCTTTCCTGGCCCCCCAGGGAGTAGAGCATGTTGTGTGTTCCTTGTGGTGACAGTATAGCTAGAAGCTGAGACGGGTGTATAGTGCACACAGGCCTCTGTGGAGAACAGGGCTACCCATGACTCACTGCCCAAAGCTTGTTCCCAAATGACTGTATTTCAGCGCCTCCCCCAAGAATCGGGCTATAGAACGTCTGTACTCCAGGGTGGCCCCAGCCAATGGCTGACTCAGTGTTGGCCATAAAGAACCCAGCTCTTCCAGAGGCAGGGCTTAGTGTGGACCCTGGGGGCTGATGCAGGGGGCCTGAGTTGGAGAAGCAGCATCAGGCCACACTGCCAGCAAAGGCCACCCGAAAGTGAGGCGGTAGGGGACCACTCTGCCAAGAGGGTAGGGTTGAACCCGGCCTCCGACTCCAGTGGCAAAGACAAATAAATCCCATAAGGAAGACAAAGGTTCGGCCTGTTCTGCATCCAATCACTCGCTGAGTCCCAGACATGCTGTTGCCTGCATTACCACACAGATGCACAGAGACCAGAGACAGGCCCACACAAGGCCTGAAGGCTACAGGTGTGGCTAGCAGTGCCTCATAGCATATCCAACCGCCACCCCAGCTGTGCCCACTCAGAGACGGTGATTCTAGAAGTGCCACCAAACAAGCTCTGCTACATGTAGCTGGGGAATACAGTCACAGATGGATTTCTTGTACAACTTAAGTCTCCCAGACACATCAGCATATAACTGCAATACCCACAATTGACACACATACATGACCCCCCCCATACTATGAAGGTGTGGTAAAATCAGACAAAACAGTGCGTGCAGGTCCCTAAGTAATCACAATTCTGCAGTCACCTGTACTTGAGCAAGGACAAGCCACAGCTTCACGTTCATTATCACACACTTCCCGGCCCCAGCCCTATGAACTGTATTCAGTTATATCAGGCAGCTAAAGAGGGCTCACGGAGAGCTGGCTGCCGTGTACCCCACAGGGAGCAGCAGCTGGAAACCCAGCAGGGGCCATGAGTAAAAGAAAAGTCAGAGCTTCCGGGTCCTCCCATCCCTGTCCCTCAGCTGGCCAGGCCTCTGGAATCGGAGGCCTCTCCGTGGAGGGGTTGGAGGGGTTGGAGAGGCCGGAAGGGGAGCAGAGAGACTGCTGACAGAGGGGAAAGTGTTTGGAAAGGGAAGGCTTCTGCGGTTTGGAAACTACAGGGCTTCCAGCCCCTGCCTCCCCAACTGGGACAGGCTGTCCACTTCCCCCACCTACCCGCCCGCCGGCCTCCTGGCCAGCCTTCACTCACCAGGGAAAGACTGCCATCATCTCTGCATAGCATGATCACAGAACGCAGGGGCCCTGACCAGACCTTAGCTACCTCACTCTTCCCTCAGCCCTGTCTCTTAAAGGGGCGTCTCTTCCAGAGACCAACCCAACTACAGATTTAGCTACCTATGGAGACCATTTTACATGTGTCTGGATGTTCTCTTCTCTAGACAATTCCCCTTGACCATCGAGTCTATGACTAGGACCAGAAGTAGGGACTGGTCTCTGTAAGGAGGATGACAGCTCACTTGTAAGATGAGTGGCCCAAGACCCAAGTCACCTGTGTCAACCTGCGGTAGACATCTGTCTCCCCAACCTGAGCCGAAAACCGCCAGTCCAAAGAGACAATCAGGGAGAGGTGGTCTGTCTTGCCCTGTCAGGAAGCAGGCCTGAGCGCTCCTCCAGAATCCCACAGTGATTAGTGTCGAATGAGCCTCTGCTGATTAGCATTTTAACTGGGAGGCCATGACATTGCCTCAAGTATGGGGTCCTTTGCAACCAGCTTCACTTGCCAGAACCAATATCCATGGTTGTGTACCCTGCCCCAAGTGGCCGGCCGTGGACTCTGCCCACCACACACACTTAAAAGGCTGTTGTGGTCAGGCTTGGCACCCGCGAGGCTGAGCACATGGTCAGGGCCCTGTTCTCGGCCATGGAGCCGGGCAGGGCTCCTCTAATCTTCCCCTAAGAAGGGCTGTCATTTTTCTCTTCAAAAGCAACCTTGCCTAGGAAAACTTTCCTGATCGCTTCCTGCTCGAACCACAGGCTTTTAAAAATAGCCTGGCCGAACAAAGGCAAAATGTGGAGCCCAGGCCTGGCCTCGCCCGGACCTCGGGCCCTGGATTCCCAGGCCTGGCACTGTCCCGATAGCCACTGCCTAGGCCAGGGTTTACCGTGCCCCACTGGAAAATGGAGCAGGCAGGAGAGTAGAGCGTTGGCCTGGAGCCTGTGGAACTTCTCCAGGGCCCTAGTCAGAATCTGGCGGGGTAGGTTCTCAGGCAGTGTTGGCAGCACTCCTGGGCAGGGCCGGGATGGAATCTGCAGGCTCCGAGCAGAGCCCTCCTTAGTGGCTGCTGAGAAAGGCCTGTGGTAAGAGAGTCTGATGAAGAGCTGTGCAGCCCCCCGGGCCCTCACCCACCTTTTGCTTTGGGGCAGTTTTTCAAGCATGGCCTGTGGTCCATCGGGTCCATCCTGCAACCTGGCAAGACAGTGGCCTCTATCAGAGGGAGATGCTAATCCCCAGCAGAGGGCTACAGACAGCACCCCAGTAACGGGAGAATGAACTCTCTCCCACAGCAGGGTGTGGGTGCGGTAACTCTCTCCTAACCCCCCACAGCGACCCAGAGGTTGAGGCAGGCTGTCCAACAAGGTCCAGCTGGGAGCCAGGAGCAGGAGGTGGCTTTGAGGCCAGACTCCTGCTATTTTGAGCTCCCAGGCAAGCTCCTTCCTCAGTCCCTGCTCATCCCTGCTTTTCTCATGGAGAGAGTCCAGGATCCAACTGCAACAGTCCCTACTGTTGTGTGCAGGATACCATTGTGCCCTCCTGGAAGCAGCCAGCACAGTTGTCCCAAGAGCGCCTCCAGATAACCACTTCTCCCAGTGGGGGAGGGTGCACCATGCTCTTCCTCGGACCCCAGGCCATCCAATGGACGGTCTTCTAAGAGATGGGTGGCCTCACCCAGTCAGTTGCAGGTCTACCCTGGGGCTTCATGTGGACAGGAGTGAACCTCAGCAGACCTGGAAGCCTGAACAAAGGCTTTTAGGAATGCCTGCTGCTCAGCCTGCCCACCAAGTTCTTTCCAAGAAGACTTCAGTGCTATGGGGAAACTTGGAGGTGGCCCGGAGACACACAGGGGGACTAGAACATGTGGCTCTGCAGGAGGGGCCTGTGGTGGGGCCCTTGTCAATCGCACACACTGTAACAAATCCCACAACCGCTCCTGTAGAACTTGCTCCATGGAACACTCTAGGGTAAATGCCATGCATGGTAAGAGGTTTGCAGGGCTGGAATCCAGAGTGTGGAGTGTAGATGGGACATGACGTGTTCCGAGGGGAGACACGGTAGGGTTTCCAAGGCATCCAGGTCACACCTAGCATTGGTCTCGATTTCTTGACTTAAAGCCTAGGAGAAGCAGATTCCTCCAAACCCTGGGACCCCAACACCCTGTCTGGGGGATCTGCTTTCACGCTGCCTGAGGCTTTGCTGGCACCCCGGAACCCTGCCTAGCTTTGGCTTATCCTGGGAACAGCAGCGACCCCCTAACCCAGTGACTCCTCTTCTGCTCTCTGAGCCCTGCTTCCCCTTCTCTGGAGAAGCCAATGCTGGCCCAGGGCGTGTTAGTACGTGGCTGAGCAAGGCTCAGCCGGGACAGAGGGGAACGGGAGACGGATCTGCACCACAGCCTCAAATTAACCGTGCTTTCTCACTCACCCCCGACTCACAGAAGAGAAGTATGTCACTGTGCAGCCCTACACCAGCCAGAGCAAAGACGAGATCGGCTTCGAGAAGGGTGTCACCGTGGAGGTGATTCGAAGGAACCTGGAAGGCTGGTGGTACATCAGGTAAGAGCCTGGCTCCTGGGCAACAGAGTTCATGCAAGGTAGCTGACAGGCAGATAGATACCAAAGACAAATGTGTGCCAGCTCTGCTCGGCCGGCTCACCGGTTGTCTCCTAGGACCTGAAGGCAGAGGCTGAGCCCCAGCCAGTAGGGCAAGGAGCTGGCTCAGCTCAGAGGCCGTGGGGCAATCCCCTGCTCCTCCGCTGAGATGACCTGAAACACCAGCCTCCACAGACCCTGCTAAGACCCAGCAGGCTGCCTCTGTGGCTCACAACAGCCAAGGCTCCAGACACAGACCTCTGGCATCCATGCTCCTGGTGGGTGTAGGGCCATTGTGTCTACAGGGCTGGACACAAGGCTGGGTTCCAAGTGAGATCTCTTCCTTCTCTCGGTGTCTTTCCCGGAGCCTCGTCACTCTTCTCAGCCAAGCGATCCATTTGGGCGTGTGTCTAGAATAGTGTTGCAAGCGAAACTCTGTGGGTCTCATTCTACCGTTACCAACCCTGGACCTGCCTTAAGTGGATTTGTGGTCAGAAAGTTCCTTTGGAGCAATTCAGCCGTAGAGAGTCTGCTCAGCTTCTCTCTCTTCTGCTTGCAACCCGGCTAACAGAAACAGTCCCCTGTGTGAGCTAGGGAGACAGCTGCCTCAGAGTCACTGTGGTCCCTTTTCACAGGCCAGTGCCGTAACACCCTGTGATCCATCAGTGTGAGTTCTCATGCAGCAGTGGCTAAGGGCACAGCAGAGTCAGATGGTCTTAAAGTTAGTCTGTGCTGCAAGGGAGGACGTAGGTAACTGAGCCTTAGTGTGAACTGATGCCCCCATCACCCTTGCCCTGGTGCCTGTCAGTCTGGAGGACTGAGATGTACCTTTCTAACCTGTCATGTGGCACGGGACCGTGTACTTACACATGTGTTATCCAAAGCAGTCACCCCTGGTCTTCTGTGTTCTCTAAGCAATAGAAGCTGAAACTACCTGCAATTCCATCAGCCCCAAGCCTGATGTGGAAAGGCCCACAGATAGATGTTGCAGTCGGCTGGTGGTCTGCGTGTGTTTGCCTAGGAGTGATCACCACAGCTGCCTTTTATATTTTAGGGTTTTCTGTCTATCTGTCTGTGTGTTTGTTTTAAGAAAACGAATAGTGTCAATCTGGGCTACTTCTAGTCAGCTACTGTCCCTCTTGTTTGGTCCTTTTTAGCCAGTGGGAACTTCAATTGAAAAGGACCCTGGGGATCCCGTTCGACCTTAAGAAGCCTACCAGATACCTCCTTAAAACATTGTTATTTCCCAACATTCCACACTGTGTGTTGATCCTCATTTCCTGTCTTTCTTTTTTCTCCCCAGCCTTACACACACACACACACACACACACACACACACTCCTACACATTCCCTCTGAGGCCTGCTTCTCTCTGGAGCCAGTCCTACTACAGAGCTGAGGAACAGCTGTGAGGAAGTTGTGCCCAGACACAGAGCCACCCCTGAAGCGTGCATTGCTCTGCCTGCTGTATCCTGTAACACAAAGCCCAGGACAAGCTTTATCGATACAGCATGTGGAACACAGAGGGCTGTGGAATGGGACACCCTGGGCCCTATGTGCACCTGACTATTACCCTACAGTCCCTACCCAATTCCACTGCCACTGTCATATATAACAAAATACCAGCAAGGTCTTTTTCAGAGCTTCAAGAACCCCAGGCTCTGGGCCTGGTGTGGCACACTCTCCCTCAGGCCCTCTGATAACTGCCTTGCCTTTCTGAGTCTTAGCTACTGCCACAGAAAGATCATTCTCACTGTTCCTCTCCACCCTTGACCTTCTGTGCTTCAGCTTCTACCTGTCACATCCAGGAGCCAGCCTCAGTACAGTAATGCCTGCCTTCCAAGGAACATGTAAGCTGGACACACCTGTGTGAGCCTCCCAGTGACATGGCTGTGAGGAGCCACCTCCTGCCTGGACCTCTCTGTTGCCTTTCTCCTACCTAACACACGCCCAAGATCAAGGTCACACTGGGAAGGGCGGTAGGGGGGTTGTCAGACGTCTGGTCTGTGAGAGCCATTTCTAAAGAGCCAGCTGTGTCCCAGAGAGCAAATGGGGACAATGCGACCTAGAGTCAGAAGCACTGGCCAGCCAGTGCTGGGCCCAGAAGCAAGTTCCCTGCCAGTTTGGGTGAAGGCTTGATACCATGTGGGGGAAGGGGGGGCAAGTTGTTTAAACATCACGGAGTCACCAAAACTTAAGTTGGCCCTGTCATTTGCCTTTGGTTTATGAGCTCTTGGGTTGGTTTGGTTTTGCCATAACGATGGTCTGAGTTTTCCCGGTCATGTGCTTTCATCTGTTTATGCTTTTGTATTTGTAGCCCCAGTTAGAAAGGCTCCTTCCACTGCAGTGGTGGCACTTGCCATAAGCCCAGCACTCCGGAGGCAGAGGCAGGCAGATCTCTGTGAGTTCGAGGCCAGTCTGCTCTACAGAGCAAGTTCCAGGACAGCCAGAGCTACACAGACAAAAAGGCACTTTTTTTTTAACCCTCAAGATGATATAAATATGACTTTTTAAAAAAATACAAGACCTTGTATATAGCCCCATTTGGCCTGATACTCCCTGTGTAACCTAAGCTGGTGTGATTTAAGGCAATCCTCCTGCCTCAGCCTCCCAACTAGTGAGTATGGGCATGAGCCACCATGCCTGGCTCTTTCCTTGTTCCTTCTTCTTCTTGTATGATGAGAAGCTAGATCTTACCTGTTTTCCCTGATTGTCCTCAACTCACCTATCAAATACTTTATTTTTAAGCCACAGTATTAAAAGGTTACATGTGTGGACTCATCCTGTGAACTTGACCTTGTCTGCTGTCTGTCTAGCAGTGCCCAGACCCTCCCCCATTAGGTGGTGGCCACCCCTCCCATCCCACTCTTTTTTTTTTTAAATGTTGCTTTGTTTTGACACAAGGTCTCTTCTATCCAGACTAGCCCGTGTAGCTGAGGATGGCCCTGAACTTCTGATCCCCTGCCTCCACCTCCAGAGTGCTGGGGTCACAGGTGTGTGCCTCTGTGTTTGCTTGTGTGGTGCTAAGGCTTAAACCCTACCTCTCTTCTTTATTGAGATAGACGCATACTCTTTAGCCCAGGCTGACCTAGAGCTTCAAAATAAAAAAATAGAATTTCTTTTTTTTTTAAAGTCTTTGACACCTTTGTACATGTAAACACCATATTTGACCATATCCAACCCAGCTCTCCCTCTCTACCCTCTGCAGTCCTCCCCAACACTTCCCCTTCCTCCCTTTATGTCCTCTCCTTCCCGATAGGTTCAATTAGTGCTATAATGTTTATCAATCTCGTTGTCCTAATCTTATACAGGTAACCAGCCACTGTGAATTCATGGGTGCAGTAGCCTTGTGGAGTCCAGAAAACAGCATTCCCCTCCCCCCACCCCCAGCATACCTCCCCCCTCTGGCTCTTACAGTCTCTCCACCCCCTGTTTCGTGATGTTCCCTGAGAGCCTTTTGTGGAAGGAGGTGATGCAGATATCCCATTCGTGGCAGAACAGTCAGTGGTCAATTATTCTTAGCATTAAGAAGGTTGAAACCAGTCATTGCACTAAGTGCTGACCACCACAGAGAGAAGCTTTTCTGGCCTGAGGTTGAGGGGAGCACCAGTGTATGTATATAAAAATAAATATTAAGAAGGAAGCTCAACAGTCTTGTCTGTTTAGCACAGCCGTTCTCAGTTTGTGGGTTCGACTCTTTGGGAGTCAAATGACCCCTTCACAGGGGTCACCTAAGACCATCAAAAAACACGGATATTTCAGACAATTCATAACAGTAACGAAATTCCAGTTATGAAGTAGCAACAAAAATAACTTTATGGTTGGGGGTCAGCACAACCTGAGGAACTGTATTAAGGGGTTGCAGCCTTAGGGAGACTGAGAACCACGGACTCAGCAAGAACAATACTAGGTCCCCTCTGGGCCTACGAGCAAGTTTACAGTGCCAAGCACGAACCTCCTTATATTAAGAGGGCCTCAAATCCAATCCCAAAGTAGTTGTTTTCCAGATCTGGCCTAGAACTTCCAATCCTCCTGCCTCAGCCTTTTGACTGCTGAGATTTTAGGCATGTGCCACCATGCTCAACCATCTTACGGCCTCCTTGGTTCTCAAGTCCTTCTGGGTCTGAAGCTGCATCCCTGTATCCTACAGAAGAAAGCTGGGCAAGACGGCGCATCAAGGACTCTCACCTGTGCTTGCCCCTTTCCTCTCAGCTCACATTCCGCTTCTATAGGGATTGTGACTGGTCATACAACATCCATTCGTAACTTCTTTTCTCTAGAACTACCCTCGGGCCATCACGAGGGCTACCTACATCTAAAAGAACCGTAGTGTTAGGATCCTGCATCTGTCTGAGAGCAGTCGCTCTGATTTCCAGCATCTGGCCCCAGCTCTGTTTTCCTCGGCAACAGCAGAACGGCCAAGCCTCCAGCAGAGCGTTAGAGAGAAGGCTCAGCTAGGCAGGCTCAGATGGAGACAGACCTGGGAGGAGAAGGGGAAACCAGAAATGAGAGCTTTAATGATGGTGTGTGCCCCTTCCTCTCACAGGTACCTCGGCAAAGAGGGTTGGGCACCAGCGTCCTACCTGAAGAAGGCCAAGGATGACCTGCCAACCCGGAAGAAGAACCTGGCGGGTCCGGTGGAGATCATAGGGAACATCATGGAGATCAGCAACCTTCTCAACAAGAAGGCGTCTGGGGATAAGGAGGCTCCGGCTGAAGGCGAGGGGTCCGAGGCCCCCATCACCAAGAAGGAGATCAGCTTACCCATCCTCTGCAACGCCTCCAATGGCAGCGCCTTGGCCATTCCCGAGAGGACCACATCCAAGCTAGCCCAGGGCTCGCCAGCCGTGGCCAGGATCGCCCCTCAGAGGGCCCAGATCAGTAAGCCCTTGAAGGCCCCCAGTTCCTCCCAAAGAGCTACAGAGTGGGCAGGCATGGGTGAGGGGAATCCAGGGGCTACCCGGGACCTTCGTGACTTTTTCACCCTGACTGACAGTCTGGGTTCTGTCCACATGCCTTTGATGGTCACAAGAGTTGAAGAGGCCTAGGGAGTGGCTATGTCCCTGTAAGCTGCAACTCTGAAGATATACTGCAGGAGGGAGGGAGCAGGCTGCTGGCCTCCCTCTCCCTAAGAAGGAACCAGGGGTGGCTCTTTAGCAGAGGGACAGACCCCAAGAGCAAGAAGTGGCATCTTATCTAGGTGATTGGCATATAGCTGGTTTTATAAACCCATGAGCTCCAAGTCTGTGGTCTTCTGTGCAGGCTCGCCCTGCGGGATGTAAGATGTGGAGGAGGGTTGGCAAGAAGGCCTGATGTGCAAAGGTGCTTGCCACTCAGGCCTAATCTGACCAGATCCTGGGACTCACCGTGCAGGTGAAAGGAGAAAGCTGACTTCCTAACACTGAGGCACATGTGCCCACCCCCACCTGCAGACACAGTCTGTTACTAAAGCCTGTGTGCCCGAGCTTCCACACACCTGTGACCTAGCAACACCTCTGCTATTATGGGGTGTGGGGCGGTTTCTATTTTGCCAACAATCTGAGGGAATGCTGTTTTGGGTGTTTTGTTTTTAAATATTTAGCTCTTAACTTTATTGTTAGCTCTCTGGTGCTTGGCAAAATCTTAATCGGGGAGGACTTTAGTCTCTTGCCTTGTGCTCCCTTCAGAGGACTTAGGACTAGTGAGCAAAAACAGATGTGGTTCCTGCTTCTGCTGAAAATTTGATAAATCCATGCGGCCTTTACCTTGAAAACTCCCTGCAGTATCTGTAGATTGGTGTACATATCATTTCAGGGGTGGTGGATCCTTCCACCCCCAGAGTGACTTGAAGGTATCTTCACTCCTGGTGACTTAGAACACAGGGTCTTTCATGACTGTGCGACCAAAGCATCAAGTTTCAAGGATCTGAATGGATCCCACCCAGGGAAGACAGGTGTAGGTACTGCTGTCCATTAGGATTCTTAAAGCTGTGGCTCTTCTTTCAGGCTCCCCAAATCTGAGGACAAGACCTCCCCCGCGCAGAGAATCCAGCCTGGTATGTGGACTGTCTTTCTATTCATTCTCTGGGCTTACTCCCAGAACGCTCACAGAGGGTGACCCAGGGTTTGTAGGGCCCTATTGGGGTTTCCATCTTTGTGGGGGACAGGGGCAGAAGCCTGCAGATCCCAGGGCTCCCCGGAGCATAGCTAGACAGTTTATAATCAGAAAAGCACTGCACTCCAAGGCTAAATAAATCCATCCCAGCCACTACCCTGGCAGACATAAACATTTAGACTGGCCAGCAGGAGTGTCCAGTGGGGCCTAGAAGTGGGGCATTGCCAGGGCCACATTGGCGCAGAAGCCTTACAGCTTCCTCAGGATTGCCCAGTGAAGGTGGTAGGCTCCACAGCCTAGAGGGTAAAGGGTAGACGAGTTCTTATCCACCTGGAAGGAGAGGGACTTGCCAGACCCAGCTCATGGAGGGCTGACACTGCTGAAGTCCCTTTCTCACGAGTGGGTGACTGGTAACCACACTCTCAGGCAGGGAGCTTGGGGAACATCAATGTTGGTGACAAGCCGAGAGTCCTGGAACAAAGACCGGTTACAGGACTGGAGGTGGGGCAGAGGGCAGTGTGATGCAGTTGGAAGACAAGGTCTAGCTCAGTAGTAGAGTGCTTGCTTAGCACGCGCGAGGCCTTGGAGGTCCCATCCCAGCATCCCTGGAAGGGGTGCCGGAGCCTGGTCTAGAGTCCATTTCTGACGCGGGAACAAAGAAAGACCCTTTGTAAGTCACCCACCCTCCAAAGTTCTCAGTTTCCTTCTCTGACGGGGGAGAAGAGTATGGCCACCTCCTAGGTCTGCTGTGCAGACAGGATGCTGTAGTACATATTGAGGACCAGAAGCTGGGTTTTCCTTTCCTATGTGAACTCCTGGATGTTAGGTGGTGTTACCAGCTACTCTGTGCATGGGACAAATCCCCGTACCTGGCATTTGCCCATCCATGGGAGTTGGGGTCCTCCATATGTTGGAAGATGTGGCCTCTGGCCATGAGTATTTGGTGACCTCATCCCTGCAAAAATATCTATCTCTATCTCTCTCTCTCTCTCTCTCTCTCTCTCTCTCTCTCTCTCTCTCTCTCTCCCCCCCCCCCGGGTTTTTGCAGCTGAACAATGAATTCCCCATCTCTCCCCTGTCTTTGAGCCCCAGCTGATTATTTTCAGGCAGACTTGACTTTGGCAAGAACAGAGTCATTCCTTCCACGCGTAACAAACGCTAGCTCGCCGAGGCAGGGGTGCTGGTTCCAGTTAGACTCGGCTGAATCCCACCCTGTCAGGGTCCAGGAGGGGATGAAGTGCAGCTAGCAGTCTGTGCCAGCTTCCACGTGTGACTTTACATCAGCACACAGGCGGGGAAAGTTGACTTGAGTCACACATATCCACCCCTCAACCGTCTTTCTCCCATCCTTACTCAGAGTGATCCAAACAGCTCAGCTTCCACTTGAAGACAGAGGAGGCTAAGCCTTGAAGGGTAAAGAAAGAGACAGGGTTCCCGAGGTGTTGACCTCCAGCTTTGTTCAACGGTTCCCGCACTCCTCCTCCCTGGACCAGAACATATTCTATATCTCAGCAAACACCTTCATGGCCCCAGTCTTCTGTTTTACAGAAGAGGAAACTGAGGCTCAGAACATCTGGGTCTTCTAGGTCTTCCTCCCACACCACAGCTGCTCCCCACTTCCCTCCCAGTTGCTCTATGTTAACCCCTTAGTGTAGGAAGGACAAACATAAGAAGACAAAGTCCCGAGTACGTCCTGTTGTGGTTACAGCCCACCAGGCTGGCTGCCCGTGTGGTTTATATATAACAGGCTGCCTCAGAGCAGCACCCAGTAGGTGCACAGCAGATGGCTGCTTTAAAAACACAAAATGGGGTTCACAGATAATAGGTCAGTTGTTCTAAGTGTCCTAGAAGGGCACTAGAAGAAAAGCTGTATGCCAGCATCAGAAAGGCTCACAGGAGCCCTGGGGTATTCTGCCTGCCTGCTGAAATGCCATTCTGTTCAGGGTACCAACGTGCTGACCCCCTCCCACAGACTCCTCCCCCAACCAGCTGCCCTCTATACTTCTATGTGACTGTCCTGGGGAGTTGGCTCTCTCACCCTCTCCTGTAGCAGCTGCCCACTTGGTTTAGGATCCACCCCTTAGACCTACAAAATGGCGGTATCCTCGCTTTGTTAGAATGATTCTTCTGACTTTAACTTTCCACCTTGGGAGGAAACTATTGAGGTCTCCAACTAGTGTTATGTGAACCCTGGGTGCTACCTCCTGCGGGTAAGGCCTGGAGCATAAGTGATAGATTCTGATTGTTTCTGCTTTAGGGGTTCCAGCTGCCAAAGCCACCAGAGCCCCCTTCTGTTGAGGTAGAGTACTACACCATTGCTGAATTCCAGTCCTGCATCTCTGACGGGATCAGCTTTCGAGGTGGACAGAAGGCAGAGGTGAGCCTCCTTCAGGCTAAGGACCTGTGTTTTATATTTTATAACATGTCTTCTTGGCAACGTTTCTGAGGGTCAGTCATGGCGGGTAACAGAAATGAGCTTCTCGGCCATGAGTACTTGCCTAGTCAGGGCCACAGCCAGGGCTAAAGCCCACAACTTGGGTTTCTGTCCCTCACTTGCTTGTCCCACAGTGGCATCCCCTGAAACATACGCAGGGCTGAGCACAGAGAGCCTCGAAGTGAAGCACTGATGAGGGCGCATGACAGAGCGGTTTGCTTCGTTGGAAATGTTTTATTTGGGAGGGGATAACACACACACACACACACACACACTCGCGCGCACGCGCGTACATGTGCACGCACATGCACACACATACATACAAACATACATGCGTACACACACACACATTTATGCACACACATGCACGTGGAGATCAGTCTTGTGTACTAACACAAGAAATCTCTTACCTAATGCAGTTTTTGTGGCCACTTAGAGAATGTTCTGTAGGGGTGATCTGGTCTCAGGCCTGTACCTCAGTTTGATTTGTCTGCCTCTTCCCTTTTTTACCTGAGAGACCTTTCAAGGGACAGTCAGCATGGGTGGAGGACAGGAACAGTAGACCACTGGTTCTTTATACGTATGGATCCTTCCGAGGTTGGTTTTTATTAGGAGCTAGGGACAATGTGGTAGCCTTGGGGGGTTGTCATGGAGGTCGAGAGAGGAAACCCACTCTGCCAAGCTTTTGGCACAGACTTAGGGAGCCAGGAAACGAATGGAATCCTCACACCCAAGACCAGGGTTTGAATCTAGCATTCCACTGACCGCCATAAGGTCTTGGGACACTTACTGAAGGGCTCAGTTTGCTGTGTCTACAAAATAGGCTGGGACATCATAGGGACCCAAAGACCCCTGCAATTCACTGCCCTGCCCCTCTGCCCCCCAGGTCATCGACAAGAACTCAGGTGGTTGGTGGTACGTGCAGATCGGGGAGAAGGAGGGCTGGGCCCCAGCCTCATACATTGATAAGCGCAAGAAGCCCAACCTTAGCCGCCGGACCAGCACTCTGACCCGGCCCAAGGTGCCGCCGCCCGCACCCCCCAGCAAGCCTAAGGAGACCGAGGAGAATCCTGTGGGTGCCTGTGAGAGCCAGGGCTCCCCACTGAAGGTTAAGTATGAGGAGCCCGAGTATGACATCCCTGCCTTTGGCTTTGACTCAGAGCCTGAGATGAGTGAGGAACCCACAGAAGACAGAGGTTCAGGTGACAAGCGTCCCGCCCAGCCCCGACGGGCCTCGCCTGCCTCTTCCCTGCAGCGGGCCCATTTCAGGGTGGGTGAGTCTTCTGAGGACGTGGCCCTGGAGGAGGAGACCATCTATGAGAATGAGGGCTTCAGGCCATACACAGAAGACACCCTGTCTGCCAGAGGCTCCTCTGGGGACAGTGACTCCCCTGGGAGCTCCTCTTTGTCCCTTGCCATGAAAAACTCCCCTAAATCAGATTCTCCCAAATCCTCATCACTCCTAAAGCTCAAGGCAGAGAAGAATGCCCAGGCAGAACTGGGGAAAAACCAGTCCAACATCTCCTTTTCCTCCTCCATCACGATCAGCACCACCTGTTCTTCCTCTTCTTCCTCCTCCTCCTTGTCCAAGAATAATGGTGACCTGAAGCCACGTTCTGCCTCAGATGCAGGCATCCGTGACACCCCTAAGGCCGGGACCAAGAAAGATCCTGATGTGAAGGCCGGGCTGGTCTCCTCCACCCGAGCCAAGCCGTCTGTCCGACCAAAGCCAGTCCTGAACCGAGCGGAGTCTCAGAGCCAGGAGAAGATGGACATTAGCTCCTTGCGACGACAGCTAAGGCCCACAGGCCAGCTCCGGGGGGGCCTCAAGGGCTCTAGGAGTGAGGACTCAGAGCTGCCTCCACAGATGGCTTCTGAGGGGTCCAGGCGAGGCTCTGCAGATATCATCCCTCTCCCGGCTACCACTCCCCCGTGCATCCCCAAAAAGGAATGGGAAGGGCGAGGCACCACCTACGTGACGTGCAGCGCCTATCAGAAGGTCCAGGACTCAGAGATCAGCTTCCCCGAAGGCGCCGAGGTGCACGTGCTGGAGAAGGTGGAGAGTGGGTGGTGGTACGTGAGGTTTGGGGAGCTGGAGGGCTGGGCTCCTTCCCACTATTTGGTGCCTGAGGAGAACCAGCAATCTGACATAGCTAGCAAAGAAGCAGACACAGAAAAGAGCTCGCAGAACGAGGGCAAGTCAGACAGCCTGGAAAAGATCGAGAAGCGTGTGCAGGCGCTCAACACTGTGAACCAGAGCAAGAGGGCCACCCCGCCCATCCCCTCTAAGCCTCCCGGGGGCTTCGGCAAGACCTCGGGCACTGTAGCGGTGAAGATGAGGAACGGGGTCCGGCAAGTGGCCGTCAGGCCCCAATCTGTGTTTGTGTCTCCGCCGCCCAAGGACAACAACCTGTCCTGTGCCCTTCGGAGGAACGAGTCGCTAACGGCCACTGACAGCCTCAGGGGTGTCCGCAGGAACTCCTCCTTCAGCACCGCGCGGTCAGCAGCCGCCGAGGCCAAGGGCCGCCTGGCCGAGAGGGCTGCCAGCCAGGGCTCAGAGTCACCGCTGCTGCCTACCCAGCGCAACGGCATCCCTGTCTCCCCCGTGCGTCCTAAGCCCATAGAGAAGTCTCAGTTTATCCACAATAACCTCAAGGATGTATATATCTCCATTGCAGACTATGAGGGGGACGAAGAGACGGCTGGCTTCCAGGAGGGGGTGTCCATGGAGGTGCTAGAGAGGAACCCCAATGGCTGGTGGTACTGCCAGATCCTGGATGAGGTGAAGCCCTTCAAGGGCTGGGTACCCTCCAACTACCTTGAGAAGAAGAACTAACAGCACAGGGTCCTTCCAGACTCAGCGTGCTGCTTTGGCTGCCACCGGATGAATGGTGGCACGCCAGACACGGGGATGGACAAGATGGGAGGGGGGAGGGGGATGACAGCATTGAACCCTGCAGAACATGTGACCCCCCAATACACCCTCCAGCTGGAAGGGAGGGTGTGATGGGCGTGCACACTTAGGAGAAAGGGGACAGCAGGAATGCCCTGGGCCCGGGATCCCCACATGCACGTTGCATGCGGACGGACCGTATGTCATTTAGCCCAGGCCATGTGGGAAAAGCCTAATCGTGCCTTGCTGCAGATCTGGAAAAGATGTCATGAGGTGCCCTGGGTCCTGCCCTGCTCAGCCACTTCCATGGCTGGCTTCTCGCCTCTGGAAGCCATCCTTGCGTTGCCCTCATGATGTATTGGAGATTGGGTTGGTCTCTAGTCCGCCACCGACCACTGGCGGGCGTTCTGGAGAAACACCAGCTCCGGGCTTTGGCAGCGTCTCCAAAGAGCTCAGCCCTTTCTGGGGCCAGGCCACAGCCTGTGTTTGGTTTAAAAGAGTTCCCAGGTGCCAACAAGGACTGTCTCCTCTTGCTGTGCTGGCTTGGCTTGGCAAGGAGAGTTGCCCTCCTTGGGGCACGTGGAGGACAGGGTGGGAGTTGGCCTAGAGGATGCGAGTCTCCTCCTAATCTAGAGATTGCTCGAGGATTTCCAGGTAGGCAGTTCCTTCTGCATGTTTGGGAAAGGGTTATCGGTTGGAGGTTATATATCAGGCGTTTGGTTTGGGGTTTATTTTAGAAGTTGTTTGGGGGCCCAAGGGGCTCAGCCTCACATAGGATACGGGGTTGTGGTGGGTGGGGTTTCCATTGAATTCCATGGAGGGATGTTTTATTTGGGTTTTGGTTTAATGTCTTTTGCCTTTCCATAAACCAGATTGTTTCTTTAGGTTTCCACTGTGTACACAGTGCCCGAGCATGGCACCTCAGCAGGGAGTTTGGGACTGGGTAAAGCCAAGTCCCCGGCTCGGTGAAACAAAGTGTTCAGGTTCCTGCCCAAGAGGGAAAGAGGGCATTGTTAGAAGCCAGCCTGCTGGGTGGCTAATCTGCCTACTTCTGCCCACTTTTTCCAACCTGGGCAGAGGGGACCCTGGCTGGATCAGCCTGGAGCGGACTGCCCGCTGTGTCCCTAGCCTGCTGACAAGGTACCCAAGAAGATGGAGGACTTTGAAGCCAGGAGCCAACCCTATCTTCCTGAGGGGCAGCGCCCCCGGGTAACAGAGAAGCAAAAGAGTGGAGTGGAAACCGTCCTCTGTCTGCTTTGGGTTGTGAGTCAGTGGTTGACATTTCAGAGGGGACCCTCCGGAGAGAAGCCTGCAGTGTCCTTCCAGGACTCCTGTCAAGCCAGTGGTGGATGCCATATGTGCCTTTGACTTGGAACAAATCCTGTCTCACAGCCTGTGGCTGAGCTGCCAGCATTTCCTCTGACCAAGGGCTGCTGGTTCCAACAGATGCGGGAGGAAGCGTTGCCCCTCACTGCTCCTCCCAGGCAGGTCTGCCTTCAGCTCCCAACCCTAACCTCCTGGCTCCCCAAGCCATGTTCTTTCCACAGGAGGATGCAACCCGCTAGCCTCCTCTGTCAAAAGCCCATGGTGGTGACATTGCTCTTTTTCCTTTTCTGTGTTCATGAGTTTGTTTAAAATTGAAATTAGTTAATTTTCTTCTGCTGGACAGTATTAAATAGAGAGGGGTTGTTGAGTTAATCTGCTAGATTGCAGTACTAATGGTAGTGGTATAGTGTCTTCATGATATTATTTGTACTTATTTGAACAATAATGATAAAGAAGTGGTTCATTATTTCTTAATTAATGCACTTTAACTAAGGCGGAATGGAAAGAAACCCGGAGAGCAAAGTGCATTACTTAAAGATGCAGTATATACTCTTCTCATTTTAAAACAGCACATATTTATTAAAAGAGGAAAAAAGTAATTTATGACTATTTAAAATAAAATTTAAAGTAGAGTGGCTGTCAGGTGAGAGGACCTTCGACGTTGGGGTCTGCCAGGGGGAGGGTCCACAGCCTCACTGCTCAGATGTTCACATTGAGCCAGCTCCAGGATTAGTGTGCCCGCCCACCTGCCAAGCACAGAGCATCTCAGTTGGACTGGACCACCGGGATCCCCAGAGCCAGCCTTTGCCACCTCCCCTGTCCTTGCCACATCCCAAAGACCCTCTCACAATCCCCTGTGTCCTGAAATCATAGATCCTTAAAAGTGGGACGGGAAGGGCGGGGGACCTTAGAGGTCACTCCATCCTATCCTTTCGTGTTACTTTAGCCCAAGGACAGGAAATGACTTTCCCCAAATTGCCAAACTAATGGCAGGTTCCTGCACTGCATTAGTACTGTGTCCCCACACCCCCCACCTCTAGTTTATTGTGTGGTCATTGTGTTTACATTGTAACATCCAGCCCCAGGGATGGCTGGGAGTTGCTCAGGCATCTGGGGAAAGTGGGGAATGTCGCCACCTAGCGTCAGGATGTAGACTTGGGCAAGGAGTCGTCATAGCCAAGGTCCCTCACCACCAAACCCATCAGGGCACAACACAAACCCTGCCAGCCCCAAGAATACTTGAAACAAGAAGGGTGCATGCCAGGCCTTCCCAGACATGGCCAAGAGATGCCAGGCAATGTGTCCCTGGATCCTAGCCCTCCCCAGGCGAGAGGGCTTTTCCCTAGAGCTAATGAGCTGCTTTGTGATATTGGACAGACCACAGCAGCAGAGGGAAGGGCCTGGGGCTCTGACCCATCTAGAGGAAAACCAGATCGGACTAAAAAGAAGTGGAATCTCAGACACGTCCAAACCTAGTTTTCCATTTGTTATGATTGAAAATGTGAAATGACATTGTATTGCTGTATACTGCAACTTTAATGAGAATGAGCCCTTCTGAGGTCATTGTTGAGGTTTATATAATGCCCGAAGATGCAGCATTAAGTGCTTTATTCTCTTTCAGTTTAAAGACCCTTTTCTTGTATCATAGGGGTGGAGGGAAAAGTCTTCGAACCTTATCCTTTGTCAGTAGCAGGCCTGGCTACACTGCCTGGCTCCTCTGTGCTCTCACAGTCGGGAGCAGGAGGGAGCTGGTAGTGGGGTGTCCATCAGCAGCAGGTTCCTGTTTGCTCCCCCCCAGGCTCCCTTCACAACTGGGGTTCTGTCTGCAGAGGCCTCACTCTCTCACCCCAAGCCTGGCCCCCAGGGTTCCTCTTTCTCACTCCTAATGGACGAAGGCATTATATAGAGCCCTCGTAGGCACTTTGAGATGTTAGAGAGTATTTTACTGGCATTTATACCCTTTGCTTCCCCAGCAAGGCATGTTACGGCGTCTATCATCTAAGGAAAAAAAGACAAGGGAATTTCAGTCAAATGTTATTTTCATATGACTAGTACTTGCAGAGTAGATGTAGAGTTATTTAAGTTGTAGTGTTCTGTTTTTAGGAAGGGGTGGGGACCAGGTGAAATCACCCCTACTTTTCCTGGGTTTGACTAATATATAATTTCTTTCAGGCTACTCGAGTCCCCTGTTCCCTCCAAAGACTTTGCATTCTCAATGGAAAACAATCTGAGACAGGACAAGTGCAATATTACCAAGAGGGATTTGGGACAGTGGAGACCCTGTTGAGTCTGTCTGCAGAAAATGGGAGGAGTCGTGGGAGGTAGCCACCCGAGGACAGCCCATCAGTGTTGTCCACCTAGAAGGGTGTGCACGGTGCTCTTGACCTCCTGGGCCGGTCCCCAGAGCAGAATGAGGCTATCCACTCCCGTGCTCCTGTTTTGCAGTCAGCTGCTCAGAGAGACCGGCAGCCCCTCGCCCCAGCCTCCTGATGTGTGTGGGCTATGAAGCTTTGGATGCGAGCTTGAGTCTTTCTAAAACTGTAAAACCTCAGTTTAGCTTGTGGACAGGAATCCTGGCCGTAAGCAGACTCATCTGGAAGGTGGGTGCTGTAAGCCTCACTTAACCCAGTGAGAGCCAGTTCCTACAGGCCTGCAGTAGGCCTGGGGCTGAGTCCCGGCCACCCATTCATCTCAGTGACTTGGGCAAAAGGCATGAGCCTGCCTCTAATAACAGGAACTCCTGAGGCAGGTGCACACGAGCATCCTTTCTCATGCAGCAAGGAAAATAGGCAAGAAAAGATGGCTTCTTGGGGGGTAAGGAGCAAGTTCCAGAACTTGGCTCCCCAGGATAGCAAGCACGGCCTTGCTGGTATGTCCCATTTATATAGTACTGTAGGCCTGCTGCTCTGACCCACCTTGTGTGAATTTCTATACAGATAGGGAGAGGGACCGGGCCCCTTTTGGGGTCTCTCCCTTGGAATAGATATGGCTGCATAGCCGATCATTAGAATATCCATGCAGCTTTCTGGAAAGACAACAGTCCACATCACTAACCAATTAAGATTCCCTCACTTTTTTGAGGGCTGAGAAAGTGTGTGTGTGTGTGTGTGTGTGTGTGTGTGTGTGTGTGTGTGTGTGTGTGATGGTTGTCATTTCCATAAGCATAGAAAGTCCATGAGTGTATATGTGTGTGTAAGGAGAGACTGGTGGTAATTTTCCACTTGAATTAAATAGCATGGGGTTAGAGAGAATGAATACCGGGCAGGCAGTCTCCATTGAACTAGTCCTTGGCATTGGGCAGGTCCCAAGGGACGCGCAGCTTCTGGCAACATGTGTGTCATTCACACGATTCTGGCTGGAGAGTGCAATGTGTCTTTAAATTTTTTTTTTAATTATTTTATTTAGTTGGAAACTTCACACTGGTATTAACAGAGCTAACAGAAGCAGCCCAGGCAGGCCATGGTCCTGGGCACCAAGATGAAGACATGGAAGAGATAACCGTTGTGTATGGAAGTGCTGAAGTGATTAAATTAGGGCACCCACCTGCATCCTACCCTTGGCATGAGACCCCCAGGGATCCATGAGCTGCTGGGTCACAGTTTGTTTCTGAAGGACAGGTAGGCTGGCAGGTCAGGTGTGCTCATGGTGAGATGGTAGGGCCTGCAGCTGTCCACACAGCCATGCCTCCCGGCTCCACAGCAAGCCTTAGTCTCATGTCCCTGTGTTTCCTAAGCTCAATGCTGAGAGCCCATGACAAGTCAGTGACATTAGCACTGCTGGTCACTTCTTTCTGTGCATCTGGGTCCCCAGACCACAAAGTAGGTACATTGGTGCTTGTAGATTGAAGGAAGGGTCTTTCCAAAGCCTTGATCCCAACCTGGCTGCAAGGGATTGGCAGGTGACACCCCCTCCCCTCCCCTCTCTAAATCTCAAGTGACCTTGACAGTCAATACCCCTTCCCTATTGCAATCCTAGAATGTCCCCACCCCACCCCCGGTGCTGAAGGTCCCTGCCTTACTCCAAGTCTCATACTGGACAATCGGCTGTGTCTTTGGAAGTGTGAAAGAGTCATGTTAGTGCAGACAGATGTATCTGGCATGTGGGAAAGCTAGTGGGAGGCACGTTGGCAAGAGGAGTGTGCATGTTTGGAGTTCCTGGGGCTTACCATCCTTGCATGGGGCGGAAGCTTCCAGAGATGTCTTTTAGGTAGGTGTGCGAAGGCTGAGAGAGAGAGAGTTCGGAACAGGAAAGGAGTCAGTTCTTGGTGATTGAAAACGAGAGGTTTGCAGGGATCTTTGTTACTCACCAGCCAAGAGTCCAGCCAGAGAAAACTTGCTCACTGGGCCCCATCCGGCTTCCAGTATCATTGTCTTAAGGAAGAGGTACTGCAAGTCATACGCCAATCTTTGGGTCTGTGGGCCCAGTCCCATCCCGGATTCCCCATAGTTTTTGCCCAGTGCATTTTGCCCCATGCAGAGCTAGCCCATCAAACCATACAAAATAGACACCACTGACCAAAATAGGCCACACAGTAGGGACCCAATACCTCCACACTAGACCCTAAAAGCCCAGGCCTATCCAGGAGGCAGGTGACCTCATTTGGACATTTATTCCCAAGGCTCCAGTGGAACCCACGGTTCCGATTGCCGAGTCGGCCTCCCGTCTGCCGGTTGGGCCAGGTGAGCGCACCACCCTCCTGCGTGTGCTTCTACTGGGGCACATTGCTTCTGAGTTTACTTCAAAGGGTACACAGTCGCCATTCTTGGATTTACAACTTGTCTCCTGCAACAGAGGGCATGGGTGTCCCTACCAGTTACTGAGAGGCCTGGAAGGTAACTTGGAAGGCAGAAGCGAGCGGCTACTGCTACTGTGTGGTGAGAACGAGCACGTGGATGTCACCGGGACTCCTAAATCACAGGGGCTTCCTAGTGTCCACTCATCCCCGCCCAGCTTACTGTGGTCAGCAGGAGCCCTTCCCCCAGCTTCTCCCCCTCCCTTCCCCTCCCCACCTCAGCGGAGGAACGGAGACAAGGACATTGGATGCAGTAGGGGTCCATGAAGTGCTAACATCTCCGGGATCCTCAGTGGTGCTAACCTATCTCCGTGTTTCTCATAATTCTAATAGTGGATTGTTTTTTATAAACCTCATCACAAACGCAGTATCACCGGGGTAGGGACCCAGCCCCCCTTGACCTGCCCATTTCCGGGTGTCCTTTATCACTTTGGTGGGACTCTTTGATCTGTAGAAATGACCTGTCTTGGCATGCTTCTAGACTTCAACATTTGGATTGTTTTGTTTCCTATTTTGTTCGTGTTTACAGTCATCTTGTATTTCCCTAAAGACTAAATAAAGTTTTTGGCCTTTTTAACTGAACAGAGTCATGTGATTCTCTCTGACACCGGAGGACCCATACAGTTGACTAGCAAAAGCCTCACTCACCCAAACAGCTGCCAACTCGAGAACTGAGCACAGGATGGGGATGGGGGAGGAGGGGCCAGTTCCCATAGGAGCTTTCCACCTGCAGGCAGCTTTCTGGGAGAAGCCAAAGCTGGACCCTTGGGCCTTCGCTAGTTGTGTTAGTCTCTAGTAAGCAGGAAAACATGGACCTGAGTTCAAAGGCAGGCTAAGACTGGGTGGCCAAACCCTCCTCCCAGGAAAGGGTATAGGTAGGCATCCCACAGGTCTCTGAGGCCTGGCCATGCCAAATGTGCACAGTTCCAACCTTGGGCCCAGTCTACCTATCTCCGACCCCAGTCAGAGTTGGCCTGTCATTCTCCTAGTAGTCTCTAGGTGGCGATGGGATCTCTGGCCTGAGAGGAAACAGCATAGCAGGAGTGTAGCTTCCTTTGCTTGGAGCCCTACCTGACCCTGTTCTCCCCTCCCCCACCCCCCTCCCACCCGCCGCCGACTCAAAGTCCTGAGACCACCAGAAGGGCTGCAGCGGCTTCTCAATTTAGGCTTGCCTGGTATTGTGAACCCCACTGTGTGAGCCCCAGCCCACGCTCCGAAGGCTGACTCTATGGCAGCTTCTTTGTTACAGGCCCTTCGGGGCTTAGGGGTCTACCCTAAGGTGTGCTCAAACACTGGCTCCCCCCCTCCCCCAACCTCCAGAGGCGCAGCACAGCCCTCAGGCTGGTACGAAATCACCTTTATTCACAAACACAGTGGCCCAGTTCACAAGGGAGGCAGTGCTACCTCTGAACTAGCAGAACAGACAATGGCTTCTTTTCCCAACTCCAGCCACACAGCTCTGTACTCGGACCTTGCTCCATTTCTAGGATAAGCCCCAGCTAGATGGGGCAACTTACCAGCTCCAGCCTGAAGGCGTCTACCAGGGCCGGTGACTGGAGAAGCAAGACTGGGGGTGGCCCAGATTCCCCAGTGCAGGCAAAGACCCACCCTGGCATCCATTCTCAATGCCTCCCCAGGACATTGCTCCTCAGAGACACCTAAGAACTCCCAAGAACTACATAGGAAGTGTTCCACCCCCAAACTTCTACCCAGGGGAAGCTGGAGTTTGGGGGCAAGGGCTGTGGCCAGAGCCACATGACTGGCCAGTGGCCAGGACAGAGACCCAGTCCCTGCCTTTCAAGGCAGAAGCCGCCTCTGAGGATATAAAACCAGCCATATGAGGGCCAAGGACTGAAAGGCCAGCAAAGTCTAGGCTAAGATGCCACAGTAACCCAGAACAGGCAGGCAGGACTACAGGGGCCACAGCCCATGAGTAAGGGACACCCCCTTAGCAGGACCAGAGGCTGGCTTTCAGGATCTATCCTCCCTCCTCTAACAAGGGTCTACATTCTGGTCCCTGACCCACATGTTGACAATTTTCCCCAACTTTCCAGAACTTCTGATGTCTTTATAGAGAAGGATGCCCTGGGACCAGCCACACTAACGGGGCTCCCATCCAGGGAGGAACGGGACACACTAACGGGGCTCCCATCCAGGGAGGAAGGGCACACAGGTGGATGTGGGTGCTTCCCACCCAAGAGAAGCTTATCCACCTCTTGGGAGGTCTGCAGCCTGGAATTCTTCCTCGGGGTTAGTAGGACTACCCATGAGCCTTGTGTTGGGGATAGATTCCCAGTGGCTACTCCTTGCTTCCCTTCACCTGGCAACCCCCCAATAGTAGCATTTCAGGAGACCCCAGGTTGGGACATAACCCATAAACAAAACCCATAAACCAAATAAATAAATTAATTAAAATAAGGAAAGGGGCTGTCCACAGGCCGGAGAGCCCCACCCCACTAAGGGTTCCTGTCCTTCCTGGGCACACGATGGCGGATCAGCCCAGGCCAAGGCTGGCACTGAGATGAGGGAGGACAGGCCTTAAGTGTGGCCGTGGACCTGCTCTTTTGAGACCCTGACGACAGAAAGGCCCGCGTCAGCCTACACTGAAGGACACCCTGGGAAACGGCACCAGTGAGATGATTGGTGAAAGTCCTGGCATTCGGGAGATCCTGAACATGGCAGGTCGGCCCAAGGTCAAGGACCTGGGACCGGGAGTCTGCAGCCTGTCCGTGTACCCACTCGGGGTCAGGAGAAAGAGACACGGCGTGCAGTTCACAGCTGCTCTGGGTGGGAGAAGTCCATAGCCCACCTCCTCAGCTGCCCAGGAGAAGCTACATGTTCACTAATTCTCCAAGATGCCACACGGGCTGCCGGGCTGCACAACCTAAGAGATCTGCTGAGATCTCGAGGGATGGCATGAGACTCGACTTCAGCCCCTCGGCATGCAGAAATCTGGGTAAAGAGGAGAGATAGTGGGGTACCCTTCTCCCCTCCCCTCATTGTGCCCTCACCTCCCTGCCTGAGCCCCTCTCAGCCCAAACCTCCAGGGACCTTGGTTTCCCATGTTTAATGGAAAAGGAGGAAGAGTTCGCAAACTGTAGAAGGAAGGGACCCCGTTGGCTTTGCCCTCAGCTGGTGCTGGGCTGCCCTCTGCAGAAGTGGGCGTGCAGGTGGGGCTCTGCAGTGGGCTAGGAGCTGCGGTAGGTCTTGATGATGTCCTTGATGGGGCGACGGCAGATGGGGCAGCAAGCGTGCAGGGCCTTCTTGAGGCGCAGGCCACAGGCGTAGCACAGGCACATGTGGCCACACGTGTAGATGACTGTATCCACTGCGTGTTCATAGCAAATGGTGCATTCATCACTCCACTGGCCCAGACCTGGGGTCACTGGGGACTCGGGCAGGCTCACAGGTGAGTTGGGGGCTGTCCCTGAGAGCAAGACCACCAATCAAAAAGGAGATGTGACCCAGCCCAGCACGGGGCCTTCTCACAGGAGAAAAGGGCCCCTGGACTCATGTCTTCAGCCACTATGGAAAGCCACCTCTCCACACTGACAACCCACCTTCCTGCCCAAGGAAGGAGCTGAGCTCCAGCAGCCTGGCTGTGGCCACACAGCCCCAGACCAGAGCCAGAGCAGCAGTAAGAGGAAAGGAGGAAAGGGGAGGAAAGGACTTCCTAACTCTTTCAAGGCGTGGTTCTCCTGCACTAACGCTTGGTATCCCCCACGTGCACTTTATAAGAAGTCGCCTGGAAGATCAGATATCCTCTTCTGGACTCTGTGGGTATTTATACTTACATATCCACAAACCCCATTACACACACACACACACACTCACACACACACACACACACACACACACAAAATTTAAAATAAACCTTTAAAAAGAACACATCTGGAGAGCTCTGTCAACCATCCCTCTCTACAGGACTCAGGGAGAAGCATTGACCCACCCATGGGACCTTGGTACTCACCACCAGCAGAGCCACCTAGGAGCCCAGAACCACAGGTGCTGAGCAGGGGGTCAGAGAGGCGGATGCCTAGGGCACTGGGCGAGGTTGGAGTGGAGGCAGGTGAGCAGGGGAGAGATGGGCCACCCCGTTCAGTCATGATGGTAGAACCTGAGAAAGTGGATGGGCCACACTGCCATTAGCCTAAAGGAGAAAGCTTCGGTCCCTGCCCCACAGAGAGCTCCAACGCCTGCCCAGAGGACAGCCCCAGGCTGAGGCAGGACCCCACAGGCTGGATGAACCCCGACCCATGCTCTGTGCCCACCTATATAGGTCACGAGGTAGTATCATGTTCTGTATCACCTGCAATTTCCAAGCCAACTTTCCCTAGGTACTTTTGGCCTTCAGAGACTGGAGTCCCCTGTGCCCATGCCTCCTACCTCAGTCTCTTGTCAAGAGTCCTGCCCTCGCTCCCACAGTGCCTTGGAACCACCCACCTTCTCTACCCAGGCACCCTGGTCCCTACATTCTGGCTTTGCAGCCTTGCCTTCTTCCCTCCTTCTTCTGTTTTCCTCACAGTCTTTCCTGGGGGTTCGTTGTACATGCGTGAGACTGGGGACAGAGCCTTTGTCCTCAAGGAGCTGACTGCTCCAGGAGCCTCTTGAGGCTGTCTTCAAACATAGTCTCTGGGGAAGCATGGCTCCCCCTAAACTCCACTACCTATGGTTATTGACCCGCCATGCCCAGCCTGAAGTACTTCCTCTTCTTGGCCTGAGAACCCAGCTGTTTCTCTAGCGGTTCCATGAGCTCACTGAGAACAAGAAGTCACTTGCCATGGGCCCTGAAAGAATGTTCTGCACACAGGCAGATGCATTGTTAGGTGTAACTCATGTCTGTTATTATTTCTAAGAATGATCAACAAATGTTCGTAGGGTGGGTCTCTCCTCTCATCCCTGCCTTCTCCCCCTCCACACTAGAGACTAGATTGAGGCTCTACTTGTGTTAGGAAAGCAATCAGTCACTGATCAATGTCCCAATACCTTATTTAACTTCTTAAAATAGTAGCTCACAACCAGGCACACCTTTCATCCCAGGACTCAGAGGAGACAGAGGCAGGCAGATCTATGTGTTTGAGGCCAGCCTGATCTACAGAATGAGTTCTAGGACAGCCAGGGCTATACAGAGAAACCCTGCCTTGAAAACCAAGTGGCCTAGGCTGGCTTTGAACTTGCTTCGAAGCTCAGGCAAAAGCCTCCCAAACAACTTGGATTGCATGCTCAACTCATACAGTTTTTCTCTTACCTCATTAATACTTTAAATCAATTACCATCTTTTCAGAAATGGAAGTCAAGGTACTTTTCTTTCCCAACTGCACTGGCTAGCATTTTTCAGAACATCTATAAAACAACCCTGACCTGGTTGTCTTTAGTGAAAGTAGTTTCATTCTACCAGTGAATACATAGAGTTTTGTACACATGGACACATGAAACGATCCTTATTTATCGGCTCATGGGGAACTTCCACAAAGCCAAGGCTTTACTATAAGGGGAACCATGACCCTTCATATGTTGCCCCTGACTTCTTTTCCCCTTAGGGTCAGTCAGGATTCCCCAACACCATTTTGCTAGCTGACAGACATGCCCAATTCTCCAAACAGCTCAGGAACTATTAATAGACACTGGGTTCTGGGTGGTATTTCTTAACATCCACCTTGACCCACTTAGTACTTGGGACAGAAAAAGGCTTGTATTTTGTTTTGTTTTAATTCCCTCTTGCTCCAGTCTCATAAACACCCTTAGATAGCAGAAGCCTTATTGGAAAGCTACTTAGCTATTATTAGGTGGTACTGATGCAGGAGTGTGCTTTGCCTCTGTGACTTCCCTTCTCTAAGAAGCAGTGAGTGCAGCCAATTCTCTCTAGCTTCAGCTCAGATTTGTGTACACATATGTGTACAGAATTGGATCTCTATAAATTCAAGGCTAGCCTGGTCTACAGAATGAGTTTCAGGACAGCCAGGGCTATGTAGACAGATCTTGTCCTAAATAAATCAGACAAGCAAACACAAACAACATCAGACTCGGAGGTCCAGAATCTATCCTACAGCTACAAAATTAGCATCTCTGGAGCTTCGCTTTACAGTGAGGCTAGTGAGAGATAAACCCACAGCCACAGCCAGGGTGGGTTTAGCAAGGTAGACCCCTGGCTGTGGCTGACATCATGGCAAGGGCTGGCTTCCCATGCTGAGGACTGCCAAAGGGAAAACTGAGAATGGGGCGAGTACAGACAAACTGCCTCTTCCTGAAAAGAAAGGTCTAGAACACTTTGATCTCATTCCTGAAGGCCACCTGCTCAGGGAGTCCCCTACTCTGATGCAGGTAACTGCTCAAGAAGACACTAATACGGTGTTTGGGGTGTTTGTTTGTTTGTTTTTCTGTGTTGAGACAGAGCTTGCTATGAAGCTCTGGCTGACCTGAAACTCAATACGCAGACCAGGTTAGCCTCGAATTTGCAGAGATCCTCCTGCCTCTGCTTCCCAAACGGTAGGATTACAGATATGCACCACCATAACCAGCTAACCTCATTTTCCTTAAGAGCCACAAGCAGCCCTGAGGAAACCAAGTCTCAGAAAGTTCACTGCCCCCGCACCCTTTAACACAACCTCTGGGATGTAAGGCTCTGGCCAATTTGTGTCTTTTGGGTTCTTCTGAGTTCATCCCTCTCTTCCCGACATCCGGTGGACCAGATGCTTCTGCCCTGCCCAGAACTCACTCAAGCCTAGAAAGAGCATCATGTACTGGAGGATGGCACCCGGCACTCACCGAGGATGCGGACCTGCGTGATGGCGCCATGAAGGCTGAAGAGCATCCAGAGGGGCTGCGAGGCGTCCACGCACAGCTGCATGCCGGCCGCCGCACCGTTGTGACTCAGGTGCAGCTCTCCATCCGCGTTGACCACCAGGCCCAGGATGTCGCCGCTGTGCAGAGGCCCGGGCACGCGACACACCGCCCAGAACTCCTTGCGGTCCACCAGGGCCTCAGGGCTGAAGGGCAGGTCGGCGGGCCGCAGCGTGCCAGGATCACACGTGGTGACACCGAAGGACAGCGCGCCCGCTCGTCCCCCGCCCGAGCGCGTGACCTTGATGAAGATGGTCTCGGCCACGCGCACCGGCCGGCTGGTGAAGACGAGCGCTCTCTCGTCGCGCCCGTGCTCCAGGCGTGCCACCGTCTGCTCGTCCAGGATGCGGACGTGCGCGCCGGCGCGCAGCGCGTGGAAGCGCAGGTCGCCGTCCAGCTGCGCCGGTAGAGCGCGGCTGTGCTGAGAGTTGAGCGAGTTCTGCGGGATCGGGCAGCCGGCGGGCGGTGCGCCGTCGTCGCCGTCGGCTCCCGGCACGTTGAGGTCGCAAAGGCTCACCGACAGGCGCGCCTCGTCCGCCTCGCACCGCAGCGACGGCCGCCGCAGCGCGGTGAAGGAGCGTGGCCGCAGGCAGTCGGGCAGCACCAGCTCGCTTTCTGCGGCGGGGAGGGCGAGAGACAGGGCGACCGTCACCGTCCCACAGGGGTCGCGCAGCAAGCGCCACCAGAGCACTAAAGATGCTGCTGCTCAGATGCAAAGACTGGAAGCGGGAAGCGAAGGAGGCACGGGAATCTACCCTCTAGACAAAAGCATGTGGCTGGAAGACACCAACCTGAAGGACATCTAATCGCTTTTAAGTGCTCCCCCGCTAGCAAGTCCCTTCTCTTTACGGCCTCTGGTAACCCTGCAGAACTTGTAACTTTATAACCTATTGAGAGGGATGTTTAATTTTTCTGAGAAGGAGGCTCCGGTCCCGGCGTAGCCTAGAACTCAGTGTGTGCCATGGCGCCTGCTAAGATTTACAGTCTTACAAAGTATGTTGTTGTTAGCAGTGGGTTGGTTTCCTCTATCTTCAGCCCCTCCCTCCACGAAAGAAAAGGGTTTCTTAAATTCTAACCCCTAGGACTTCCCTACTTCCTAGAATGGAGTGGTTCCTATGTGCGCGCTCATGCGTGCACATGCATGAAGGGGGCCAAAGGTCAACCTAGGGTGGTGGTTCTCAGGCACCGTCCACCTTTTTGTTGTTGTTTCAGAAGGTTCCTTTCTGGCCTGAAACTGGCCACGTAGACTGGGCTGGCAGGCTCGAAAGCTCCAGGGAGCCTCCTGTCTCAGCAGGTGTCTCCAGCAATGGGACTATAAACCCACCACTCCATCCTGCCTTTGGAAGACGCCAAACTCAGGTCCTCATGGCTTCTGCCCACCTCGCTGTCTCCCCAATCCTGGGAGTGGCTTTCAGACAATAACCATTTGTCACAGGCACCGCTGACGCCCTAGGAGGCCAGAAAGAACACCTGTCTCCCAGTTTCTTCCCATAAAACTATGACATGGAAAGCCAGTACTTACCCTTTGAGGTTATCATTGCCATGTAAAGACATTACGGCAGAAGGAGGTTAAATAAATCGGAGAAACAGAGCCTTCTGAGAGCAGCCTCATTGAACATCAGTCCCTCCTCACTACTCCAGACAAGTAAATCCAGACTGAGGTATGAAGAAGATAAACTCCAGCAAAAAGGAAACCACAGCTCTGTCACTGCCCAGAGAAAAGGCGTTGTCCAGATTTGGGTTGTAGCATAACAGATTCTTTTAAATGTATTTTTGGTTTCTTCAATGCAGAGGTTGAGTTCTACTATATAAACCCCAATAATGTTTAAGCTTTCGTGGGTAATATACACCATTTTGATGTGGGTAATATACACCATTTGGGATGGCTTTGACCCATCTCCTTAGAACACGGTCACTAAAGTCTGTGGGTAACATTTGAGCATCCATGAAGTTGTATAAAAGCCCTGCTGCATATTTCCTTTTACATAACATCTTTTTTTAATTACTGTCCTGAACACTTCTTCATGCCAACGGCAGTTTCCAGCCATGTTCTTTTAATGGATATTGCTATCCCTACTCTATGGACCTGTAACTTACAGTGAGAGTAATGACATGTGGATGACATGTGGATGACCCCTGCATGGTATCCTTAAAGCAGCCCATGCAGGCCAGCTCACCATATGCAGACCCGGGGTGTCGTATGTCAGCCACCACGTACAGAGACTCAATATTGGGGCATCCCCCAATGCCATACTCATTTCTGATGGAACCCGTTTTGCAGAGTTCGTGTCCCTAAATCTGACTGGCACCCCTATAAGCCACAGCATGACCTATGCCTTCCTAAGTGACCAAGTCTTCCAGCAAAGCCTGGGAGACGAAGCCAGGAAGAAGAGCAGAGGCCATGATTGATCTTCCACAGAAGGGAGCGGAGACTCTAAAGCCTCTTTTGTTCTGTCCCCCTCCCCCTGCCCCTTCTAGAAGCCGTGTTATCTGGACTCAGGAAGGTTAGGTGCCACCCTTCCTCTAAGTCTCAGGCTACTCCAAAAGTCTCCTGGGGCCTGGCTGGTTGGGGTTTCCCAGCATTGCGTTGGCAAGGAGGAGGGAGCCAACCGGAAAACTCGATTATTCCAGGGAATTGACTCTGACAAGGATGGCCATGGCTCAGAGGCTGGGGACTGTGCAGAGGCAGAGGTGAGGGGAAGCCTTAGACAGGAAGGAAACGGAGGTCACTAGAGGGAGACGAGGGTGGGGAGGGCCTAGGCCCTAGAGTAGCAGCTTCTGTTGCCTGGCCCCTGAGGGATTCCAGTGCTGGGCCTTTGGGGACTCTAGGGAGTGGGGAGGAGAGAGGAGCAAGGAACATCGAGGAGAAGAGGAATCAGTTGTTCAGAGATGGACATGGCCTCTGGGAATGATCTCACGTGGGCTGCCCGTACTCTCAGGACTGTGTGTTCCGAGTCCTGGAGCTGGGCAGGCTGTGGGATAGTTCACAGTAGCACAGGTCAAATTTGTGGACATTACTTGCAAAAAATTGTTCAGAAAGCAAAAAAGGGCTTGGCCTCTCTCAAACTGAGCTCTTCATCCCTGTTTCTAAGTCACCACACCGGGGCTCTGAGCCAATGCGGAAGACGCCTCTCCCTCCATCTTTCTGATTGCACACATACCTTCCCACCACTTAGAGGGTGAGTGGACCCAGCCAGTACTCCAGATGTGCCCCCAAGGAGCTCAAGGTACAGGGTGACTATCACGTTCAAAGTCACATACATTCTACTTCAAATTAACAACACCGACCGAAGAGTGTTTGGGGTATCATTTGGTTGGGTCTTGTAACCAAATCCATATACTGATAAGCAATATACTGGTGGGAACCTAGTTGAGGTGGTGAATTTGAAGCCAGCCATCAGCCTGGGTTCAGATCTTGACTTTGTCATTGCTTTATGACCTGCAGCATGGCCTTGGACACATAGCGGAACCTCGTGAGACCCTTTTGCTTCAGCTGTGACATACGTGAGTGATTTATACAAAGATAAAGATGGATTTTGAGGCTCATCTTGGAAGGACACTTTAGGGATGTGATATAAGGTCCACTGGACACCTGGTAAAGTACCTGGCACACGTGATCATATATCAATACAAGCCACTCTTTCCACGTTACCATGGACTCTAGGGCACTCCGGACCAGGTGTTAAATGTTCTGCCTGGTACTTAGCTGGCAGCCTGGGAGGGTCCCAAGGGATCCTCTTGGGTTTGGGGGCTGGACGCCCATCTCCACACTAGCTCACTCGGGAGGCCCTTTGCCTCTGCCATGCCGTGGGCACTCTATGTCTCAAGTTGCAGCTATTTGTAAGAAATATGCCTGCCTTGACAGGTTCTGACAGGCCAAGGCAGGAAGAGCCCCTGTTGCCCAGATAATTTCAGATATTAGCATTTTGGCCTGGGGGTGTGGCCGGTGGTAAAGCACATACCTAGTGTGCACAAGGCTCTGGGTTCAACCCCCAGTTCCCCCTGAACCACACACACACACACACACACACACACACACACACACACACCACAAATATATTGCTCATGCTGTCTGTAGACACACAGGTCACAGTGGGCACCCAGAAAATAACTCTTTGAATGAAATTACTGACTGGAAACCCAGGAGACGCAACTAAACTATGGAGGCTAACTATGAAGGAATGAGAGGGCGAACAGAGAGAGGGGGAGACAGACAGACGGCTCAAGGAAATGGCCTCATTGGAAGTATTGTTGAGCTGGGAGCTGAGGCCCAGGAGCAGCTGGGAGTGGCTGGGCCCAGCCTAAGAATGTCTTCTCCCCTTCCTCTCCAGCCTTCCGCAGGAGCAGCTGTGGGCGGCCAGCAGGCTCCAAATAATTGTCCTAGCAGCGGGTCAGCTGTGCAAGGCCCCGAAATAGCTGCAACTTGAGACGCAGAAGCACCCACCGCACGGCAGAGGCAGCAAAAGGCCCCCAAGTAAGGTAAGCCTGGAGACGGGGCACAGCTGTGTGCAGCCTCCAAATCCAAGAGAACTCCTTGGGACCCCTCCAGGACGCAGGTGACCTGGACCACAAGCCCTGGCGCGGCCCCACATTTGGACGCAACACATCACGTAATCGGTGCCGGAGCCATGCTGCCCGCTCAGGAGGCGTTAGCGATGCAGGCAGATGTGTGGCACAAGACCTTGAAAGGAGCTGCTCGGCCATTGTGCTTCTTGTCCCTTTGGTGCCTGCCAAATCTGCTGCCTGGCAATTGTTCTGGTCCAGAGCAGCAATAACCAGGCCCTGCAAGGTTATTGACTTGTACTGACCCATAGGGAGAGGACCAGCCGGGACCTGTGTCTTGGGAATCATCAGACAGCTAGTTTAGGCTTAGAGAAGGAAGACTCCAAATTAGACATGGTTACGGTAATCTTAGCATCTCAGATTAAATGGTTGCTCAAAGAAAGTGAGGAGGTAAGGGGCCAGGCAACCTATATGACCCCAGCCAGCTTCTCACTCAGCCTTACCTAGAATGCTCCTGGGGACAGGAAGCTCACCACCTCAAAAAGCACCTTCCTAGCCCCTATCTCTAAATAACTCTGTCAAAGAGTAACTCTCCCTGGGCAAAGGCACATAGCTCAGTTGGCAGGATGCTTCCCTAGAACGCAAGGTCTGGGTTTGATATATCAGAACCTAACTAAGCCAGACACGGTGGTACACACTTGCAATCCAGAGGTGGGGCAGAAGCATCAGAAGTTCAAGGTCAAGCTCAAGGTTATCCATCCTAAAGTACATAATGAATCTGAAGTCAGCCTGGGCTACAGGAAATCCTGCCTTGAAATGGAAAGGCTTCCCTGGTTTAGGTTTTCGTGTAGTAGAGTCTCTTCTTTGGGATAAATGTCACCTTGAGAATAAAGCTCTCCAACTCTGACCGAGGAGTTCATCCTCTGTCTCGGAGAGGGTCAGGGAAGGGCTTTGCCTCGGCAGTAGGACAAGCAGCTGGTGAAAGGCGTGCTAGGTGTAATATTGCAGGCAAGTTCATAGAAGTCAACCTGAGCCAGGCCATGAGGCACGTGGGCTGGTGACGAGCCAGCTCTCACTCAGAGGCCACCCAGCCCTGTGACACATAGCCAGCTGCACAGGGCGACCAAGGCAGGTTTTTGACACTGTCACGGGGGCCTCTTTTGAAGCTGGGCCACCACCAGCCCAGACTCCTGTTTGTTTGGATTCTCACATCCGCAGCACCGAGTAATCTTTAACCACAGGGCCGCAGCAGTCAGCCCCTGTTTGGAAGGCGCTGCCAGCACATTGACTGTCTCCATAAACATGGGCCTGCCGGCCTGTGTCTGACCCAGGCAGGGGAAGGAGCTGTGGAGGCGGTACATAGCTCAGATGGACCTCTGGGCAGTGCCCTGAAAACCACACTAGCCTCCACCCTCTCCTTTTACACTCAGCGATGGGCCGCCCAGAAAAAACACACATGGTTTCTGAGCGCCCCCCCCCCCCCCAGGGAAGCATAGACAGGTCCAGAATGACTCGAAGGCAGACTCCTTGGTTGACTCACGGGAGCCAGGGGCTCCTAGGATCATTTGATGTAGCAGCTCTCAGAACTTCTGTTGCTTTGTTTAGTTGTTGTCTTTTTGCGTGTGGTTGAGTTTGGTTTTGCATTCTTAGTTTTTGTATCTCAGGGTGGCCTGGAACTTACAGCAATCCACCTGCATCAGTCTTCCAATGGCCAGGAGGGCGGGTGTGAACAGGAACACCCACTTCAAGTGGTTTATTTTTTAAAGCGGTGATATCTTTGTTCCAGTGGTACACTGTGGTTGGAATCTGGCAGGTAGGCACCATGGCCCTGTCTCCTCGTGCCTCTCCACTTCACTATCTTAGAAATGTCCTGGAGAACGCTAGGGTTCTAAAGAACTCCACTGGAGACCCACAGATTGTATCCCAGGAAACTTAGATTTTGGGGCTTTCCTTTCTGCTAAAAGACTGGCATGGAATTTTCTATTTGGTGATGGTGATGGTGATGGTGGCAAACACGGCAAACTGGATAAAACCACTTCTCACATCATAAACACTTTCCTGTATCTGTGAGCCTCTGCAGATACCTGTGAGCTAAGTGGGGCATGTATAATTATGCCCGATACATCCAAGGCAAGAGAGTCCAAGGCAAGAGATGCTGGGAATTACCCACAGCTCCCAAGCAGCTGGGGCAGGTCTTAATCTGGAGAGGAGACCTCTCTTGTTTCTAAAATGAGGGCCTGGTCCCCAGTTGTACAGGACCCAGCTCCTCCCTTCCCTCAGGTTCCACTATGACTCTCTCACCCCTGCAGGTCTTACCAAGGCCCCTAGAACCACATCTGGAGGTGGCGACACACTAGGTGGAAGTGTGGCATTGCCTTTTCTGTAGGTGACGGACAGTCCCAGTTTGGCAATCCCATGGATGTGAGCCCATGCTGCCCTGTGAAGAGCACAGGCAGTCAGTCCTGCCCTCCCTGCTGAATCAGATACCCTGGGGTCCCCTTACCTCTTTCTCCGACCAACATCGCTCAGACTCTGGTAGCCTCCTCTACCCAGCATCCTTCCTGCCTTGAGCTCCAGACACAACAGGTCCTCAGACTTACAAGGGACTCAGAGAAGCTGGAAGGCAGTGCCAAGCCACGACCACCTGAGGTCCTTAGACCTCTCTGCAAAACACATACAATCCCTCCCCCTGCGCACGGAGAGTGCGTGCCACCTTAGACAGCAGGGCAAGGCACCATGCAAACCACGTGCTCCAGGTGATTGGGGGGGGGGCGTATTTCATCCTATACAAGGGGAGGGAGGGAAGTCCAGGTGGAGGAGAGGAGGGTTTGGTGCCCTGACCTTGACACAGTTGTCAAGATTTGAGGTGAGGAGAAAAAGAAAATGCCTGGAAGAGTCTCTGAAGAAGGAACAGTAAGACTTGGGGTAGAAGGAACACTGGATTCAAGATAGGGTCTTCTGTAGCTCAGGCTGGCTTCAAATTCAATATATAACTTTATCTTCCTGCTTCCCATGTGTGTACACTGCCTCGCCCGACTGAGTTATTCTTTTTATGTCAAAAGGAAAGAATTGTCAGAGTCAGAGAGAGAGAGAGAGAGAGAGAGAGAGAGAGAGAGAGAGAGAGAGACCCTCATTAGCATCCCAGTGGTCTATTCCATCCCGAAACCAGCACAAGCTCCTTAGACTACAATTAGCCTCTTGAACCCAGCAGCTAAGGCTGGACATAAACATTGGTTTAGCCAGGGAAGCAGCAGGTTCCCCGAGATGGCAGTGCAGCCCTCAGCTGTGGACACAATGCAGCCCCCCTGGGCCTCGGCTCCAGAGGCTGAGGAGTCTCTCGGGGCACGGCCCTGGATAAGCAGTCCCTGAGCATCTGGCCCAATGCCATGGCACCTGAGTCTCCGCCCAGGCCTGGACATAGACTTCAGGGAGAGAAGTAGTAGGGGTTGAACTCTTGTAAGCCCGAACTTCCAGCCCTCTCACATTGGCCACTACCACTCCCACGTGGCACCAGGTCTGCTCACACCGACCTCATGTCCAGACTGGCTGGGAGAATCTACATTCCAGACCTTCCCCACCTCAGTGTGGGCTTGGCCCTCCTCCACTGTCAGCCACAATTTCTATTAAATACCCAGACAGCACAGGGACCACAGGGCCACTTAAAACGAAGCTCTTTCCATGTGCCCAGTTGTACACGATCCTCATGGTCACACACAGACTGCTGCCTTTCTTCTTTACGCCTCTCTCGGGACAGGCCCCTGTTGGTTGGTTCCCCGCTCTGTGCCAGTGTAACCCATGTATGACTAAATTGTTCTTCTATGATTCCATTCTTTTAACCTGAGCTTCTTTTCCCACAGAAGTCCTCCGGGATTATTGCTAGTGGCGTCCTACAGTTGTACGCTCTGGATCACACTTAATTGCAGAATCAGAGTTGGGCAACTTGGCACCTGCGATATGGCATGACCCTTGGTGTAAAAGCCCACCAGGTCAGAAGCTAGGTTTTCAATTCTCCTCTCCATCTCTCTCCTCTGCAGAGAGCCCAGACCATGGCATGATAGCCAAAAGGCCATGAGAGCAGAGTCTGGGCTCATCAGCCTTTTGCAAGATCATAACTGCTCTTTCCAAGTGCCACCCCCCGCCCCCCTTGGGAGGACATGTAGTCCAGGCTGGCCTTGAACTCATAATCCTCCTGCCTCAGCTTCCTAAGTGCTGAGATTACAGGCCTGTGTTCCACACCAAGTTAGCATTTCTAAGAGAAACAAGGAGACCACAGGAGACTAGGGTAGGAGTTTATCTGTTCTTGTATTAATCACCCCATAAAACTTGTGTTTATTTGGTTGCTGGCAGGCCCTTCTTCCTGGAGGTAGGAAGCTGTTATTCTTGGAGATACCATCCCAGGTCTGGGCCAGGGCACCCGCAGGAAAGAGGGTGAGCTACTGAGCTCCAGCACATAGCAAAGTGGCCTGGAGTTGGCCTGATGATTGTGTCTGGGCTGCAGTGGAGGAGGGGGAGACCCCAGCTCTAAACTGTCCACTTCTTCAGGGACATGGCCATTCACCTGGGGGTGGGCTCAAATACCTAATGTATGCATACCTACTACACGTACAGTGTGCCAGGCACTTGGGTACACCTGTGCTCTGAAGACCAGACAGGTAAGGTGTGGAGCCCCCACACAGAAGCTGGAAGGGACAGGGTCAAACCTGGAGGAAGTTCCTAAAGGTCACATAACCTCTAGGGGATAATCATTCCAGGAAAGACTGGCCCATCTTCAAAGCCACCAAGAAAGGGAACAATGTTCTTAAAAGGAGAAACAGCTGCTGGGGCGGGGGAGCAGTGTAAGATTCAGAAATGTTGAGCATACTGGCCCAGGCCTAGAATCCCAGAACTTGATAAGAGTGACATCAGGGCCACCTTAGAGGCCGAGAGGGATCCCTGCCTTCATCCCTACCCTCTCTTGTCACCCACACCGCCCAGCTCCTCCCCGTCTCTGTCCTTCCCCGCTCTGTCTCTCCTGTTTTATACATACACACAAATCAATTTAGGAGGGGCAAAAAGAAGAGCTATTTTAATCTGCTAATTGACTTTAGGGGCCATAATCCCCATTTGAAAACACCAGGGATCACAATGATTTACGGGCAGGACAGCCATCACAGGCTTCGGCCTTATGGAGTATGCAGAGTCGCCCGCAGGGAAATCCAAGGGCGAGCGAACCTCTCCGAGCAAACCCATGTATAGTCACAGAAAGCGTGTGGGTCAGGCTGGGTTGGACAGCCTGGGCTCCTGTGCCAGCATGAGGCTCTGCTGCTGATTCATGTCCAGCTTCCTTCCCCATCTACCTCCAGTGCCCTGAGAATCGGGGCCCCACGCCACTAGGCACACGCCTCCCTGTCCCACAGTCTCCTGGAACGGGTAGGTCCAGCTTGAGCCTCCTCTTTCAAGAAGCCACAAACCTGAGCCTCCCTTGACATCCTGCCTCCCTTTTTTTTTTTTTTTTTTGTTTTGTTTTGTTTTGTTTAAACCTGCTGAAGGGCCACGGGAAAGGGCACCGCTTTATCGTGGAACTTCTTGTGCAGACCCAGCTCCGCCACATCCCTACATGGGCAGGCCAGGCCTTCCTCAAACCTCAGTCTTCTCCCTGCCAAATGGGGATGAAAAACACTCTTCTAGGCCTGCTGAGAGGCTCCGCGAGCTAGTGACGGAAACGGCTGGGTAGGCGAAAGGGATTCTATGACCACAGAGGTTAGCAATTTACCACCCTTCCAGGTTGTATGTTGATTGAATCCTGGTGTCTCCTTTGCCTCCCCCTAACTGTCTAGTGAACCTGGGACTGTCCGAGGGTAGGGCTGGTCTCCTTTAGCCCCACCCACTGCTCTTTTCTTCAGCTAACAAGTCCCAGGCCTCTCCTTCAGCCAGTCTCCACTCTCCCCTCCCATCTTGCAACCTTTCCTGAGCACAGCTTACAAGGTTAGACAAGATTGTCTCCTCCACATCGTGTGTGTGTGTGGGGGGGGGGGGTTCTCCAATTCCCCATTGCTGCAACCTTTGAATACAATCTCCCGCTCGGTGGTAGCGCACTTGCCTAGCGTGCTGGAGGCCTGGGGTCTGGTTCTCACTCCTGGGGACTGCTTAGGCAGGACGAAGAGTATTGCTTGTTCCTCTTGTATCTCTCACCTAGCAAGACCTTCTCAAGAGCAGGAAGTCATTTATTCTCCACCTCCCACCACGTGGCAGGGACCTGGGTAAGACATGGGACTCGCAGACATTTTTCCGAGAAGATGGTTAAGTCTGGACTGGGTGAGTGGGCTGGGGCTCACACTAAAGCTTTGGAATTCTACTGCCTTACAGTGTGAGACCCAGGGGGCACCAGGACAGCAGGAAGGGACTCCTGTGGACTCTGGGTTAAGCATGGTCTTCCCCGGGATAGGAAGGGATGACTGACAGCCACTAGCCACTTCTGTGTATCTGCTGATCCTCATACCGCCGTCCTTTGAGAATTCGAAAGTCTTCAACGCAGTTGTTACTGTCCCACAGTACAGATGGACCCACAACCTGGTGCAGGCACCCTCATGCTGGACCAGGATCCAGCCCAGATCTGTCCAGCCTCTGGCTAAGGCACCTAAGTCCTGGCCAGCAGAGAGGCCTCAGTACCCAGTAATAGAGGAAGTTGGGGAGGCCTCCCAGTCAGCCCGGATACCCTTCTTCGGTAGCTGTCACCACCAGGAATAGCTCATTTGGGCTCTCAATATGTCAGCGTGAATGCAGGCACACTTTTATTGACTTGAAAAACAGAAAGTTCCCAAACTGCTGGTTAATAAAAACGCCTCCTGATGTTTGGAACATAACACACGGGCTTCGGGCAGTTACTCAGGCCGGTGCTTTTACTTCCAGGGTCCTGTCTCACGCAAGGGAAAGCATTCCAAAAGCACTCACAACTTCTAGGCTTAGAAGTCAGGAAGGGAACCAGAAACCAGGTTTGAACCCCCCTTATGGCATTTCTCCCTGCAAGGGAAAGGAAGTAGGGACAGGGACAGAAGCAGCAAGTGTCCGCTAGACATGGCTTTGATACCTAGGACAGTGCCAGCTAACATTTTATAACTTTATAACTCTTCCCGTGGCCCATTTTCCAGATGAGGAAGTTGAGGCTTGATCAGGCTCTGCCTGTATGTAGAGTTCACATGCCTGCAAGCACACACTTGAATATATATGTACACAGATGTCAAGCCGGGTAGACGGGCTGGGTTATACTCTCGCCTCCATTACCAGCTCAGATTCTTTGAGGCCCTTGGCAGTCCTGGCAAATTCCAGGGCCAGGAAAGCTGCCCCTTGCCGCTCAGGTCCAGCCTATCTTCTAATGTTCCCATGGTAGGTCCTATAGGCTGTTTATCCTTTCTCTCTGAGCCTCCTCCCCTCTCGAGTCCCCTTACAATCCCTGCAGACTGCTCTTAAGGATGAAGCCTGGGTGCTAGAGGAAATGGAGGCCAGAGCAGACCCAGTATGGAGAGCTGGCTCCACCACTCATCCACAAGGGGCTTAGCATCCTTGAATGTGAGTCTCTTCCAATAGAGTCCCAGGGTTGCTATGAGACATGCCTAGGCTTCCATTGACAGTGGTTACTGAGAGCAACATTAACTTCACCAGGCAATAGACAAGGCTGCCACTCCTGGTGGGGGAAAGTTGCTCCCGACTCAGAGAGCACCCTGAGGGAGGGCCCGTGTGGGTTCTAATCTCACTAAGCCTCACTTCCCAAAGCTGTGGCCAGGAACAGGACACTGCTGTTCATGGGAAAGTTGTAAAGTTGTTCCTGGGTCCCTAGCTTTATGGATGTCACCAGCAGCCACCACGACTCATAGGAGTGAAGGTTAGTCCCAGCACCTGTAACTAACGGAGCACAGAGAAGCCACTCACCTAGCAGCTGGACACCCCGCGTGAGGCCGTAGACGTCCACCAGGGCCCAGAGAGGGTCCACCGTCCGGACCCCACTGAAGAAAAGCATAGCAGCTGACTCATTGATCCGGTAGAAGACGCGGCCCTTCTTGTCCACCCAGAAGGCAATGATGTTGCCCTCGTTGGCAAACTCCTCAGGCAACGCTTTGGCCCAGAAGCCACTCTGAGACACCAGGTCAGGGCAGGCGTACTTGGGCAGCGAGTCAGGGTGGATGCGGGAAGGGTCCTTGCTGGTGAAGCCAAGTCGCAGGGCCCCACTCCAGCAGCACTGCTTCTTGGTGATCTGGTCACAGGGAGTGAAGAGCCTCAGCTTGCTTCTCCTCCTTGGTCAGATGACCGAGGGGGAAGGGGTGGGCTCTACAGCCAGAAAACTCACTATGTGGCTCATTCCCGCCCACCACCCAGCCCAGGGGGCGGGCCTTCCTATAGGTTGGCGAAAGCCACTCCCACCGAATCTTGCTACCTAGGAAGGCTGGGAAAGGAGAAAGGGTGACATGGGCAAGAAGGAGAGAGAGGGGCAGGCTGGTAGCAGCGGAACAGCAGACCGCGGCAGTAAAGAGGTCAAAGGTCAAAGGCAGGGGTCCGGGGGTGCCCACCTTCAGCCTGACTTGCTCGTAGACGAGCACCGGGCGGTTACTGAAGGTGATGGCATTGCAGAAGCTGGCCTGCCTCTTGACGGCCTTGTGGCTGAGGTCCATGAGGATCTGGGAGCCCTTAGTGTGGGGGTGGAAGAGCAGCGGCGTGGTCGGGAGCCCCCCACCTGACAGCGCAGGCGGGCAATGCTTCTGCTTGTGATGGCATCGGTGAGAGGGCACCGGGAAGGAGCCCCCGATGGAGTCTGCAAAGGAACAAGCCATAGTGTCAGAGGACAGAATACGACCAAGAGTCAGATTGGGGGTCTCCTAGGGGAGGGTCCAGGGAAGAAACGGGGACCACCCACTGCTCGGCATTTACTCCTTCACCAGCACAGCCAGCTGTGACCACCAGCCTTCCTGCCACCGTCCACTTTGTCCCCAGCCACTGCCACCAAGTAGTTCTCAACCGGTGGGTCGTGACCCCCTTGGAGGTGACATATCAGATATCCCCCATATAGACATTTACATTCATGACTGTAGCGGTTACCCCTCCCACTACTGCTCACGATGTTCCTGTCACCCTATCTAACACCATTTGCTGTCACTCCCAGACTTCCTCTCTTCATAATCACTCATGACCTACGGAATACCAAGTTCTGTCCTTAGAACTGGAACTGAAAATAAGAAATGTTCATGGCTCTTGTCCTGAAGCCAGCAGTCCTTCCCAGGACACAGACATGGGTGGAGATCACCATACTAATGGCACACAGTAACCACCGCCCCAAGAACCACCAGAAGGCTGCCTCTCGGGAAGCCCTCTGGAGGAGGAGGAGACAGGGTGGCACTGGAACTCAGCTGGCGATGCCAGGCAGTGGTGGACTTGTGGCCACGGGGGCAACGCCAGCCTCATTGTCAAGGACATAATGTCTGTCCCTCAAGGCTATCCTTCCATGCCACAGGCTCCACTCCTGCTCAACGCTGCCCATGCCAGAAGCACTGGGGGGACAGATAAAGGCATGGGCAGGAGGGGGGACAAGCACTTTACAGATGTGCAGCCAGCACAGCCTGAAGACATAAAAACAGGCAAGACCGCAGGGCAAGGTGTCTGGTGGCTTCTCCTGGGCTAGGCAGCACTTCCCTCTCTGGGACACGGATTAGCCTGTATCTCAGGATCTGTAGCCGGGTGGCATCCTTACGTGGGCTAGAAGCTAGGGTGCCCTTTCTTCCCCAGATCCTGTGCCCTATCAGTCTTATAGAAAATGGAGCCTGCCCATCCTATCACCTTGAGCAAACAGCCATGGAGGACAACAGGGCAGGAGGAAGTGGAGGGACACCTCCACCTCTGGCAGGCTTCTGGGTGTTTCAGATTTTGGTCCTCACTGACACAGGGCTAGCAGCGGGTCTGCACAGACCCCCTCCTCTCTCTCCACATGGAAGGGGAAAGACAGAAACGGAGAGGAGAAGACTGGGCAGCTTGGAGGCCCGGGAGGCCAAGCCTGTCATGACACTAGCTTTGGTTCATGTCACTCTGCATCTCTGCTCCCTTCTCTTGAGGGCCCCAAACACCAGGCTCCACAGCCTAGCACCAGCTGTGACCCTTGGCCACAGTCCTCTGGGTTTCTCTAGAGCATATTCTTGTGTGCCAGGCCCGAGGCGCACGGGGGTGGCATGGGGAGGGTGCTAGCATGAGAAAGGGTTGCTTTGCTCTCTCCAGGAACACAAGATGTTCCAGAACTGTCCAAAGGTGCAAGGGCCCTGCCAGCCACCAGGCCACAAGGGCAGCGATATCTCAGGAGTCCCAAAGGGTTGACAGGGGCTTCCTAAGTGACGAGGACGGTGGAAGGTCATCTCAAGGGCAGTAGTTCCAGGTACCGTGCCTGAAGGATGCATCCAGCTGGCCCCAGAAACCTTGAATCTTAGTTTCCTGCTGCTGGGGCTGGAGGGATGGCTCAGTGGCTGAGTGCTTGCTATGCAGGTTTGAGAATCCAAGTTCAAATTCCGAGTAACCACATTACACTAGTGCCTGTAATCCCAGCGCTGAGTAGGACAGATGCAGGGGGACTGCCCAGGACAGAGAGCATCAGACCAGGACATACAACATCCTCTGGCCTCTAGCTATGTGCAACCTGTGCGCGTGTTGCACACACACACACACACACACACACACACACACACATACACACACACCACGGAGCTCCTGGCCCTCATTTGCTGCTGGGATGTGACCAGACCAAGGTGAGAACAGGTTGGCCGTCTACCTGAGAAGTCACAGCTTTCATCCCACGGAACGCTTACACTCCAGCCTGTTCCCCTGTGCGGTGAGGCCATAGCTATGACCTGTACACAGTACATAGCAGTGTGATTCCTGGCCACCCCCAAGCCACTCAAGCAAGCTTCTAGGAAAAGTGGGAAAGCCAGCACAGCCCAGAAGGTCACCTGCTCTGTGACTGCATCTCGGTGACACTGGACAGGCAAAGGTTGTGCCGTCAGAGTTTAGGGTTGAAGGAAGAGGCTTGACCATATAGAAGCCTGAAGGAAGATCTCATGTTGACAAAAATTCTCATTACGTGACAGACCTTACACACACACACACACACACACACACACACACACACACACATGCACACGCACACGCATACGCACACACCACACACCACACACACACACGCACACACACGCACACACGCGCACACACGCACACACGCACGCACACACGCACACGCGCACGCGCGCACACACACACACACACACAAGAAGCCGGGTCTTCTGATAGTGACAGTAACAGGAAGAAAGACAGGAATTTCTGGCCACCAAGGTACCCCATCACGTGGCCCCAGGAATGGCTCCTAAGGATTTAGACCACGTCACAGGAGGCCCCCAAGCCAAGATGGATTGACACTCTAACCTTAACCACAAGCCCTCTTCCAACCTGTAAAATGAAATGGGTGCTACTCCTGTCCCAGTGTGTGGAGGAGACAAGAACTCTGGCGGCGTCAATGCTAGAGAGTGGGGGGTCTTTGGGTCTACCTCTCCTGTCTGTATTACTATCCTGTCTATAAGACTATCAGGACAGATGCTGGGTGACTCCCAGTCCCTCCTCTCAAGCTGCTGTGTGTGATTGGCACACAGAGCCACCCCTTTGGTTAAGGTGCCAGGGACACCACATAGAGGCACCTATAACGGTGCCTAAAGTGAAGAGCCTGACCAGAGTGACTGCCACCCTCGAGTCCCTGTTTTGGCTGTCTCCCTCCCTGTCACATCTGACATGAATAGCCACTGGGTGGAGGGGAGAGAAAGCACATTGAGAATTATTGTGTGCACAGCTCTGGCGCCGAGGACCCAGAGGAGGCGGGCAGCTGGAGGTGGCTCCCTTCCATCGCTCTGATGGCCACCATGACACTATGGGGTCCCCATTCTGAAGATAGATGAGTTAGTATCAGACTGTGGCAAAGCTGAGATTTGAATGTGGCCTTCCAACGTGTGTCCCGGGTGCTTTACCCGACTTTGTACTCAATACTAGAGCTGACCGTCCCATGTTCTGAGGGGGCAGGAGGAAAAGCAGCAGCTCCCCAGCTAAGGTATGAATTGTGTGGGCCTGAGGACGTCACAGCTGAGCAAGCAGGACCCCCATCCTGCTCCCAGCTCCCAGCACATGTCCAAGGTGACTCCCATTAGTGACACATTTACAAGCTTATGGGGGCCTCAGGGAGGATCTCATGTGATGCCGATCCTGAGTGGGGACCCCCCAGCTTCCTTGGGCAAGCCACCAACACAGGCCTGAACCTGAGCTCCAGCTCACACCCTTACCCCTCACAGGGTCCCCAGAAGAGGAAGATATACACACACATACACACACAAAGACACACACAGAGGCATGCACACAGACATACACACATATAACCTCTGTGGCGATGACCTCATGACCCCCACCAAGCTTTACCCAGAATTACTGTGGGGGCAAATGGCAGAGCCACCAAGGAGCAGGCAGGGTTTGGGAGGCAGTACTAGCCCTGATGCAGAGTCCAACCCCTATGCCACATACGGAGCAATGTCCTGACTTTTCCCTTAATGCCACCTTGACACAGACCCTCAGAAGTTAAGTTACACTTGTGGTCTCTCAGTCAGAGTATAGAGAGCCTAAATCTGATCTCAATCCTGGCTGTCTCCAAGCTAGGCACTCTCCCATGTGTGTGGATACTGTGTGGAGCCTCAGCTTTCCCATCTGTGAAGTGGGCTGACCACAGGCCTCCATGGGATCAAACAAGATGACACAGGGACAATTCAGTGGTCACTATTGTATGATCATTGCAAGGGGCACCACCCAGTGCCTTCCCACCTCCATGACCTCTGTTCCAGTGGGTCCTCCCGCCCACACCCCTTCTTTCCCAGCCCCACCCGAGCTTCTGCAAACCCCACCAGTCTTTCAAGCCCCAGCTGAATCCCATCACTCTTGAGACTGCCTCTTTCTGAGCTTTGGCCCTGAATACAGACGCTGGCCTTAGTCTCAACTCCTACAAAGACTGACTAACTTTCTGGGGGAGTGGAGGCAGGCAGAGCAAAACCTATGAACATGGAAAACAAGAGGCCTTCAGTTCAAACCCTAGCCAGGCTGCAAAATTGCTGTGTGACTTCAGGCAAGTTGTTTTACCACTCTGGACCTTGAGTATAAAAAGATGCTCTTGGCTCAGAGTAAACATTCTTGGAGAATGTTTACTTTCCTTGCAGAGAACCTGAGTTCGGGTTTAGTACCCACTTTAGGTGACCTGAAACCTACAACCTCAGCCTCAGCAGGCACCTGTATTTGTGTCACAAGCCCCCACAAAGAAAGACACCCATACATGTAATTTAAAATAAAAATAAACCTTTAAGGGGGCTAGAGAGACGGCTCAGCAGTTACCAGAACAAGCTGCTCTCCCAGAGGACCCAGGTTCTATTCCCAGCAGCCACATGGCAGCTCACAACTGTAACTCCAATTCCAGGGGCCTCGAGACCCTCACACAGATACACATGCAGGCATGCCTAAACACCAATGCACATAAAATAAAAATAAATCACTTTAAAAATTATATAAACAAGCCGGTCAGTGGTGGCGCACGCCTTTAATCCCAGCACTTGGGAGGCAGAGGCAGGTGGATTTCTGAGTTCGAGGCCAGCCTGGTCTACAGAGTGAGTTCCAGGACAGCCAGGGCTACACAGAGAAACCCTGTCTCGAAAAAAAAACAAAACAAACAAACAACAAAAAATTATATAAACAAATCTTTACCAAGAAGGAAGAGGAAGAGGAGGGAGGGGAAGAGGAAGAGGAAGAAAAGGAGGAGGAGGAGGAGGAGGAGGAGGAGGAGGAGGAGGAGGAGGAGGAGGAGGAGGAGGAGGAGGAAGAGAAGATGATGATGGTGGCTCATCCTGGCCTTGCTTACTTCCCCCAGCTGAGAACCTGGGGATTACATTGATCACATTGATTCAAAACAATTTTCCACATTTTAACACCTGAGTCCAACATAAGGTTTGGTTTGTCCATCTGTGGTGAGAAATATCCGTTTATTTTATCTGCAAAGACCAAACTCCACAACCTTACTTTCTCCTAGTAATGCATGGTGGCCCCGCTCAGACAGGCTTGTACTCATTCTCTGAACGGGGTTTCCTCTGCAGGGAGAAAGGGGCCAGGAAGCAGGAGACCGGGGTGATGGAGATGACTGTCCAGCTGAGCAGAGGCATCTTTTCCTAAGCGCCTCACCTCCAGGAGTGGGTACGCTCATGTCTTACTCATCCTGAAGACTTTAAGGTCTTTCAGAAGTCTTCTGGGGGCCCTCCTATGGGTTTCTGGGGACCCATTTATCTCCAAGCTGAGTGTTCCTCACCACATAGGACTCTGAAACCCTGGGCCATCCATGACCCACGTCACACAGTGCTCTTCCTCAGCAATTCCACACCCAGTGTTTCTGTACACACGTATCTTTACAAACATTGAGAAAAGCCCCTCCAATGACTCCGCCTTCTGCAGAGCCGTTTCCTGGCTGGGAAGGGCAACAAGGTCCTATGCATTTTCCTTGTCCTTGATGGACTGGGAGGCTCTGGGGGGACAGAGGGGCTGCGGGCCGTCTTTCTCACAGCTATTTTCTTTTCTTTTTTTAAAGATTTATTTATTTATATGTAAGTAAGTACACTGTAGCTGTCTTCAGACACTCCAGAAGAGGGCATCAGATCTTGTTACGGATGGTTATGAGCCACCATGTGATTGCTGGGATTTGAACTCAGGACCTTCGGAAGAGCAGTCGAGTGCTCTTACCCACTGAGCCATCTCACCAGCCCTCACAGCTATTTTCTAATCCTCAGCTCTGAGCACAGAATAGGTGCTCAAGTAAAACACTGAAGAGGACAGCCAGTGTGTGGCTCTCCCATCTGGGCCCCTGCTTCTGCCTCTCCCTTACTGGTGGACAATGGAGATGCAAGAAAACAAAGGGAAACACGTCCTTTCCTGCCAGAGGCCAAGATCTCACACAAGATACTTGACTACAACTCTACCAGCCTGAGACCCTTCATCAGCTCCACACTCGCTGGCAAGAGAAAGGAAGAAAGGAAATCCATGGTGGGAGGGGGGGCGGGGGCGGTCCTCCTGCACCAGTCTTTGTGCTCTGTCCTTCATATCCAGCCTGTCTCAGCTTCCCAAACCCTGCAAGGCAGTGAGGTGGGTGTCTGGGAGAAGCGCCTCTATTGAGCTTAGCCCAAGAGGACCATCCGCCTCTGGGCTGTCTTGCTCTTGTGTGGCCCCTTCCACTTCCGTGTGGGCTTCTCGAGTGGAACACAGCTGAAGTAATGAAATGTCACTTCCATCTTGGTCGTTGCCCTGTCCTCCCCAGCTGCCATGCCCGTGGGGAGACGAGGGGAGGACCAAGGACTGCCAGTAATGGTGAGTAATCTTGGCGATGGCTCCCCTCCAGGTAAGCCTTCCGATGAGGCTGCAGTCCCAGTCAGCTGACTGGGAAACCTCAGGAAAGTAGAGAAGTCCCGGAGCCCCAATGAAACCACAGACTCCAGGGCATAGAGATGGAGAGTTGGCCAAATGCCTGGGGTTTCAGGCCAAGAGGATTGGGGTGCTTCACCATGCAGCCATAGTAATAGGGGATTGATGGCCCTGGCTCATAGCCCCCCTCAAGACTAACGGCTTGCCAAGGTCACATTGCCGGGCTCTGAACTCAGACTTCAGCTCAAGGGCTCCTTGCTTTGTCCCAGCAAGCCAGCCAACAGTCTGTCTCCTGCCTTCTGGCCTCCCTGAGCCCTTCTGGAGAGTTCTCAGACCTGTGTACTCTTCCTGTTATGACCCAACGTGGGGAGCCATGCTGGAACCCCATTACACACACACACACACACACACACACACACACACCTCGCTCATGGTGACATCCCAATCTGACGTTCCCAGCAGCCAGTGGCTACACCTCTGACTGATATCGTCACCTGGGAGAGGGACCAGCTCACTTCCTTCTCCTCCCGTTCTACCTAAGGGCTCCACAAGGGAATTTCCAGATGACTCAGTCACTTTCATGGCCACAGTGTTCTCAGGGCTACTTCAAAGCCAGGCCTGAGACAAGGGAAGGCATGGCTCCCATCCATGCCTGCCCCACATGGTGTCACACTCAGCTCCCCTTACACAGATCCACACCCACTGTGCACACACACAGATGGTTACTGGAGACAGAATCCCATGAGAGTCCTCTCTCTCTCTCTCTCTCTCTCTCTCTCTCTCTCTCTCTCTCTCTCTC
>NC_034590.1:158574179-158589066 GCF_900095145.1 Mus pahari | reverse complement strand
ACTGAGCGTGGAGGGGCAGCAGGATACATGCCTATGCACATGCTAGCAAGCATGTGGACGGAAGACCCTTCATGGATGTTGACCCCCCCCCCCCCGCGCCATGTGCCAAGTGTGATGCTTAGAGAGCTCCAGATGAGCGAGCCAACTTGATCCTTATCGGCTCTCTGCCGTCAGACCTTCCCAGCCTTACCCAGAGGCCATCTTAGGCGCTAGGCAGCAAGAATGGAGCAGCTTCTAGCTTTCGCCTAGGACATGTCTCTCCACCACCACTATCCCGACAGCTTTCCTGGCTTCATCGACCAGGAGCCCAGATCAGCCTCACCTTTCCTAGGCTCTCTGACACTTCCGTACCCACTGCGGCTCCAAAACAGGCCTGTACTCCACAGTCCTCTTTCTCCCTACAGTGCTCCCTATCGGTGCTCACTGAAGGCCAGGTAGGCATTGAGCTTAGTTAAGCTGGAACAGCCTGTTGCTCATCTCCCTGAGACTGGCGTGACCAACTCAGTGGCTCCACTGAGCTCTGAGTGGCCCTGGGCTCTGAGATCCTAAGTTCCCTCATCCCACAGCTGCTCCATGAAATCTCCAGACCCATAAGGCCGTGGGAGGTCACTGCCCTACTGCAGCTCTCAGGATCAAGGAACCCAAGAAGGGAAAGTGAGGAGTCAGTCCAGTGAGACGAAGCCACATGTCTCGTCTGAGGCACCAGCTGTGTAACCTCAGCCAGCCATTTCCCTTTGGGGCGATGTCTCCCTCCAGGATGCGTGTGGCTCAGCCTCTCAGACACCTGAAGCCTCACATCCTCTGATGCCTGGGCACATGAGGTTTAGAGGCCAAGCTGGAGGTGAGCCACCTGGATGGTGGTGATCTATCACCTCCTCTCAAACAAGGGCTCCGGTCCCTGAGTTGTTAGGTACTACAGGAAGATAAAGAAGGAAGTGAGAAGAGAGACAGAAAGTGGGAGCAAAGGCCTCTCTCTCAGGGTCCTGCCGCCTCCCCGCAGGACTTGCCTGTCTGTCCGCGCTACAAGCCTGCCCTTCAGACCAAGAGCAGGAGCATCCTCAGAATCTCACATAGGGAAAGAGACCGAATCTGTAACCACAGAAACCATTTTTCCAAATGGGACTTATCCACCCATCGGTCCCCTGCCAGGCTCCTGGAGGAGCTGAACTCCACTCTCCCCACCCAACACACCAACACATATACACAGGCATGCCACCATCGCAGGGTGGACCACAAATGTGTCCACTTACAGTAAGAACAACACCGTGTCTCTTTGATAAACAAAGACACACCGCATGGGTGCCCAAGCGGGGACTCAAAACACAACTATTGCATCTGTGGACACCCAAAACATGACATTGTGCACACACAACAGATAATCCCTATATAGAGCGCAGTTCTGGCCCCTGCCCTTCACTTACTCTTACTAAGCTATCCGTGCTTGAAACAAGCCCCAAAACCCAAGGCTTTTGAAAATGCCATCGAGGGCCATTTGACGATATCTTTGAGGGCCCAAGCAACCCCTGTAGAGTAAGAGTATCCGTGGGAAGCAGCCAGAGTCTGTGCCTTCCCCTAGCTCCTATTCTCCTTGCAAAGGCAATCACTATGCAGAACCGGAAGGCAAACATGGCCGTGGCCGTGTGAGGACAGATGGCTGGATCCTGGTAGATGCAGGCACGCCCCTCCACATGTTCTTACCCATGTGATGGCAGCTGAGGCGACAGCCAGGGCGAGCAGCGAGCAGCGGGAGAGGGGCCTGACTTGACAGGCAGGGAGTATGCAAATGAGACCCTTGGTTAATGCTCAACTATGGCTACCCAGCCTAGATGTCCAGCCAAGTATGTTCCTGTCCCTTGGGACATGGGACACCCAAAGGACAAGGACTCTGTCTTGCCCTGGGCCCAGATGGCTTCTCTTGAGTCCTGGCGTCTGTCCTCTACTTTGCACCCTCTTTTCATGGAGACCCACATAACCACGTCAGTCACCTTGTGAGAGCCGCTCCCATGAGTCCTACTGACAAGTAGGGGCAAGATGTGGCCAGCCCCGTCCCTATCAAAGCCAGGCCATCTATGAAGAACGTGGGTTCGGCAGGTCTTGGGGCTTCATGCCCTAAGGTTGTGGATTGTGTGCTCCAAGGCAGTCAAAGGACAGTAGCCACATGCTTCCAAGGGCCTTTCTGTCCTGCCCAGTCCCCAAGCCTGCCCAGGTCTGACCCCAGTGGAAAATGTCAGCTGGCTCCAGACCCTTTGCCAACAGTGAGCCCCAGCCACAAGCAGGCAGGCCAGGCCTATGTCAGCCCATTCCGAGCTTCAGGCCACAGCCCAGGTCCCTGACACTGCCCCAGCAGGCTCCAGATTATATGTTTTCTAGGACCTTCCAGGCCCAGGACAAAATTCATTTCCTTTTCAGAGAATCAACAATCTGCCTTTCCTACATCTTTTCCCCTTTATTTTTAAATTAGAAACTACTATCCCAATGTCCAGAGTCTGGACGAGTGAAGCCACCTGGCTGCGAGCCACCAGCCATGGATTTAAAGTGGTTTCAGCCACCACTCTCGCTCCTGCTTTGGTTTCTCTCAGGCTCCCCTAAGCCCAACAGACTCGGCAGATGGAAGGGGCCTATGTCCAGTCTCCTGCCTTGTGGAAAAGGTCACAGGCATCGAGGTAGGGACTCTGACTCCACACAGTTTGTAGAAGAGCCCAGTTCCATTTCCAAGGAAGGGTTCCCCTTTGGGTCTGCTGTCACATTGGCCATCTTGCTCCTGAGACCGTCGAGCCAGGCAGTCCAGAAGACAGGAGTCCAAGCAAGCAGGAGCCTGGCAGATAGAATGCCAGCTAGCCTGCTTCCTTCCCCTCCGTCCCCTCCCTGATTGTGGGCCTGCCAGGAGCTCATCTCCTCTCTGGGAGAAGCAGGTCAGGCTCTGTGGGGGCTGACCCTAGCACACCTGAGTGCTTAGGCATAAGCTGACACAAGTACACACCCACAGATATCTCTAATGGAAACTCACAAGCACAGACACTTGTATATACACATGGGGCACCCGAGCATCTCTCACGGACTACCTCCAGGACCCACAAACTGGCTCCCCAGTTGTCTAAGTGAGATTTGCCTCGGTGCCCACGAATGGCACATTTCTGATGCCCAGGACCTCACATTCCACCCAGGGAGCTGTTCCATAACCTGGCAAGAGCACAAGGCCACCTTGCAGGGAAAGTCAGATGTCTGACCTTCCAGCTTTCCCTACCTCTGTCTCCAGTCACAGTGACAAACACCCAGCTACCACTCCTACACATGCACACAGCCCCAGAGTCCACCAAAGAGTGACAGAACAGGACATGACTAAATCCTCCTTCCCAATGTCTCTCCACTCCAACCTCCCAAGTGGTCCCCAGGTTTGGGGTGGGTGAAACCACAGACATCAACTGGGGCCTTACCGTGGATAGTGTTCCTTGTGATCTGTCCCCCCATCTCAGGCCGCTGGCAGCTTGGCCACCTCCGTTTGGCCGGCCAGCCTCGTCACCGAGCAGCCCTGGCCGCCAGTTCCCCTCCTCCTTCCCCCCCTTGCCCTCCCTGGAGGCCAGCCGGCATGGCAGGGCCAGGCGGCCCCTTTTGCACCCCCACGCTCCCTCTCCCTCCCGCATGGACACGCCTGCCCGCCAGCCAGCCGGCCACACACGCACACCCCCTGGTTGTGCTTGCTGCCTCCAGCTCCCACCCACTGGGAGCCTCCCCCACCTCCGAGCTGGTTCAGGCAAAGGGATCTGTCATGTTTATTTACATAAGGAGGAGGAGACTGGAGGCTTCCTGAAATAGCCAAGCTCCAGAAAGCGCTGGAGATGCCCCAGCAGAACACACACCGTACACAGACAGACACACAGACACACACACACCACACACTGTCCCATGGAGATACACACAACACCTCCCCAGTCATCCAAGCCAACAGCCAACGGCCATTCAATCTTCGGGGGACATCTTGCCGCTCCATAAGATAAGGGATGAAGCAGGCTGGGATGGGAATAGTATTGACTGTATGACTGTATCCCTGACCTCAGGGTACCACAGTCAAGCTAGGGAGCATAAATGCAAAAACTCACACCATTTCCGTCTTCTTCCAGACTCTGTGTTAATACCTGGTAAGGTTTAACTCCTTCTGTCCTCAAAGGCTGACTGACCTCTGACCTCAACATCAACAGGTACCACAAGCACCTTTGCAAGGCCAGAAGTCTATGAAAAGAGAGTTAACCAGAGATAGCAGGGCTGGGATGGGGTGCGGGGGGGGGGGGGGACACAGGAAGTGTGCCAGAATCCAGGCTTTTACCCCCAAGCCAAGTTGTCTTTTTTAACCACACATACTCACACACTTGCACAGCCACACTAACTCACACAGAATGTCTGCATCATGCCACGGGTCTACGAACACAGACACACGTGCTTGTGCACATGAACACGCCTCCACAGACGCGCTCCTAAGCGCCAACCGCTGTGCCCACCTACCCCTCTCCTGCCCCAAATACTACATGCATTCTCCCACAGACTCACTTAGCCTCTGGAGGAATCTTAAGGTGCAGGATCTGGCACCCTGTACCTTGGTGGCCGGAAGAAAGCACAGAGAAAGCACGGACGGACGGACGGACGGACGGACGGACGGACGGACGGCATGAGGAAAATCCTTCTAGCCCCAGGTGGCAAGCCCAGATTGCCATCAAAACAGCAAAGCCATTCACTGAGGCTTCACAGTGCATGGGACAATGGATGGTGTCTGTACCGGGAGGTAAGAGCTGTTCTTAAACCCATTTTACAGAAAAGAAGGTATATGTCCTGAGAGGCCAAGAATCTGCCTGGGGAATCCCAGAATGTCACAACAGAGCCAGGACTCCAGCCTAGACAGGGATAGGAAACACACTCACTACCTGCCACACTCTCTTCAGGATAAACACCTCTACCAAGACGGCGGGAGAGTTCCTATCTCCCAAGCCCTGTCCTGCCCAAGCCAGGAACTGTGATCCCAGAGAAAGATGTGGGTGGGGAATCAGGCTAGAAAAAAAGAGCTGGGGGAAAGATTGGGATGCTGTTCCATGTCCAATGGAACTCAGCTATGCATATTGTGAGACGCTCAAGACACTGCTGCTGCCTGTGCACCCCCAACCAGAATCTGGCTGAAGGACAGGGAGAACGCACAGGGACTTTGTGTTTGCGTGTGTGAATATCTGTTAGATGTGTGTGGGGATGCGCTCGTCTGCCCATGCATGTGGAGGCCCGCAGTTGACACCGGGATCTTCCTCAGTCACTCTCCACTTTATTTCCTGAGACAAGATCTCTCACTTGAATCCAGAGCTCACCAACCAGCTAGTGTAGCTAGCCACTTCTCTAGCCCCTGTCTCTGGCTCGCAGCTTCTGGGACTATAGGCAGCCACCAAGCCTGCCTAGCTTTTACATGGGTTCTGGGGGTCCACACTCTGGTTCTCACGTTTGGACAGTAAACACTTTGTTCAATGAGCTGTCCCCTAGATTCTACCTGCCTTTTAATGTACTTATCTTGGGCCTTGCTCCACTAGCCTTTCCCATAGGCAACCCAGTCTTCTCAAGGCTCAGCATCCCACATAGCAGCCTCCCTTATCATTGGCTCCTGGTTTCTTCCCACTGGGAATAGTCTCTTGCCACCTGCCCAGGACTGGGGGTCAGGGATCCTTTCAGGAAGCCTCCCTGGGACAGCAGGTAGTTGCTAAGTCCTCATTCTTGGAACTTGCCATTCCTCTGACCCCTGTAGCTATGTCTCTCTTAATGTCTTATTCTGCACAACACAGAGACAGCCATGAGCTATCCACGACCTATGTGCCCCAGCTCCTCCTGAGCAGAGCTCACCAACCTACAGTTACTGAGCATCTAGTACAAGTCAAACACTAACTTACACAGTCAAGATGAGACGTGATCCACAATAGGCAGGTCCTAACTCTCGTGGATCAGGGAGGAGCAGACATTTCTCAATCAGCCACAATGCAGAATATAGCAACACTTTTCTTAAAAGGTGCTCTGAAACCAAGGATTCAGGTTCTAGCAAGCTTGAGGCAGGTTTCCCTGAAAGCTCAGAGCAGGGTAAGATTTGCAGATCAATGTCTCTACCACGGAGGTGGGTCAGGAAAACAGGCTGCTACAGAGAACAGATGCACAAGTGCACAGGTCCAGGGGCTGTTGGGAGCCCAGCATATCCCCAAAGCAAGGCTGGTATGGATAGAACTGGATTAGTAGGAGAGCCATAGGGAAATTTTCTCTTAGCAAGCAAGACTAAAGCTAGGGAATGTCACAGGGGCTGGAGGAGCAGAATGAAGACCAGGCTATTTCCCTGAGAGCACCAGGGAACCCTCGCAGGTTTCAGCAGCGAGGCAACAAGACCAGACACACATTTCCAAAAGGTCATTCTGCCATCTGGTGTGGGGCACTCGTGGGAAGAGACAGGGGCCAGGACAGAGAGCAGCAGCATCCGGAAGGAAGGATGGAACCAGCACCTGGCTGGACCTCACACCCACCTCTGGCCTCACATCAGGAAAACAGTTCACAGTAGAATGGAGTACGTGCAACAGGACTGGGTCTGGTGTGGTGAAAGGGTCAGGGAATCCCTTCACTTGGGTAGTGGGAAGAAAAACAAAATAGAAGCTAGGATGGTGTTGCACACAGCAGCAGTTCCAGCACCTGGGAAATGAAGGCAGGGCTATCATGAGCTCAAGGCCAGCCTGAGCTAAAGATCAAGAAACCTGTTTGTTGGGGTAGGTAGGGAAAATTGAGAATTAGGAACCAAGGTAGCCCCAGGCCTTCTAGAACAGTACCACAGAACAAAGGGGTCTCCCTTTCTGGATCTCGTTTCCCACAAATCTGCTGCCCTGTTTTCAGAAGGAAGTAGCAATGTCCTGTACCCTTCCCCAGAGCAGTGGAAGTGGCACCCCTTCTTCAGGGTGGGACGGGCAATACATCCCCAACTAGTTATTATTCACTGGGGTACCACACACGCCTCCACTTAATGGAAGGATTCTATTTACTGAAAGGGAAGAGCCAAAAAACACTCATTCACCGAGCAAGCTTCGCTGTGCTACACCACGAACCAACGGGCAAGCAAGACTCAAGCCCTCACCCCCTCAGGGACAGGGCATGGAGTCATGGTGTGAGCCATGCTGGCGTTGGGGAGGGGACTTCTGTGGCCATAGGTGAACAGCTCAGTGTTTCCACAAGCACACTGCGCAGAAGCTGTGAATGGAGTTGGGGTACAGAGTGTCTTCCACAGGCTCATACGCCTGAGCACTTGGCCCAGCTAGGGGAGCTGCATTGGAAGGTTCTAGAGCCTTTAAGGAAGTGAAACCTTGCTGGAGGAAGTGAGTGACTGGGACCTGGCCTGGACATTTTGTAGCCCAGTCCCTCTTCCTGTCCACCCTCCACTTCCTAACTGAGGAGGCAAATGTGATCAGCCAGCAGGTGGGTCTGCAGCTCGCTCTGGCTTCCCACTGAACTGTAAGCAAATACCATGTCTTTGCTTACACGCACTCGGTACCCCAATATACATGTGGGCAAAATACTCGCACACATAAAAAAACTATATATATATATATATATATATATATATATATATATATATATATAATTAAGTTGCCTTCTGTCCAGTATTTTGTCACAGCAAGAAGAGTAACCAATACACAACCCTGTGAGCAAACCAACCAAGGCAGCTAATGGTGTTTCGATTGGCTCAGTGCATACATACCCTGTGCTAGGAAGAGGGCTAACCTCAGCTAACTCCACAGCATCCCTTCGGGAGTTCGGGCTCACCCTCCCTCTGCAGGACATGAAACTGAGGCTCAGAGCGGTCATACTGAAGGCAGATGTAGTCTTCCTCCCCTCCCCAAGGAATAGCAACTCCTCTCTGGCCACATTTGGGAAATGTCAATCCCCTGGGTTCTTTGAGTCCATGTAGCTGTCAAGACCCTCCTCCTAGACAGCCAGTTTTCTGTCAGGGATGTGGCCACTGATGAGCTTGCTGCGCTCTCCTGCAGCCCCTCGCCCATGCATGTGGACCACAGGCACAGGACTTAGCGGATTAGACAATCAGACTGGAAAGCTGGAGGAGGGTGTGTTGCGAGGCGGGGGAGTCTGGGACAATGCCATATGGAAATTGAGGGTAGATATAGCAAGATATAGATATATATGAGGACATATATGAAATTGCCAAAAAATAATTGTAAATCTTCTAGGAGGCTGGAGAGATAGCTCGGCAGTACAAGGCACTGGCTGCTCTTCCAGAGGTCCTGCATTCACTAGTCAGCAGCCACATGGCAGCTCACAAATACACTTAACTCCAGTTCCAGGGAATCCTACACTCCCTTCATGGCTTCTGTAAGAGCCAGGCATGCATGTAAGCAAAATACTCGTATACATAAAAAAGAATAACAATAGCCAGGCAGTGGTGGCACATGCCTTTAATCCCAGCATTCAGGAGGCAGAGGCAAGCAGATCTCTGAGTTCCGGACTAGCTTGGTTTACAGAGCGAGTACCAGGACAACACAGAGAAATCCCCCCTCTCTCAATATATATACTTTTACATACACATACACATATACATGTGTGTAGGAGCACACACATTCAAACACAAGTGTAAAATTTAAAAAATTAAATATACTTTTGATAAAAGAGAGAATAAGTTTAACTCAAAAAAAAAAAACAACAAAAACAAAAAACAAAAATAAATAAATAAATAATAAATAATAAGACCCCGCCCAGCCAGCCTTAGCTTCTGTGTGCTTCGCCCTGTCCCCAGTTTCCCCATCCTCACGGGCTCTCATGGTACGGTGCCCAGATCAACTCTTTCTTCACCTCATCCTCTCTCATCCACACTTCCCACGGCCTGGCATCTCCCCCTCTGTCTACATCTGCCCTCTCAGAGCTGAAAGTCAAGGGCAGAGCCCTTGGAAACCCTGTAAAGGAAACGGATTCCCAGGCTGAGAGAAAAGCGCGTGGTGGGCCCAGCCCTGCCCTGAGGCAGGCAGAGGAATCTTGAGCCCACCTCCCACGTGCAGCAAGCGAGGCTCAGGAGAGCGTGGGCTTTCCCAAGGCATGCTGGGTAAGGACTTGGACTCAGGGCTGATGTCTTCCATGACTGGACTCAGGGTGACCTATAGGCAAACCCAGTGTGCAGGTAACAGCCTGAACTGTCTGAAGGAAGGTGAATACATTCTCATTCATGAGACCGGGGAAATAACTGCGTGTGGAGAAGTCAGAGAGAGTCCAGCGGGGAGGTGGTGGAAGGCAGCTCCTTATGTTATCGTGTTTGAGGTTTTGGTTTGGTTTGGTTTCCATCAGGAACAAAGGATAATTTGATTGAGGTGATGAGTCATCTGGTATTTAGGGCTTAATGCTGATCTGCCAGGGCCATCCTCCCTACCCTGACCGATTAGGCTGGGCCTGAAGAATGAGGAGCCCGGAAGGCTGCCCCCAAACTCCATCTATATCTGGACCCAAGAAAAACACAGGTCACTAGCTGGAGTCTGAAAGAGAGGGACGGAGATGAAGCAGGGGCACAGACTACAAGAGCTGCACAGTGCAGAGAAACCGGAGCCATGGAGACCAGAGGGTGTCCTCTGGGACAGGTGCCCTGAGCAGTGACAGCTGCCAGCTGCCCAGGATGATGGGAACACAACAGGTGCAGTGCGGGGGTGGAGACTGAAAGGGAATCTAAGCAAACAACCTGGAGTTGGGTGCCCCTCCCAGCCTCAGGCTCACTGCCAGCAGCACCCTCTGAGACCCTCACAGGCACAAACACACCTGCCCACACTCCCCAGCTGCCCTGGAGGAAACCGAAGCTCCACCATTCATTCCAAGCAGAAAAGACCCGAACACGGTGGAGGGCCCCAGATCCCTGTTCCCAGGGAAGCACGTGTCAACTGGAAGCCACAGGCACCGAACCCCAGGAATGGCAGATGGATGGACCCACCTCTACCACGTGGAGATTGGGAGCTCCAGTCTAGTGGCCATACAAGTTGGCTCTGCCATCATGTAACAGGGCGAAGCACCAAACTTCTCTGAGGTTTTGCGGTCACTCCTCTAATAAGGACAGGCATGGCAGTGGTGCTCATGAGAAGCAAGAGACACAACCTCTGCAAGGCAAGCTGCCTGACCACTGTCAGGGCTGCAGGGGGAACTAAGGACTGCAGAGGGAACTAAAGGATCAAAGGCCCCTGTCCCACCCAGGGAAAGGAGTGACCTCCTGGGATGCTGGGTATGAGCACAGACTGTGTTCCTCCAGGGAGAGATGGGAAGCCAGCTTCAGGAAGCACCATTCCCTGTCACCAACATGTACTCAGCTCTACACATGCCTCACCAGGCAAGGCTCTAAGCTTTGCATGTGTACTTTTACACGCCTGCTATATATGCGAATGCCAGAGGGCTGGCCAGCAGCCAGTTCAGCTAAGAAAGGAGATTAAGCATTGTCCCTTGTCACCTGGTCAGTGCTCTGGGTCTGGTCAGAGTGGAATGAATTTTAAAACTGGAAGCCAGCCCTTGTCTCTGTCACAAGGGATAAATCATCAGTTGGAGTCCATAAGATCTGTGTACACCATAACCTTTCTGGTTAAGGTAAGGAAAGGAAGATGATAAGGACTTTCATAGGGGGAGGGAGAAAGCGGGAGGACACCAGAGTGATATAGGAGACAGGACATATGTGCTGGAACGAACCTCGTGTGCCTGAGAGGCAGACCTGCTGGATTATAAGCAAAACTGGCAGCTGATTCAGGGAGGATAAAGACCTCCTTTGCATGGAGGAGCCTCCCCCATCCCTCTCTCCGTACACAGTCACATGCTCATTCACGCATACACACAGCACCCCAGATCTGAGGATACCCCCTGAGTCTCCTGTAGCCCTGTACCTTTCTTTCCTCAAGCTGCCTGCATCTCTGGCTTTGTCCTTCTTGTCCCTCCATGGTCTGGTTTGCAGAGGATAGCAGAGCTCAGAGCCAGCTGAGGCAGCCCCCCACTTGCTCCTGTATCCTGCATCATCTCTTTCTCCAAATCTCTCCCTCAGACAATGGGCAACAGCAGGTACAACATCGTGATGGCCCAGGACCAACAAGGGCTGGATGACTCTAGGATTATACACTCCCAGGAAAGCCACTGGCAGCTAAATGCCAGCAGTCTAGTGACTCCAATAGTTGCTGCAACCACTGAGGAGTCTGTGGTGGGGGTCTGGGGAATGACTCAGAGAAGAAGGGGCGCTGAGATCTGGCTTCTGAGTGTTTCTGACTACCTAGTTTCAAACCTCAGGTATCTATACTTTCTTCTAAAAAACGGGCTGGGAAGGACAATGCCTGCTTGCCAGAGCAACAGGAAGAAGAAATGAGGCCCCAATACAGCATGCCCAGAACAGCCTGGAAGGCCAGGAAGTGTGGTCTAGGTGAGCCTGGGTCATAACACTACATAAAGGCTCTATCATGTCCCCATCTTACCAATGAGGAATCATGGACACAGAATGGGAAACAGCAGAGACTTGGCTTTAAACTCATGTCCATCTGCCTAGGTACTTTGGCCTCCCCCCTTCCCATCTGGGAGACTCTCCTGAAGGGCTTCTATGCCCCCTAGTACCTGCCCTCATATAAAAATAAAACAGGAATCAAGATAAATGAATACTGCTGGTGGCTAACTTTTGTTGTCAACTTAACAGGATTTAGAGTCACCAGATTAGATTAATTGTGGTGAGATGACCTATTCCAAATAGGGTGGTACCACTCCACAGGCTGGGGTCTCAGATTTGTTAAAACTCAGAAAGCAGGCCAGGCGTGGTGGCCCATGCCTTTAATCCCAGCACTTGGGAGGCAGAGGCAGGCGGATTTCTGAATTCGAGGCCAGCCTGGTCTACAGAGTGAGTTCTAGGACAGCCAGAGCTATACAGAGAAACCCTGTCTCGAAAAAAAACAAAAACAAACAAAAACTCAGAAAGCAAGCTGAGCACATTTGTCTCTGAGTCCTGACTGTGGATACAATGTGATGATACAAATGTGTGGATACAATGTGTTGATACAAATCCAACCACCCTTTTGCTCCCCTCACCTAACTTCACTGGCCTGAGAGACAGCATCCCTTGCAACAGTTAAAACTTAGAAATATAAACCGGAATAAATTGCTCCCTCCTTAGGTTACCTTCTGTCATAGCAATAAGAAAACTAATACATAAACTAAGAAAATTACATCTGCCACTATCATCTTTAAATACCTGCCCTGGGCCCCAGAAGGAGAGGCCATCCCTGGGAACATAGTATCCTCACTGAGAACACTGAGGGCTTGAGGACACGGAACACTTGATGCAGGTTACACAGGTACAAAGCAGCTAAACTAATATTAAGACAACTCTAAGCCAGGCATGATGGCACAAGCCTTTAATCCCAGCACTCAGGAGGCAGAGACAGGCAGATCTTTGGATTTGAAGCCAGTCGGGACCACAAGAGAGTCCCAGAACAGCCAGGGCTACACAAAGAAACCTTCTCCCCCCCCCCAAAAAAAAAAAAGATACACATCAGCTGACATTACCCAAGCACTTGCCCCTGCTGTGTGGCCTCAGAATAATGACTCAGCTCTAAAGAGCTACAAGTCAACTCCTCCTATCCTTGAGCTCCTCCCAGAGCGCCAGCCACGCCATCCTGACCGGAACACTTACTGGCACTTTTGCTGCCTGTGTAGAGTTGACAGGTTGGCCTTTCTGTCTATCAGGACTTCTGGTGGTTCCTGAGCACCTCAGGAAAAGCTTGGTCCCTCTGGGAAGCATTCAGAACTCTCTAAACTGACCCCAACCCATGCATCTGGCTTCATTCCCAGGATATCCACCCTCCCACCAAGTATTTCACACACGTGAGCCATGAGCCCTGCCCATGCAAAGCAGGCTAGCCCAGCAGGGACTTTCCCATTCTTGGAGCAACATGGGAACTCAGCATCTAACTTGGTGGTTGGTACCCATGGTTCTGCCAAGAGTATTTTACACAAGCGAGAAGAAAACAAAGAGCAGAATAGAGGTGAGGCTGTGATGGGTGGTGTACCATCCTGGCACTGACTCATCTCTCTCCTCTCCAGCTTCCGTGCCCCCTGTGGCCCCTTCGGGTCCAGTAAGACCCCAAAGTGACAGATCAACTGGCCTATTATCTCATAGCCCAAAGGGTTCGCCTGACATGTTGGCAAGCAAGCCTGGGCCTCACTAAGAAATAGCCAAGAAGCTAAGCACCCAGTGTGTCCTGCACACTGAGGAAGCTGAACGCGCAGCCCTGGCCGACCATCGTTCCTGCAGGCGGCAGAGGCATGTGTGCCAGCCCCCTCCACCCGCTGCAGGACTCCAGGGAAGAGCCTACCACCTACCACCTTTCCTAGGTTCTCCTGATTAAGGCGGCAGTGGGAAGAGCACCCCCAGCCCCTCTGCAGGAACCATTTATAGCAGCTTGTTCAAGCCCACATCTGAGAAGAAAAAAGCCCAGTGGTTGCCTGTGGCTTCCCAGTCCCTCTTTTTTCTCCCCCTTCTTTTTCTCATTTAATGATAGGAAGCTGAGCTCAATAAAAACCTCTCTCCTTGCTATTCCTGGCAGGAGGCAAGTCGACTGGGGACTAAGCAGGTGACCCTCTGGTGTCAATGGGCACAAAGCCTGTTAGCTCCCATGGGCTCATTCAGCCTTCACAGAAACTATAGGAGGCTAGTCCCATTGGACAGATGAAGAAAGTGAGGTTTTAAGAGGCTTGGTGCCTTGTTTAAGCCACATTTTTCCAGCAAGACTATCGAAGACATTGTGGCTGACTCCCAACATCTGTCCTGGACCAAGACGGTACTGATGCTCAAGCCTGCCTCCCCATCAGTATCACCTTTGGAAATTAGAGAGTGACTGATACCCATACCTTATCCAGACTGATGAACAATTTCTGGGAAAAAGCCCAAGCAGGGGCAGCTTGGAAATCTGTTTCTGTGGGGTTGGGGATTGAACTCAGGGCCTGGCATGTGTTAGACAGAACTCTACTGATCCACAATCCTAGTGTTTGATTTTGGGAGATAGGTTCTCAGTATGTTGCCCAAGCTGGCGCTGAACTCATCATGTAGTCCAGAATGGCCTTAAACTCAAGGTCCTCTTGCCTCAGCCCTGCCCCTGCCCCTGCCCCTGCCCCTGCCCCTGCCCCTGCCCCTGCCCCTGCCCCTGCCCCCATTTCCAACCCCACCTGCACCCTGCTCTCACCCCCATCGCAAGTGCTGGGATTAAAAGTGCATGCCACCATACCTACACGATGACAGGGGTGGTTTCTAGGGCCCTCCAGATGGTCCATGTGCTGCCATCACTGGTTCATGACAGTCACATTGCTCTATCCCTCTAGCCAGTGACTAGTGACCACGTGACCCACATCTAGCCCATGAGGCATGGCGGGAGGACTGCTGGAGGACATCTTCCACATACACACTAAATAGTTTCCTTGCTCTTCAGAAAAGGGTCCCGGAGAAGTAAGCCTCTTCGCTCCAGAGACTGCGTGTCTGGTTGGGATTCTTGTGATAGCCATGACATATCACTAGACTAGAAGCGAGCCCTCCCAGAAGTGGCAGAGCTGTCCTGGTTCACTTAAATTTTTCTCACTCCAGATATCCCATTTGTGTCAGGAATTTTCACTTCCCACTGGTAAAACCAGTCCAGAGCAGAGTTTGTCACTCACAACAGACAGCCTGAGATGGTTACTGAGAATCCTATATATATAAAGAACTCTCGAACTTCAACAATAAGAAAACAGCCCAACAAGACGTAACGGACGCCGGGCGTGGTGGTGCATGCCTTTAATCCCAGCACTTGGGAGGCAGAGGCAGGCGGATTTCTGAGTTCGAGGCCAGCCTGGTCTACAAAGTGAG
>NC_034590.1:158544509-158574164 GCF_900095145.1 Mus pahari | reverse complement strand
ACTTTACCAAAGTACACCTTGAATGGCATTTTAAAAACATGGAAAGTGCTCAGTATAATTAGTGATTAAGGAAATGCACATTCAAATCTGAATGAGGTACTGCACATCTGTTGGAAGGGCCAAAGTTAACAAGGATTGGCGAAGACACGGAGAATCAGAACTCATACCATTTTATGCACTGCTAGTGACCATGTAAAATGGTTTGTCTGTTGTAGAAAATATCTAGGCCCTTTATTTAAAAGTCAAACATACTCAGGGCTGGCACGATGGCCCAGAGGGTGAGCACGCTAGCCTGGTGAGCTGAGCTCAGTCGCAGGAACTGAGCGAGGAAGCATGCAGTGCATGTGGACCTTCCCTGAGGCACTCCCTCTGTCTGACTCAGCCTCTGTTCTCTCCCTCTCCCCCCTCACCTTCTTCCTCCCCTCCCCACTCCATCCCACATTTTCAATTTTTTAGAAATTAAACATATGGAGGGCTGGACTGAAGAACCACATGGCAGTTCACAACTGTCTATAACTCTCTCTCTCTCTCTCTCTCTCTCTCTCTCTCTCTCTCTCTCTCTCTCGGATCTGACACCCTCACACAGACTTATACAGGCAAAGCAGCATCAATGCACATCAAATAAAAATAAAATATTAAAAAAGATGTTAAACATACTTGGTTAGGGGCTTGCCTACCCTGCACATTCCTCACTAAACCAGCATAAGCCAGCCTGATGGTCCAGAGCTGAAATCCTGGGATTCCACCTGGAAGGTGGAAAGAGGAAGAGCAGAAGTTCAAGGACAGGGGCCTGTGGGTAAAATTCCTTGCTGAGTAACTGAGTGGAAGGACCAACTCCAGGGAGCTGTCCCTAGACCTCCACATGCTCTGAGACACATACGGCCCCCTTATGCACCATGCACACAAACACAATAATAATGATTGTAAAAGAACTTCAAGGTCATCTTCTCAGCTACATGGAAACTCAAGGCCAGCCTGGGAAATATGAGGCCCTGTCATCAAAACAAAAATAATGAAATGTGCATTTATTAATTGTAACTGAGACACTCCAGAATAAAAAACAACAACAAACAAACAAGCAAAACAGACAGTCACACACACATCTATACATAGACACACACACATCTATACATAGGCTATACATAGGCACACACACATCTATACATAGGCTTGAGAAGCAAATCCTCTTTTAGAGGCTTCAGATTGGCTCCACACAGAAAGCAACGCAAATGCCCATCAACAGACCAGCAGATAGAATCAGCCACATCCACTCATGAGATACTCAGCAATAAAAGGCACCGGGCTATCTTTACACAGCCCAGCGTATTAGATGGATCCCAAGACAACTGCACTGAGTGGAACACGCTGGAGGGAGAGATAGCATCTGATAGGATTCCAGTTATAGTTAACTCTAAAAATGCCAACCAAACTACAGTAAGAGGAAGCAACTCCTGAGATGGGGTAGGGGAGCAGGAAGAATAAGACCAGCAGCGGGAGAAACCCCTAAAGGCGCAAGGACACTGTGACAGTGACAGAGATCAAACTGTACAGATATGTGCTGTGTATCATATATATGTCTGTTAGACTTCAATAAGACGACACTAAAACCCCATCAAAGCATTTGAGGTGATGAGATGGGGTAAGGAAAGGAAATTGTCTCTATAAAAACTAAGTTGAAGGCTGGAGAGATAGCTCAGCGGTTAAGAGCACAGGCTGCACCTCCAGGGGTCCTGAGTTCAATTCCCAGCAACCACATGGTGACTTATAACCATCTATAGTGGGTTCTGGTGCCCTCTTCTGGTGTGTCTGAAGACAGCTACAGTGTACTCACACATATATAAAATAAATAAATCTTTAAAAAGTTTTTAAAAAACTAAGTTGAATCAGAATTCCTCAAAAAAAATTAAAAATAGTTATCATATGAGCTTAAAACACTGCCACTTTGGGAAAGAAGCCCACGAGGATGCCGATAACTACATGCACACCCATGTTCATGGCAGCGTTACTCACAACAAGCAAAACGTGGGGTAAACTCAGGTGTGAGTTGGTTGATAGACCATAGGGAGTGGAGGCAACCCTGTATGTGTGAGCATTCATGACATGGGCAAGGAGACCTCAGACCCATGGGAATGACAAGGTCTTCCCCTGATCCCAGAATGGATGTTGATAATCTGTGCAAAAAGTACCAACCATCGATAGCTTCCTTCAGCAGATGGTGACTTCCTCCCACGTGAGCCCCTCCTGAGATTAGCTAACCCATCTCTCATTCAGCTGTATATGGTAAAAGCACGGAGATTCCAGACTGCTGGTACATCGCCATCAGAGGACACGCCTACCTGATCACAGCTTTTCTGTGTATGTCTTTGTATCTCCATTCCCTATGCCTGCCAGGTCAGTCTCAAAGTCAGGCAGGTCACAGCAGCATATGAATGGATAAGCAAAATGTGGTGTATAAATACAATATCACCCCACCACAAAAGGAAAGGACTTCTATCAGGCAGGTTGGTGTATTCATTTAATCCCAGCACTTGGGAAGCAGAGGCAGGTGGAACTCTGTGAGTTCAAGGCCAGCTTGGTTGATATAGTAAGTCACAGCCATTCATGGCTACATAGTGAGACCTAGTCAATTAAAAACATTTAAAAAGGAAAGACAGTTCTGATGCAAACTACACCACAAATGAACCTGGAAGACACTCTACTAAATGAAGCATATATACTTATATATATGATATGTTATATATTATTATATTAATATATTTAACAATAATATATACTATATATAATATAATAGTATATTAATGTATAGTTATATATGTAAAATATATCATTTACAAAAGACAAGTACCATACAACAAGTTCATTTATCTAACACAACTAGAATAATCACGTTCATAGAGACAAAAAGTACAATAGTGATCACCAGGCTCTAGGGGCCATGAGAACTGGGGCCACTGATCTTAGACTTTCAGTTTAGGAAAAATGAGAAAATGAAGATGGAGGTGATGACATTTACAACACAGGACACATATTTAACAGCAGTAGACTTCATACTCCAGGAAGTGATAGAGAGGCCAGGAAGAGTGTGTGCCTTTAACCCCAGTACTCAGGAGGCAGAGGCAAGCACATCTCTGAGTTCGAGGTCATCCTGGTCTACAGAGTGAATTCCAGGACCCCCGGGGCTACACAGAGAAACTCTGTCTCAAAACACACCAACCAACCAACAAAGAGACAAGAGTTCAAGGTTACCCTTGGCAACATTGTAAGTTTAAGACCTTAAGAACAACCCAGCTACATGACACCCTGTTACAAAACCACAACAAAATCACAGTCACCTAAGCCAGTAGAAGCCCAGGGCTGAGGAAGTGGCTGGACTGGTAACAGTGGACTGGTAACAGTGGACTGGTAACAGTGGACCACCACCCGATCCATGGAAAAGCTGGATGCAGTGTGTCCTCTGATCTTCACATATAGGCTATGGTATGTGTGCTTCCTCACACACAAACACACACACATATATATATATATATATATATATATATATATATATATATATATAGAAATAAGTATTAAAATAAAGCACAAAAGAAGCTGAATGTTTTGAGAATACTCTGGTCCTTTAAAAAAATATACTGTTAAGGCCTGGAGAGATGGCCCGGTGTTAAGAACATTGACTGTGTCCGGCGTGGTGGCGCACGCCTTTAATCCCAGCACTCGGGAGGCAGAGGCAGGTGGATTTCTGAGTTCAAGGCCAGCCCGGTCTACAAAGTGAGTTCAACCCTGTAAAAAAAAAAAAAAAAAAAAAAAAAAAAAAGAACATTGACTGTGATTGCAGAGAACCCGGCACCCACACGGAGCTAACAACCATTTGTAACTCCAGGTCCAAAGGGGCCTGACGCCCTCTTGTGGACTCTACAGGCATTGCATGCACATGCAGACAAAACACCCACACACATGCATATATATTATATAGTGTTATTTTAAAACCAGGTGTAATAATGCATACCTATAACCCCAGCCTGAGGTAAAGTCAGAAGGATCAGAAGCAATTCAAAGTCATCCTTAGCTATATAGAGAACATCTGAGGTCAGCCTGTGCTATCTGAGACCCAGTGTCCAAAAACAGGGGGAAAGGTGCCATTAATTTACAGATGGGCAAATGTGCTGGTTAGTATCAATTGTCACCTTGACAGTATTTAGAATTACCTAGGAGACAAATTTCTGGACATGTCTGTGAGGGAAATTCTAGAATGTGTTACCTGAGCCGAGAAGATCTACCCTAAATGTGGGCAGTATCATTCCATGGGCTGGGGAATAAAAAAGAAGAAAGTGGGCCCAGGGCCACACAGCCCAGGCAGGGAGTGAGCCCAAGATGAGACAATCCCTACCTGGTGCTACGTGGCCTAGGCAGGGAGCAAGCTCCATATGACCAATCGGCACCACGGGGTCAGGATGGGGAGCCAGCTGGAGATGACCACCAGCCACCCTGCACAGGCAGGGTATAGCACTCCTGAGACCACTCCTGAGATGACCCCAGATACCCTGAGACCCCAGGTACCACTAAGATGAGCAAGTAAGCAGTGGAGAAATGGAAAAGAAAGAATGAGAAGGACGTGGGCACAATGAAGAGAGGCAGAACTGGAGACTCCAGGGCAGTGAGGAACAGCCCGATGCAGCTGAGTGTAGGTGAGATACTAGCTAAGGCCATGCTGAGGTCCTGGCCTGTGCTGCCACCGAGGGCCATGTCTGGATCCATGGCCCTGCAGCAGGGGGTGTAAAAGCTGCGAAGCTTAATAATAGCACAGCCGTGTCGTCTCAGCACTGGGAAGGTGGAAACAAGTGGATCCCTTGGGGCTCTCTGGCCAGCTAGCCTTGCCTATTGCCTGTTTGGCAAGTCCCAGGCCAGTGAGAGACCCTGAGGTTGTCCTCTGACCTCCACATATACTGATATGTGCACATGCACATAATGACAATAATAATAAATTTGAAAAGCAATATTGACTTGTAAGGGGGAGACAAAAGGGAAAAGCGTCCCATCCCCCACGCTGCCATTCAACCTATTCCCCAGAGAGAGCCTTGGTAGTGAGTGGTTGGGCGTCTATTCCACTTCAGCCTGTGTTTGTTCACACAGAGTCACAGGGCGGCGAGCGCGTTGCATAGCAGATGACAGGACGTGGACCACAGAGTTCTAGGTCTCCGCATCACTGTCTACATCACTGCCTTCTGATGCCCTCAAGCCTCCTCCGTGAGGAGGATTTAAAAGCATAACATCCCCCACCCATAATCCCTAGCTGCCCCCCCCCTGTGGCTTCCCTCACTCCATAACGCTGTTCACCATCTGACAGCCCATATGGCACCTTCTCTTCCCCCTGCCTCACAACCTTAATCTGTTTTTCCTCCAAAGAAGATAGTTATAACACAGAGAATTTGTCCAATGCCATACCCTAGTGCCCAGAACAGTGCCTAGTTCCCAGTAGCCACAGGATAAATGTTAGCTGAACGAAAGGAATCAAGCAAAAGATGGAGTGGGAAGGAGGGGGAAAGAGAAATATAACACTCGACATCCCAACAGACATATGCTATGCATACTGCTACAGATTGCTTCTCGGAAAGATTATCTATCTTTATTTCAAGTGTTTTGCCTACATGTATGTATGTGCACCATGTGTGTGCCTGCTGTCCATGGAGGCCAGGAAAGGGTGTAATATCCCCCAGGGCTGAAGTTTACTGACAGTTCTGAGCCACCATCTGGGTACTGGGAACATACCTGGGTCCTCTGCAAGAGCAGCCAGGGCTCTGACCCAGTCCTCCGGCCCTCACATTATATTATTATATTAATGATACAATAGACAATTTTTACCTCACTGGCAAGAGCACTCAGTAATCCAGTGTATGGAAAAGATGGGCCGGGGATGCCGTTCAGTTGGCTGCCCAGCTGGCTAGCACACCCAAAGCCATAGGTCATTCCCTGGATAAAATCTAGGCGTGGTGACACAGGCCTAGATCCCTAGTGCTGGGGAGATAAAGGTGAGAGGAGCAGAAGTTAGCCGGGCGTGGTGGCGCACGCCTTTAATCCCAGCACTCAGGAGGCAGAGGCTGGTGGATTTCTGAGTTTGAGGCCAGCCTGGTCTACAGAGTGAGTTCCAGGACAGCCAGGGCTACACAGAGAAACCCTGTCTCGAAAAAACAAAAACAAAAACAAAAACAAAAACAAAAATAAAAAAAGAATGGCACGTGATGGGAGCAGCAGAGCACATACAGACAAACAGACAGACACGGCCTTGCCAGACCATCCTAAGCACCAGGGCTTTCTTGAAGTTAACTGTTAGCATGGTTCACAGCCACTGGTGTTAGACTCATGACTGCTTCCAGTACTCCTGACATGCCGTGGGTTTCCTCAGCACTTCCTGTAAGGGAGCAGGTGCAGGCAGCCCATCCGACTGCAGACTGGCTTCTGATTTGACCCATGAGACTCCGTGGGCTTGATTAGAGGGTACCATGATCCCCCAGGTACTGCCAACTCAGATGAGGTCAGAGACTGGACACAGCCAGCCCCAGCAGCTGAGCAGAGGAAGGCATATGCTCGCTTAGGGGTCCATTCCCTCCCTCGGGCAAGTGTGGGTCCTACTCAGGACCACCACTCTAGCTTCCAACCTCAACGAGCCAAGCTTCACAGACCACGCTCAAGAGTCAAGGCAGGAGCCCAAGGCTTGACTCAGGGTAAATATTTACAATGGTGCCCATGGGCATGCTCCTCCTGTAACCAGTATCAAATGGGCTCTGGGATTCTTTGAAAAGCAGATCCCAGCCAGGTACAGTGATGCACACCTGAGTCCCAGCACTTGGAAGGTAAAGGCAAGAAGATCGGGAGTTCAAGGGCAGACTTCAGCTACAGGGCAAATTTGAGGCTAACCTGGGCTAGTAAGATCTTGACTCAAAACCACAAAGCAGCGGGTTGCAAGAAGCCAACTTCTAGGCTGTAGTTATGTCTGAAGATGGGGCCAAGGCTCTGTATTTCTCCAATATTTTTTATTATGGTAAACTATACATGACATAATATTGACTTCTTAGTCATATCAGTGAACTACTAAATAGCTGGTATCACCAAGCACATTCACATAGCTGGGCAACCATTACCACCGTCTGCCTCCAGACACCAACCCGCCACTCCTCTCCATTCCTATCTCCTGGAGCCGCCGAACATCTTCTCTGTGTGTGTCTCTGTGTGTTTGAAACAGAATTTGAGGGGCTGAGGAGGGGCTCGATGGTATTTCTCTTGCTTAGCACATGCGAGGCCATGAGTTGGATTCCCAGCAGCAACAAAACCCAGTATTTGGGTAGCTGTGGCTGCTGGCTGTGGTACATGTGTGAGACTACTGGCTGAGTTCATCTTGTGTACAGCCAAGGCTCGCCAGCATCGTAGCTTAGATCTGAATTTCCTTCCTTTTAAAGCTGGATAGTATTGATTATAAACATTGTGGCGATTTGAATCACAGTGGCCCCATCAATGTGAATGCTTGATCACCAGGGAGTGGCACTATTTGAAAGGATTAGGGGGTGTGGTCTTGTTGGAGGAAGTGTGTCACTAGGGGGTTTGAGCTTTCAAAAGCCCATGCCAAGCCAAGCCAAGCCAAGCTGTGTGTGTGTGTGTGTGTGTGTGTGTGTGTGTGTATCTCTGTGTGTGTCTGTGTGTCTGTGTGTCTCTCCCTCTCTCTCCCTCTCTCCCCCTCCCTCCCTGCTCTCTGCCTGTGAATCAGGATTTAGGTCTCAGCTATTTCTCCAGTACCTTGTCTGCCTGTGTACTCTTGTGTTCCCTACCACGATGATAATGGGTAAAACCTCTGAAACTGTTAGCCAGCTCTCAGTTAAATGCTTTCTTTGATAAGAGTTGCCATGGTCATGGTGTCTCTTCACAGCCATAGAATGACTGAGACAAGTTTCTACCACACTTTGGTTAGGCATCCATCTATTGTTGGCACTTGGGCTGCCTCCATTTTTTCCCTCTACGGACAATGCTACTATGAACAGGGCTACAGGTGTTCTTCGAGTCCCTGCTTTTTGTCATTTTAGGTCCCCAGAAATGGCACTTTAGGACCATATGGTGATCCTCAGTGAACGGGCAGACTGTTTTATACAGGGGCTCTCCCGGTTACACACTTGCTAGTGGTGCACAGCCTTGCAGCCTGCCCACGCGCGTGCCTGCGCTTGCTCATGTCTGTTTTCCCAGGGGTAGCCATCCCAGAAGCTAGACAAGGTATCCCATGCTTTGGGGCTGCATCACCCTAAAACAAGGCATGGCTAAGCATCATCTCATGTGCTTCCCAGATCTTAACTGATGACAGGGTACCATGATTCACTTCACCTAGTTTTCAAAGGTATTCTGTGGTTCTGCTTTGGGAGTCCTTTGGCAGACATGTGACTTGGAAACATTGTCTCCCACTTGAAGATGAGCCTTTTACTCTGTTGGTCCTGGCTGCTTTGTCTTTTGTTTTGCTTTGTCGGTTTTTGTTGGTTTTGTTTGAAACAGTCTCTTACTATATTGCTCAGGTTGGTTTTGAAACTAGTGGGCACAAAGGACCCTTTTCCCCCAGCCTCCTAAGTGGCTGGGCCGGCAGAAGTTTTTATACTGTGGTCTGAGGTGTAAATTTCAAAATGTCTCTGAAATCCAGTTTCTCTGTTGTCTTTTCATTGGAGCACAGTCCTAGAATGGAGTCGTGCGAGGAGACCTCTGAATGCTTGTAAGAAAACAACAAGGAGCTAAGAGCCTTGTGGCTGCCATTTCTTCGAGACAGACTTGTTCTCAGAATGTGCTCCTGTGCCTCCCCTGGGTGTAGCAGATAGGAGTGGGCTTACTTCAGACTATTTATTTGTTATTTGTGCCATTGTTATTTGTGACACGGTTTGCCTGGTGTAGCTTGTCCTCATGACTGTAAACTTTACTCCAGTGGTTCTTAACCTTCCGAATCTAAAGAGTCCGATGCGCTGAATAAAGCTGGCTAGCGCATGGGACTTTAGTCAGACTCATTTCTTGGCCCCACTCTCCCAGGTTCACATCGCCAAGGAGAGCGGCAACCCTTTTGCCACCTGTGCCTTCTGTATAATACCAAAGACGTTGTCACCAAACCCACAACATGTCACTCTTCCCTGTGCTTCCTTCCAAGCATTTTACAGTTTCAGGTGTTACCCATAGGGTCATGGGTCCATTTTTAAATGTTAAATCCTTCCTTATGCCTGTGGATGTTTAACACCAATTTGTTGAAAGACTGTCTTTCCACCAGGGTCTTACCCTCGCTGGAAAAACAGCTGACCAGATCTAAGAATGTTTACTTCTAACTATTTGGCTCCATCCATCCACATGTCTGTCTTCGTGGAGCCTCTGTTGTGATTGCTGCGTGGTGAGGGTTAAGGTTTAACATCAGTGAGTGTAAGTCTCTACCTTCATTCTTTCTCAGGCTCATTTTTAGCTGCGTGTGGTCCTTTGGGGAATTCACTGGGGCCCCCATCCATGCCAGACGAAGACCCGCTAACATCTGAGAGCCACCACACGTCCACACCCTTCTCCCGGGGTTTCTTTCCTCTCCTCTCGGGTTCTCTCAATCCTTCCTCTCCATGGCTCCGTCATGGTTCCATACTGTCCACTCCATGACACTTTGTTTGCTATCACAGTTCGAGTGACACTGGAATTGACATGCTCTAGCTATGGTCTCTCCCCTAAGCTTCATGCTCGCACTTGGAACTGTTGACCCAACATTCCCCACAGGATATATCAGGGCTCTGCCAGTTTAAGCTGACAAGAACTCAACCCACTAGCCTCCCTTGTAATTCTCCTCTGCCCGAGCTTGGGTGCTGTCCTCCGCACCATCTGTGAGCCTGACACCATCTTGGATTCTCCTCTTTCCCTCCCCATTAGACCATTCCTTCATTGTGGCTGCCAAGCCCACCCGTTTGGACTTGGGATACATCCCCCAAACAGCTCCGTTCCCTCTCCCATCTCATCACTCCTAAATTCACCATCCACAGGACAGCAAAAGTGATTTCTGAGACACATTAGAGGAGGCCCTCTCTGTGAGGTGTGGGAGGAGTTAAGCATAGAGCAGTAAATACTGTTCAGGTACACCTTTATTGTAAGCACTTCTTTTAATTTACTTTTTCCTTTAAATAAGGGAACACGTTGGGGGACATGATAACTTGACTTAGTAATCCAGAATAGCTAGTACCCTTTTCTGAGACTCAGCCACCTTCAGAAAAGGACTGTCACCCAAGCAGTTTGCCAGAATGCCCATGTCCGGGACTTGTTCCCACAACTGCTTGCTGGTGAAGCACGTCTCTAGCTCTGAAGGTCCTGTCCCAGCTACAACTGTTTCCAACAGCTGGGACAGAGTTTTGTCACCCCAAGTCCGTGCAATCATTTCTGCCCTTGGAAAGAGGGAGCTATTCCTTCCAGTGGTGACTCAGCAGGAGGCCAGTGCCTGGGACAAACACACTTTCATATACATGCATGAGGTACACTCATGTACATGCATGGGGTACACTCATGTTCTTACATGGGGGACACTTGTGTACATACATTGGGTACACTCTTTCACATATGTACATGGGGTACACTCATGAACATACATGGGGGGGCTAATGTGACTGGTGCAAGTGTGACTTTGATTTGCATGAATGGCTGTATTGTGATTAGCTGATGCAGACAATATGTTTTATTTGCTGTGATTGGTGTATTTGCGTGAATGACTGTGCATGATTGGTTGATGTACACAATGTATTTTATTTCCATGAAAAGCACCTTTGACTGGTGCAGGAGCCCCAGCCATGCACCTTTCTTGCCTGTACAAGGAGGATATTCAGCTAATTTTTTGTGTGTGGGAAGGAGCTATTGGGAGATACTGTCGTGCAGTACTGGTCCAGATGATTTGACAACACAGTAAGAAGCAGGCTTCTCTCCGAGTCTGTTCATTGTTGTCGTTTTGCTTCTGGCCCTTGCCTTTACTAGGGTGGACTGGGCAGTCGTAGCCACAGAATAGCAGTAGCATGGCAGCAATGATAGCAGCTAAGGAGCTGGAGAGTGAGCCTAGCAGATGACTCAGTGGGTAAAGTGCCTGTCAAGCCAATGCAAAGTCTCAAGTTCAAATCCCCAGAGAACCACAGAAGGCTGATTGTGGAAGCACATGACTATCAATCCCAGGGCTCCTACGGTGAGATGGGGAGATAGGGAGATGAGAATACGTCCTTGGGCTAGCCTACCTGGCAGACACTACATTGAACAACAAAGAACTTCTATTCTGTCTCAAACGGGATAGAAGGTGAGAATGGACACTCAAGGCCGCTCCCTGCCTTCCACACACATGCCTTGGCACGAACGCACCTGCACGCTCACACAACGAATGTGCACGCATGCACACAAAGAGTTCCAGAGAGTGGTCAGAAATGACAGGGGCCAGAGAAGAGAAAGACAATGGTTCCTAAAGAGCTAAAGGTGAGAAGCTGCAGGCCCCCATCACTGGGAGATGTTCTAAAGAACAGCCAAGGATGTCAGACACCTTGTGCCTGAGACCTCCAAAATACTAGCTACGGTCAAAGGCTGAGGATCCACGGTTCTGAGCCCAGGAGTTATGACATTTACCACTGTATATAACATTTGAAGGTTCCAGACTGAGGCCTATATGAGAGTTCTAAAACTAGGTGTCACTTGCTGCTGCCACTGCTGCCACCCACTGTTACTAAAAGCTGAGGATTGCAGTAGCTGCCAAGTTCCAGGGCCACTGGTGGTTAATGCCTACAGCAATAAGCCTCTAACACCAGAACCTAAAGCCATAATCCTCTAAAGCCTGGAGTAGTGAGGCCGTGGCTCGCAGGCTTAGGGCTATGTGTGCCTGGGTCTGCCATCCCAGCCCCGTGATGGGTTAGTTTTAAATGTCAACTTAATCATAAGCTAGAGCCACCTAGGAAGAGGGTCTCAGGGACGAGTTATGCAGATCAGGCCGGCCTGTGGGCGTTTATCCTTGTCTGCTTTCTATTGCTAGGACACAAGACAGCGAACTGAAGCAACTCACAGGGGAGAGAGAGAGAGAGAGAGAGAGAGAGAGAGAAAGAGAGAGAGAGAGAGAGAGATGAAGTATAGTCTGTAGTAAAGGCAAAGACATGGCAGCAGGCAGCTAGAATAGGAAGCTGAGCAATCACATCTTCAACAGCAAACACAAAACAGAGAGTGGATTGTAAGCAGGGTGAGGCTCAAAGTATCCCCAATTCCCTGTAACAGAGTTCCTTCAGCACAGCTCCACCTCCTAAAGACTCCAAAACCTCCCCCCCCCCCCAAACACCACCATGAACTGGGGACCAAGAGTTCAAAACCATCAGAGCCTATAGGGGAACATTTCCTATGTAAACCACCACAGGTCAGTGGGAGAATTGTCTTGATTGGTTTTTGACCCAGCCCACTGTGGGTGGCACCATTCCCCAATCAGGGCCCTGGACTGTATAATAGTGAAGAAAGCTAGCCAAGCAAGCAAGGATGGAAGCATTTATCCCTCTGTTCCTGACTGGATGTGAGATTAGCCTCTTGAGTCCTCTGTCTTGACTTCCCCAAACGGATGGCCTATTATCTTGGATGTATAAGCCAAACTAGACCCTTTCTTAAACTGCTTATTGCCCAGCTACATTACCATGGCAACAGAAATGAAACTAGAAAAGGTCCCCTGACCACCAGCACTTGCAAGAGCTTCTCCTCACCTACCTATAGTTCCTATCTGGGCAGAGCAGAAGGCTGTGTGCTAACTGACCAGGAACATTTCTAAAAGGCAAGCATGACGCTTTCCTCAGACCCTCTGCCTGAGACCCCCAGGGACGTGCTCCCTGCATCATCTCCTGAGTAACTGCTCGCTAGGTGGTGCTTTGCTCCTGGCAACAAGGCAATCTTTCTAAATGCGTGTCTCCCTGACTTCATAGAAGTGAAAGTTTACTGTAGCTTTATAAACAGCCGTGGGTTACAGTAGTGCTGTTCCTGTGAAAGGGCAATGAGTGGACTGTTCATAGTAAACAACGTAGTGTCTCCTGCCCTAATTTCCCCACACCAGGGCCCTTAGGTAAGGGTGTCTCAGGCCTACACTGTCTGAGATGGCTGGTGAGCTGGTCCTACTCTGGGAAGTTAGTTACCGCTCCCTTGCCCAGTTGAGTATTCTTGGTAGAAACCGGAAGTGAGTAAAAGAGATATTCTCTTTGAACAATGTGAAGCAGGGTTTCTTCTAGATAAACGAGTGCTTTCTCATGTTGCCAGCAGAGATGAAGCTAAAGGTACAGGGCAGAAAATAGCTCACATGGCATTGGGAACCCTGGCTCAGAGGATGGTAGCCCCTATGCCAGCCAGTTTCTCCCCTACCTCTGTACCCTAACCAGTGGGGACTTTGACGCTAATGTTTTGTGATATCACATTATTGTAAAGCCAGATGCGATGTTGGCTATACAGGGCTGCAGAACCTAGCCCTGGCTTTCAACATGTCTGCCCTGAAAACTCATGCCCTAGCAACAGTGCCGGCTGGTGCCATCTCTGCTCCCGCCAACCCTGCCTTCTTGGAGGTCTGAGCAAAAGGACTTTCCCCAAGAAGACTTCTAGGGACATGACCCCAGAGATGCAGGATTATGGAAGAAGGAAGACACTCAGTATCTATGCCCCAACCTGAGACAACAGAGGCTAACCTTGGCTAAGTAGTCAGTACGAATGTCACAGAGAGTCCCCACCACTCCTGTTCATAAGAAACCTAGACATGAGAGGCCAGTAGCTGCCTGGTAGGCTGACCCACACAGCATGGTCACGGCTGAGAAAGCCTATCTCATATCCAGGAAAAGACTCAAGGAAATACTGAACCCCCAGGACAAACCGGGCTCAAACTAAGCTCTCCCAGATTCACAGCCACTTTCTCTTCCCCTCTCACTACCCCTCCCCTCTTGTGCCTCCCCCAGCTCTCTGTCCTAGGCCTCCAAGATCAGCTTCCCAGAGCCTGGGAGGGTTCCCAGATGGCAGGCTACTTCCAGCCAGACTAATTCACACCCGAAAGCTCCACTCACATGCAGGGCAGAGGCCATTGGCCCTAAGCACAGAAGCCTGAGGACCAGAAGGCTGGAAGCCATGGCTTCTAGACCTCTACCTACTTCAGCTTGCCCTGTAAATCTGGGCGGGTGGGTCTCTTCTCTCCAGCCCTCGGTTTCTCCCGTTGTAAGGGATAAGGTTAGACAGCACGCACCCAGTTATTTTCATTCCCAAGGCACTGGGTATGACTCAAGATTGAGCTTGCCTGCAGTCTGTGAACCTAGAAGGAAGGGAGGGAGGGGTCCCAGGGCCATCTTTTATGGCTCAGAAATCTTAGCAAGCCTGGAAGGGACCACGCATACTACACAGCGGGGCGAGGCCGGTGAGACCTCCTCAAAGTTCCCAGTTCCCCAATGTGAGGGGGGCTGGGGGGGAGGGAATAAAAACAATGAATTTCATTCCAAATAAGGGAACTTACAGCAGAGTTCCCTGCCGTGGCCCAGTTCCGGCTGGTTTATGTTAGCTGGATAAGACTAAACAGACCTTCATGTTCCCAGTATTAAGAACTCAGAATGAAAAAGCGCCTGTTTGTCTGGAGCACTGGGACACAGGAAAAGCTAGCACTGCTCCCCTGAGGCCCCTGAGCAGTTCAGGGGACCCCCGGTGCCTGCTGAAGGCAGCAGATCAGAAGCTTAACCTCAGTGAGCAATGGGTGGGGGAAGGAGAGGGGCACACAGCACCCTTGTGACTGCAGAGGTGGAGGGATGAGTGAGAACATGTCAAGGAGGTGGGAAAGAGAGACAATGCGGGGACGAGAGGAAGGCAGACAACCACAGAAAACGTGTGAGGAGCCCATCACCCACCTCTGTCATCCCTACCACCCCCAGTTTACCCCCGAGACCAGAAAGCTAACAGACCAGCATGCCCTTAGTCTCCCAGCCACCTCGGTGGCCTCCCTCAGTGTGGACACAGCCTGCCTGAGGTGAGCATTTAATTATTTACCAAACAGAGATGCCTGAAGTAAAATGACTTCCTGCTTTTGCAGCAAGCCACCTCTCTCCATGCCCACCTGCCCTCCAGTCCAGCCAGCCACACCCCATTGGCCTGCTGCTCCATTCCTTCCAGGCCTGGCCACTGGGTCTCACAGCTGAGGGCAAGCATCACTGTTTTATCTTAGAGGTGAATACACCAACACTAGGTGGGAGCAGAGGGGTTGGGGGTGGGGGGTGCATGGCCTGCCCAGAGCCACTTGTGTGCGGACAGCAGAGTGAGGGCCAGTGATTCCCACAGCTCTGGAATCCTCTGATTCAGGCCCCACACTGTGGCGTCTATCAAACTTTACCATCGTTCAGAAGGAGTTCTTCCTCTGGGCCTTTTGGCACGATCCTGCAACACTAGCACTCTGGAGGCAGAGGCAGGAAGGCCCACTGCAGGTTAGAAACTAGCCTGGTCTCCATAGTGAGCTACATAAGACTCTCCTAAAAGACAAATAAGGGGCTGACAATATAGCTCAGTTGACAGTAGACCCAAAGATGAACATGGGGTGTGGGTTCATCCTCAGCTCTGTACACATCGGGTGTGGAGAGACAGCTGTAATTCCAGCACTCAGGAGCTAAAGAAAGGCAGGAAGATTAGAAGTCCAAGGTCATCCTCAGATACACAGCAAGAATAAGGTCAGCCTGGGCTACACAACATAGTCTCTGGGCAGCCCTCCGTCCCTTCCCTTGACCTGTCTACCCCTCTTCCCTTCTCCATCCTTTGACCTCCACCCCAGTGATCTATAGCAGCCCGCCCTATGAGGGCAGGACATGAGCCTGGTGCCCAGACCCTGGCTCATAGGCTGGGACCATAAAGAATCTGCTCTGTCGGCAAGGAACTCAGTCCCAGGATCTGGTATTCAGGAAAGGTCATTGCAACAAAGTAGGGATTGGGGGGGTGGGGGCAGGGGCGGTGTGCAACTCAGGGATGGAACTCTTGCCCAGCATACAGAGGACCCTGGGTTCCATCCCTAGTGAGAAGGAGGAAGAGGAAAAAGAGGAGGGAAGGGGAGAAGGAGGAGGAGGAGGAGGAGGAGGAGGAGGAAGGGGAGGAGGGTGAGGTGAAAGAGAACAACCACCACACAACACTGACAGCCCTGACGTCTGACTTTCCCTAGATCAATCTATTCTCAAATTCAATTCAAAACAGGTTAAATGCCCTCTGGAGTGCGGAGCGCCGGTCCCTGAGGATAGCCATCAGCAGTAAGTGAGAGAGGCAGCAAAAGCCACCAGCAAGCAAGCAGGTACTGACAGGGAATCTGGAACATAGGAGAGGAGGGACAGCAAGGCCACCTCACCCAGCCCCACTGGTCAGAGCCGGCTCTCCAAGGCAGCTGATCTGAAAGGAGGCCTGAGGCGAGTGTCTAAGCACGACAGGCAGCTAAGCTTTGCTGTGCTTTGATTACTAACAAGGCATCTGGTCAAACAAGGAGCCAGGCTGTGGAAGCCTCTTAGGTGCTTCTGAGCCTGTGCCTCTGGCCGGGCTGATACTCAGTACTGCCCTCCCTTCTCACACCGCCGGCTGCCATGATCGCCTGACCCAGCCCTACCTGCCACGTTCCTCAGGGAGCTCCAGAGGCCCGTGGGCTTTCCCAGAGGTCCGAATCTGGAATGGATTCCCACATCCCAGAAGCACCCCAGGCCTCCCAGGCTCCTTGGTCAGGCCCAGAGAGTTGAACTAGAGGTGGGCCAGACAAAGCGAGCCCGCATCCAGGGCAGACTTGCTAACAGAGAGACTGTCCTGAGTCTCCCAGCCACAGGGACCTGGCTCCATTCTGCAGGAGAAATTCTCAAAACAGGAAAAGAAATCACCACAGAGCTAGAGACCATCTTCCCCGTTTGTGTCTGTTAGCATTGAGAAGGAGAGATCTCTCAGTCTCAAAGAACTCTACAACATTCACACTTGAAAACAATGCAGTTGAGTAACAAAAAAAAAAGGGGGGGGTGTGGCAATCTCAACAGTGGTGGCATACACTTGTCATCCCAGCAATGGGGAAGCAGAGGCAGGTGATCTCTGTGAGTTCGAGGCCAGCCTGGTTTACGGAGTGAGTTCCAAGACAGCCACAGCTACACAGAAAAATGCTGTCTCAAAAAGCCAAAAAAAAAAAAAAATCATAAATTTTCCGTAATTTACAATACTATGTCAGGCCACATTCACTGTGAACCTTGGCTGCAGGCAGCCCATGGACCACATCGTAGACCCGCCTGCAGGGATCCCGAACAAGACCCAGAAAGGAAAAAGAGGCTTCTCAAAGCTGAGCGCCCAGGACACACGGAACAGAATGTTTTCCTTGCAACAGTTCAGCTCTCTGAGAGAGGGCTCCACACTTGAGGACGATGAGGCCAAGGCCCTGTGTAGACCCTACTTTTTCTCACCCAGGTGCCAGGCCAGCCAAGGCAAAGAGCCAATCCCTCTATATCCCAGCCACAAGACATCCAGGCCCCTCCGATCATGGCTTAAACCATTCTTGTTCGCAGTCTGGGCAGAAAAAACTGGCTAGTAGGAAGCAAAGCTATGGGCCTGACCTGGCTTTGGGTGACTCTCATGGGCTACACAAACCCAAGCGTAACAGATCCTGCTTACTGAGCAGGCCCTCTCCCTAGGGGCCACTCAGCACGAGTTAGGATCCAATTGGCATTAATTGGACCAAGCTGGCAGTGCCTGGGGCAGCTTCAGTTCTGTCATCACGGATTTGACTCAGAGCAACGGCCATCGGTGCCTATAGAGCACACCCTTAGTGTCATTGTGGAAGGCTCAAGTGAGTGAGTGCACATGGTGCTGCGTGAAATGGCCTGACTGCCTCACCTTAGCTAATACCCAGAGACCTGGAGCTGAAAGTGACTTTGCTATGGCCTTAGACCCAAGCAAAGAATGAAGAAGCCAGGAACATCATCTCAGGAGAGTCTACTGCCCCCTTCATCTGCTGCTGGCCCCAGGAAGTCTCCTCTGGGAAAGAAATCTCCTCACCCCAAGGCCTGCACAGAAAGTCCCAAGCACAGAAAGAGGGCCTCAACCCAACGGTCAAACGGATATCTGTCCATAGAACTCAAAGGTCAAGTGCAATCATGACCAGACACAAGGGGAGCTGGTCTATGTCCCACACTGGGTAGAGGGTGTAGACCCCCAGACTGGCAACCCCAGCACCAACCTAGAATCTTGCCTGCAGAGATGGTGCCTTCACCTGAAAATAGAAGCCTAGACTCCAGGAGCTGAGCCTCGTTGCCAGCCAGCCTCTCCTGTCAGAGTAAGCCCTGGTTAGTTCACCAATGAATGCCTCAAGACCCAACCCAACCAGTTATGGTTTCTTTCTTTTTGGTTTTGTTATATTTTTATTTAGTTTAGGGGTTTGGGGTTTTGTTTTGTTTTTGAGAGAGAAGGAGGAAAAAAAAAAAGAATGTTGCTATGTAGCCCAGGCTAGCTTTGTACACATCCTCCTCCCATTATACTGGAATTACAAGTGTGTGCCATCACACCTGACTATATATTTTATTTTGTCTTTTCTTTCTTTCTCTCTCTTTTTCTTTCTCCTCTATTCCCACCCCCAGACAGGACTCTGTGTAGCCCTGGCTGGAACTTGTTCTAGATCAGGCTAGCCCGGAACTCAGAGTTCTGCCTAACTCTGCTTCCCAAATGCTGGGGTTAAAGCCATGCACCCTCAAGTCTGGCTTTGTTTCTTTAACACAACTTCATCTTGGGGCTCTGATGAAGAAGCCCAGTCTCCCTCAGATGGGTTTCTTCTCGTTCTCCAGCTAAGGAGACAGGCTGCTCTTGTGATAGCAAAGCCCTAGTTTGCAGGGAGATTGCTCTCTGATGAGGAAACTTGCCTGTGAATTACTCTGTGGCTGTTTGTGTTCATCCTGACCCTCTCCTTCCTCAGATCCACACTAGAGACTGGGTGCCTGGCTGGGTAGTGGCCTCCGTCCCAGCCTCTGCACCTTACTGTATGTGCATAGAATCTATTACACTTTGGAAGTGAAATGTCCTTCGTGGGTTCACATGTGGAAGGCCTGGTGCTCAGCTGGCAGCTCGGTGGTAGTGGCTAGACCATGAGGGCTCAGACTTTGTCAGTGAATCAAGCCTTTGATGTGACTAGGGCATTAGGGGGTGGATCTTCCCTGGAGGAAGTGGGTCCTAGAACTCTCTGCTTCTGGTTCACACAGGTGAATTGCTTCTGCACCACAGGCCCCTGCCGCATAATCCTGCCTCGCCACAGCCCAGGACTGTGGACTGAGACTTCAGAAACGAAGCTGGAATAAATCTTTGCCCCATTATGCTACTTTTCTTGGGCATTTTGCATAGTAACGAAAGGCTGATGTAGGACTTGGGGGGGGGGGGCATTGTCCCAGGTCCTCTCTTGTTCCTGGAAGCTGAAAAACATCCCAAGGCACCCCGGGGAGAGGACGATGTCCTGATTTAAGGCTGGAAACCGTGGCTGAGTCCTCGCTGCTCTTGAAGACGCCTGGAATTTGGCTCCCAGCCTCCACATTAGACATCTCAAAACTGCCCGTAAGTCCAGCTCCAAAAAATCTGATGCCCAACTCCAGCACCCGCACATGTTTGTGTATAAACACACACAGAGAAATAAAAATTCATCTTCTTAAGGAGATGGCAGCTAGACTGACTGTTTCCTCAGGTGAGGCCGTCAGTCAGGTGGACTGATGTTGACCCATAGTGGTTTAAGGCAAACTTAGAACAAGGCCGGGGAGTTTGGACTTCATGGACAAATAGCTTCCCCTCTCTGTTTAGAGTCCTGGGCTGAGAGGGCAGGGTGAGTCTGATGATTGATGTCCTTATCTGCTGGCTGTCCACCTGTCACACCCCCTACAGATTCCCCCTCCAGAGGAGGGTGCCACACCCGCTTCTTCATTCTCCACAGCAGGCACCACACCCAGCTCAAGATGGCACAGCTCACGAAATGAGTAAGCCAGACCTCCTCAGCTCTGACTGGAGCAAAGTGCTCCTCCATTGTCACCGGAGTGCTGCGTGCCACTCCCCTTAGAGACACTCTAGAATGGCTACCCCTAGAGAACAAGAATTGCCTCCCAGCAGATGCTGGGGAGAGGAGCAGCTGGCAATGTTCTCCATTTTCTGTCCTTACTCCGACCTCTGGAGTAGTTGGGATGGCATCTGGGGGCCACAGGCTTAAAACAAACAAACAAAAACCCACCATCCAGGTAAATCAGGAACAACATCCCCTCCCTCCCTCATCCCAGGATGAGGCCTCCCTTGTTCTTTCTGCCTGACTCCCCACACACATCCAGCAAGTTACCTGCAAGGACAGACAGACTGTGAGGGTGCTGAGACAAGAAAGTGGATGTTGAGTGACTTCTTTTTTTTTTTTTTTTTGGTTTTTCGAGACAGGGTCTCTCTGTATAGTCCTGGCTGTCCTAGAACTCACTTCGTAGACCAGGCTGGCCTTGAATCAGAAATCCGCCTGCCTCTGCCTCCTGAGTGCTGGGATTAAAGGCGTGCGCCACCACACCCGGTGTTGAGTGACTTTTTATGGGAAGTTTCTTGACCAGGAGCACTGGATGGAAGGATGCCTTTGGCCTGACTCAGTCCCTCTGTAGTCAGCAGCATCTCTCTCCCAGTTTGCCCTGAGATTGGTCCTCTCTTCAGTGCAAGGTACCTGAGATCTTCCTGGGCCTTCACCACATCCCTCCACACCTAGCTCAGCGTTCCTAACCGAATGTAATGATGAAGATGGGATAGCCTGTGATATTCAATACACAGGCATGTGTCAGGATGACACGGGGACAGAGCCATGTCCAGCATATTCACTGTTCTCTCTGGAAACATGAGGTTGACCCCTCCCTGAGCCCAAAGCACAGTCAAACATCCACAGTTTGCACTAAGTCTTTATGCAAACACAACGGCCTTGATTGGCTAATCAAAGGGATAGTTGGGTCAGGCAGGGGAACTTGAACCACAAACCACGTCTGTCATCCCAGCTCCAGAGGGTAAGACACTGAGATTCAGCCTAGGAAAGGATATGGAGTACAATTCCTGCTCCTAGTGGTGGAAGGACCAATGATTTCTCTCCACAGAGCATGAACAGAGGGCTTTACCTTTCCAATGGAGAAACTGACAAACCCTGCTTGAGCCAAGCACTCAAGAACAGTGTTAGCAATGGAGCAACAAATGACTTGAGAGCATGTGTCCTCGGTGTCCAGTCAGGTAGCACAAGAGGAAGGTAGGGAATAAAATCTGGCTACCCTCAAAGGCCTGGTTTGAACAGCCTCATCATAAGACACCAGATTAAGCCCCATAGCCTGACTGTTGACATGATACAATAGGAGTCCCAGTGCCTAAAGCTAAAAACTTGTGAGGTTCGAGATCGGCAGAGACAAGGGGGGAATTAACTCCTAAAGAAAAACTGCATCCCATATAATGCCCTTTGATAAGTGTGATGGTTCGTTCTGGTTGACAATTCCATCTCTAGGATGGTTTGTGAAGACATCGCAAGGAAGAGTTACCTGGGAGGAGATGGCCCTCCCTCAGAGTAACAGCACCTTCTGGTGTTAGCCTAGATGAAAGGAGGTCCTTGCACAAAACCTGCCTCCAATTCCTGTAGCTGTATCTGCTGTTCTCAGTCCACTAACATCAGAACCCAAAAGGGTTCCAAAACCCTTCCAAAAGGGACCCAAGACCAGCAGCTCTCCTGGAACAGGCCAGGCCTTCAGCACCAGATTCATGGACTGAGAAGCTCCAGGGATCTCAGCCTCTTCAACATGCCTGTGGCCACTGTTGGACACCCAGCCTGATCCCGCTAGGCAAACCAATGAGCACCCTTTATAATATATACTCATTCTAGCGGTCCCTTCCTCTAGAGAATTCTGATGGCTACGGTAAGGTCCCAGAGTCCCTTCATAACCAATCTCAACCTCTCCTCTCACCACCTCTCTTTCTCTCCCCTTCCCATAAGCAAAACAGAATTTTATTTTAAATTACTAAGGCAGTGGAACCAGAGAGACAGCTCAGAGGCTAAGAGCACTTGTTGGTGCTCTGGAATTTGTTTCCCAACACCTACATTAGACAGCTCACAACTGCCCTTAACTCCGCCTCTGAGGAATCTGTTCCCTATTCTGTCCTCTGGCGTTATCTTCAGCCACTTCTCAAGCCGGGCTGCCGAAAGCACCTGTGTTGTGGGCTGTGATGACAGAGTCTCCCGGTTACTTTGGATGAGCCCCAGGTCCACTTTTGCTGAAACCACTGACTCTTCGCTGGGCCCACAAATATCTGATGAATCAGTAGAATGGGATAAAATGCTTTGCCTTTCTATCTTCATATCCTGTCTGTCCCATCTGTTGTCTCAAGACTTGGCCAGATTCTCCGCAGTTTGCATATGGCTGTGGAGACCATTTTTAAGTGTTTTGTGCAAGATCATATTTCAGCATTTACTTGGTTTATTGCCCACTGGAATTGGTTAAGCGTTTCTTCTACCAAGCCCTTGGCTTTTTTTTTTTTTTTTTTTTTTATAGCAACTCTGATATCTATAGTCCTCTCGTCTCATTAACACACAAACCAAACAATGAGGAGAGATTATTAAGTCAACCATACATTAGCCCGTAAACCTCAAGGGAAAGTGTTTGTGCACAAGAAGGAAAACAGCTTTGCAAGCCTTGCCTGTGGCCAACCATCACGGAGTGTTGGCACAGCCTAGACAAATCAATAAAAGCCTGCTTCTCTATTCCATTCAGCAAGCACCAGTGATTGGCTCCTGCCCGCTCCACACCTGGGTTCCACTTTGTTTGGTTTTGCTTTTTTGTAGTTTTGGAAGTCAAACTTAGGTCCCTAGGTCCCACGAAGGCTAAGCCAGCACTCCAACACTGAGATGCATCCTCACACCCTTGCTAGACAGGGCCTTGCCCCGTGGCTCAGGCTGGCCTAGAATCAGTTATGTGAGACACGCTGACCTCCCACTTGCATGCATCCCTCTTTTTTTTTTTTTTTTTAATTTATTGTCATATGTAAGTACACTGTAGCTGTCTTCAGACACACCAGAAGAGGGTGTCAGATCTCATTACAGATGGTTGTGAGCCACCAGGTGGTTGCTGGGATTTGAACTCAGGACCTTCAGAAGAGCAAGCAGTCAGTGTACTTAACCACGGAGCCATCTCTCCAGCCCGCATGGATCCCTCTTGATCACAGCTGTGTTCCTCCGACTCAGGCTGAAAGTCACAGGGACGGAGCCTTGCTTGTCCCAGGAACAGAGCTTTGCTCTCGTTGTCCTTGTTTCTACAGCTTTGATGTCATAAGACCCAGCCATCCAGAGTCAGGTATAACATGGTAAAAATGACACTTGACCTTTCAGGGCCTTTCTCCACAAGTCCACAGCCATGATCTAATCTTGAGAGGAACAGTAGACACACTCCAGGAAGTCTCTAAATAAATGCCTGACCAGTTTGTGCTAACCACACATATAATGTGCTCTCCTAGATGAGACCAAGAAAAGGCACTAGGGTACACAGAAGAAAATCTAAATAACTACAGACGTTAATAACAGGGTGTCAGAGCTGTCACTGTAACAAATGTCCCACAGAAATGGGAGATGGCAGTAACAGAGTAACTAGGGACAGGGGACAGACAGGTCGTTGAGTAGTACAGCACTCACTAAAATGCATGAAGACCCTATTCAATTACCAGCAACCATGAAGGAAAGAACTGGGAAAACTGGACGAATGGCCTTTGTGGGGAAGAGGGAAGCTCAGCTCAGGAGCTGCCTCCATCAAACTGGCAAGTGAGCCTGTCTGGGCATTCTCTTGACTGTTCAATGATGTTCGAGGACCCCACCCACTGAAAGGGGTTGGATCCCAGCAGATTGGCCGAAGCTGTGTTTCAAATGTAGCTGAATGTGAGCCTGCAGGAAAGGCCAGTAAGATCATCCCCCTGTGGTTTCTGCTTCAAGTTCCTGCCTTGATTTCCCTCAACAGTGGACTGTAAGATGAAATAAGCCCTTTCCTCCCCAAATTGCTTTTGGTCGTGATGTTTAAGTACGGCATCAGAAAAGGAAATGAGAACAGAATTATAGAAACTCCCTATACCTTTTTCCAGTGATTATATAAATCTAAAAGTATCCTGAGATTGAAAAAAAATTGTTTAAAATTCAAAAAGACATTTATTATCAAGTGGCAAACTGCAGAAACGTGGATGAGGTGGGGAGAGCCACACAGGCATGTTGGGAGCCTGCCCTTCTGTCACTGTCCTCAGGGACTTGGGCTCTTCTGGGCACTCCCTTGACTGCAGGGAGAAAGGGCCACTACTTCCCTTTATGTGGGTGCTCATGGTCCTTCTGAACATCCTTGGGGCTGACCTTGGAGATGCTGTGACTCCAGGCCTCCTGGAGGTTAAGACTAGACAGACTGGAACCAGCCACACACCAGTGCCCACCGCAGCTCCAGACATCAGCAGCTGCCTGTGCAGAGACTGCATCCCATCTGTATGCCCATCGTGATGATCTGAGATAGGTACTGGGCCACAGAGGCCGCTCCACCTCAGGGCACCAGGGGAGGCTGGACAAGGCACGGGGGGCTCCGTAGATCAGAAACCAAGATTTAAAAACCAAAACTTTTGTTTAAGGAAACTTCTCCCATTTTCCTTTGCATTGCTTTGTTGGTTACTTGATTTTCTAACAGGGTCTTGCTGTGTAACCCAGGATACCCTCAAACTCAAGATACTTCTGCAGCGCCTCCAGAGCAAGAGGATTATAAGCGTACATCACCACTCCAGACCTAAAAGTTTGTTCTTTTTTATTGTTTTCTTCTTTTAGTGTTTATTTGTTGACATTGGGTCTCATGTAGACCAGGCTGGCCTCGAATTCACTCTTTAGCCAAGAACAACCTTGAGTTCCTGATACTCCTCCCTCTGCCGCTCAGGTCCTTGACGCAAGCACGCATCAGAGCATTAACCCAGGGCTGTGAGCATTTGAAGCAAGGCAAGCAGTTTACCAGTTGAGTTATACTCTTTGAACAGTGGTGCCTTAAAGTCAAACCCATCTTCGTTAGAATCCTACCAGTTCCACCTAATGCCAACCATGTGACCTTTGGCACATAACCCATCTAAGCCTCAGTGCATCCATCTGTCAAAGGGTTAAAAATCATCCCTAAAATACCATGTCAATGATCATCCCAAAGAGTTCAAATAGAGGGTGATGATGGCTCGGTAGGCACTTGCTGCCAAACTTAACAAGCCAAGTTCAGTCCCCGGGGTGATATGGTAGAAGGAGAGCGTTCTCCCCAAGTTGTGGCCTGAACCCCATGTGTGCCTGTATTCCTGTGTAAGTACATATACATCAAACAAAACGTAATAACATTCTTAAAGTTTAAATAGTTCGGTTAGTTGAGGGGTGTAAGACATGTCATACAGGCCCCTGGGCTGTCAGCAATATTCAGTTCTGACTCATTTTCATCTGCTCACTTGTCTGCTTCCCACCAGCTCCGCGGTGGCCAGCCCCAATCTATTTTGTACAGTGCTGTGTCCTAGAGAAGTGCTAGAAAAAGTATGTTTTTCTTTCTTTCTTTCTTTCTTTCTTTCTTTCTTTCTTTCTTTCTCTCTTTTCTTCGAGATGGGGTTTCTCTGTGTAGCCCTGGCTGTCCTGGAACTCACTCTGTAGACCAGGCTGGCCTCCAACTGGCCAGAAATTCGCCTGCCTCTGCCTCCCGAGTGCTGGGATCAAAGGTGTGCGCCACCACACCCGGCTCAAAAGTATGTTTTTCTTAAATAATCCTCCTCATCAGAGCATCCCAGGAAACCACCTCTTACCTACTCACAGTGCCCAAGCCCAGAGCCCCACCACCCCAAACTGTGGCTAGAACCAAGACAGCCAGGCCACCTACCTACCTCTCAGAGATACCTACCAAATCGTTTCTTAAAGTACCCAGTCCCATCTCACAATGAGGGGGATCCTTACAGTTATCCACACTTGGCCATTTTCCAAACCAGCAGGATTTGGGTAATGACTCCTGATAAACCAGGCCTACAGGACATCTGGACTCTTGACTGACTGAGAAATGGCCAAGAGACAGCCCGGCCTATCCCCAAAGCCTCACCCTCCTCACAGGCCTGCCCATCTCAATGGTCTGGTCCAGGTCTGTCTGTGCCACCAGGCCTGACTGTTGGCTAGTTCATGCCCCTCTGTCCCTGAAGTAGGTCTCCCAGATGTTACCAAGGAGACTTGCCGCCTGCCCGGGGTTGCCAGAGCAACCAGTTCAGTGAGAAGCAGGCCCTCAGCCTCTAGCCTCTGGGTGTGTAGGTCCAGGAATGAGATAATTGCAGATTAACAGGAAACAGCCCCAGCCAGCTGCACACCAGGGCGAAGACAACCCTGGCATCCGCTATGCAGTGCCCAGATCCTGGTCCCCTCCCCCTTTCCTCCATCTGTTCTGCCTTTGCCTATCTCGCCTCTATCCTGGACTGCGTATCAATGTGTGAACTATGAGAGTCCATGCCGCCTGCTGTGGGTCAGTGGCCTCGTAAGAAAACAATGTGTACACACCAAGGAAGGGCCAGTTGAGAACCCAAGGAGGAGGTGGGTGTGAGACAAGAAAAGGGCTCTGACCAGAACCCCAGTGTACACTGCCAGCCTCCAGAAGTATGGGCGACACATTGTTGCAAGCCAAGCCTTCAGCAGTGGTAGTCTGTAATGTATTGGTACTGGTTGCCTGGCCAGATCAAGGTACCATTCCAGGAACAGGGGACAGTCCTAGTAAGGAGAAAGGCCTCCAAGGCCAGTCTTCTCCCTGGTGACCTTCATGTCAGGGCAGAAATTCTGAGAAGACAATACTAGTTTTACACTTCTTGGGAGAGTGAATGAATTCATCTAGACTTGTGGGACTGTGATAGGCAGCCTATTTTGGTTGAATGAGGCTTGCTCCAGTGACCCAATAGAGAAATCTACAAGGGACAGAAAGGTGAGCCACGTTCCCAGAATCAGGTGCCTATCCATAATTCTGTGATTATCAGTCATGCAATGTCCCAAGCTCTTGGCATTCTGGCTAGACCCCACCCTCACAGTTACCTGACTATAGTATGCCCCTCCCCACAGTTACCTGGCAACAGCAAGGTAGCCCAGCCCACTATAAGAGGGGCTACTTGGCCCCTCCTTGCTCTCAAACTTACCTTTCTTACTCTCTAGCCCTCTTTCTCTCTTTCCCTTCCCCCCTCTCTCCACGTGGCCATGCTGATCTCCCTCTTTCTACCTTCTCTCTTTCTCTCTGCCTTTCTACAATAAAGCTCTAAAACCATAGACTGTCTCTGATCAAGGCACACTGTGCTTGAACAATGGGATGGGCTTTCGCCTAACGAGCTGCTTCTAACCTCCCTGCTTCTAACCTCCCGCCAGAAGGCCATCCTGTGCTCCAGCCATGGACCTGACCAAGGACCTGACCATTCAGCACCCCCTCTCCCCCTGTCCTCTCCTCCCTTCATCCCCAGGGCCCCTATTCTGTTCTCAGCTCCTCTGCTGTATCCACGGTGGGATGCCGGAGGCTGAGAACCTGGTACCTGGGGCTGCCCCTTGTCCACCACCTGCCATGTGCGGTCGGTGGCTTAACATTGGGTTCTCTCCCACTCCCCTCTTTCCCCCACAACCACGGCCCTGCATAGATGGAAGATACCGAAGGCATAGAGATTCATTTTAAAACTTGCTTTTTAATGTGTGTGTCTGAGTATATGCTGTCTGTGAAGGCATGGAGACTATCTGAATACTTACAGCTAGAGTTACAGGTGCCCATGAGCTGCTGAGAGCCAGAGTTAGGAGGGGCCAGAGGTTGGGCATTCTGGACTGGTCAAGCCATCTTAGATGTCCTTTGACTAACCAAGGGAGGGAGCTCTGGATAGGGCCTTGTACCTTCTTTCCTTCCTCTCGGGTTCTGCCTTGTCTCTTTTCTACAACTGAAGGAAACAAAAAAACAAAAAAAAAAAACAAAAAAACAAGCCAAAACAGGATGGTAGTTACAGTAGTGTGGTGATCTATGTAAGAATGGCCCCCATAGGCACATATATTTGAATGCTTAGCTACCACGGTGTAGTACTGTTGGAGAAGGGTTAGGAAGAGTGGCCTTGTTGGAGTGGGTGTGTTGAAGGAAGAGTGTCACTAGGGGGTGGGCTTTGAGGCCTTAAAAGCCCATCCCAGGACCAGTCTTAGTCTCTCTCAATCTCCCTGCCCCCACCTCCCAGGACTGCAGATGAGAATGTAACGCTTAGCTACTGCTGGAGGGCCTGCCTGTCACCATGCTCACGACGTGATGATAATGGACTAAACCTCTGAAACTGTAAGCAGTCTTCCAATTGCTTTCTTTTATAAGAGAGACTTATAAAAGTCTTGGTTATAGAGTCTCTTCACAGCAATAAAACAGTCACTAAGACAAGTAGCAAACTCCGGAGTCCAAGATCCTGGGTTTGAATTCCAGTTCCATTCATATCTTCCCCCACAGTCCCCAAAAGGCTCTCGCTATGGAACACTGGCTAGCCTGTCTCAGAGATCTGCCATCTACTGCCTCCTGAGTACTGGGATTAAATGTGTGTGCCACTGTGCACTTATTATTATTATTATTATTATTACATTTATTTATCCATGGAAGGGTGTGCTACAGCATGATGTGAAGGTCAGAAGACAGCATACAGGGGTCGATTCTCTCCTTCACAGTGTAAATTCTGGAGACTGAATTCAAGTCACCAGGCTTGACAACAAAGCCACCTGCTGAGCCGCCTCCCCTGCCCTTCTGTTCATCTCTAACAGATCTAGGAGAGGTTATTCAACTTCTCTCAGCCTCTTTCTCCATTTATAAAATGCCTTGGTATATTGTCAGGAGGATGTTGATGGGAAAAATCTACATAGTACTGGGCATACAATAACCACCCAATATATGACTGCTATTGTAAATATTACTACAGGAATTAGCAAGCAGGGCTCAAAGGTGACACTGAACTAAACACTGACATCTCTGACATCCAGGGTGACTGAGGAGGCCACCACACACCCCAGCCTCCATGTCGTGCCGCAGCTGAGGGTGGATGAGCTCACGTTGTCTGCAAACGTCATGGCAACTGAGGAAGGAGCCCAGACAGAGCTGTGGAAGTGGCTGCGTTGGCTGAAGAATGGATGCTTTGATTATCTGATTGCGGCTGAGGCAGCCACCGAGGATGGGGGAGGGCCTCAGAGAGGGCCAACGGTAACAGTGCGGACTCTCTCAAGACAAAAGCAGGGGTTCGATGGCGGCTAAGCCCAGTGTGTGACTGGGCCCTGTATTACACCTGTAATCGGTGAACACCTGCAATCGCAGGATGCAAGAGGCTGGGGCAGGAGAATTGTCATGAGTTATGGGACAACCTAGGCTTCATAGTGAATTTTATGCCACTCTAGGCTACAGAGTGAGACCTTCTAGAAAACATACAAGAGCAGGTAAAATGGCTTAGCAGGTAAAGATGCTTGCCAGCAAGCCTGACAACGTGAGTTGGATCCCCAGGGCCCACGTGTTAGAATAAAACTGACACAACCTCTCTCTGTCTCTGTCTCTGTCTCTGTCTCTGTCTGTCTGTCTGTCTGTCTGTCTGTCTGTCTCTCTCTCTCTCTCTCTCTCTCTCACACACACACAC
>NC_034590.1:158532893-158543429 GCF_900095145.1 Mus pahari | reverse complement strand
AGAGACAGAGACAGAGACAGACAAAGACAAAGACAAAGAAACAGAGAGACATACTACATTGTCAATGAAGCTTGAAAATATTAAGCTGAAGAAGCCAACAAAAGTGCCCAGTTATTCTGTAATTCCATTTATATGAAGTGTCCATGATAGGCAGGTTCCTAGAGACAGGATGTAGACTGGTGGTTGCCAGGGAGCTGGGGGCAACAAAAGTGGCTGCTTAATGGTCACAGGGTTTCCCTTTGAGGCAATGCAAACATTCTGGAATTGGACAGAAGCAGTCATTACACCGCACTGTAAATGCTCTAAATTACATGCATTAAGATGGCAAGTTTTACACCATATAAATTTTATTACAATGAATCCTTCAGAAGGTAGGAGGTGGCCCACCCACTCTCCATCCAGGGGTGCCCACCGGGCTGAGTAACTTCTCCCCAAAGCTTTCTTGACGGTTTGTACCTCCACGCTCGGCAGGAAATGGGAAAGCATTTTAAAAGAGCCAGAGGGAGGAAGATCTTATTCCCCTGTGGTTCTCTGAACACGAAACATGAATTCCCTCTCAGGTCGCTGTGCTCCGCTCACTGAGACCATACAACACGCATATACTCTTTCTCTAGGCCGGGTCCCGCCCCTGCCCACACACCACAGCACTCCACTTCATCCCCTGCCGTTCACTTCCTACAGTCCCACCCGTGCCCAGTTCCAACCTTCTGCGATGTTCCCTCCCATCTCTGACCTTGGCACACAGACCTGAGCTTTCAACAACCCAACCATCCGAGCACGTGTCTCCCCTCCTCTTCCTTCCACCTTGCGTTTCCAGGATCTTCAGCCCAAGAAGCTAAGGGCACTGGCCTCAACCTCTGAGCCCAGCACCCAACTCCTCAGGCACTGTTGGTTGGTCCTGAGCCCAGAGCCACACCTGGCTCCCTACATGTTCCTAGCTCCACACTCCTCAGACCCAGAGGGGATCATCGGCAGAGTGGCTCCAGGAAAAGCCCGAAGTCTACCCCTGAGAGGAAAAGGTGAAACCCACTTCTCATCAGTGTGACAGGCAGAACAATCTGATAGCTCCCTCTCATGACAGGTCCCGGCAGCTGTTTTAATTAAAGTGATGAGGAACCCACAGAGCTGCAACCGAAGGGGAAGAAAGGAAATCAGTCCCTCTACCCCCACTGGATCTCTAAATGGGCATTGCTAGAATCACAACTGGACGCTGGCCTAGTGCAGAACACTGGACGGGGCAGCCAGGACCACAGTCCTGGGCCCCAACCAAGGATGTGTGTTCATGGACAGTCTCATATTTATTCTGATTCTCTTCCTCCTTCCTGTCTCCCTCCCTTCACCCACCTCTCTCTCTCTCTCTCTCTCTCTCTCTCTCCCTCTCCCTCTCCCTCTCCCTCTCCCTCTCCCTCTCTTCTCCCATCCTTCTTTGACAATGTCTCAATAGCTTAAGCCTCAAACTCAACACTCCTCTGGTCTTAGCCTCCCACGTGCTAGGATTTCAGGGGTGTGCTACCAAATCTGTGAATGAGAACAGGAAATGGGGACCCCTCTAACCAAGACACATAGATCTCGCAAATACTCAAAAGCCTAAATGTCACCCTAAGAGGGGACAGTTCCCGGGGACTCCTCTAGGCTTCCATGTAGCCAAGAAAAGAACAGTGTCTCTTTTAGGGGGACAGGCTGTGATCACTGAACAACGAGGTCAATTTGCCAGTCCCCAGCCAACCCCGCCCATGAAGGACAGAGCTCAGCTTTGCCACTCAAACTGACCCACTAAGGAATTTGGTCACATCAGTGTGTTTTCCCCTTTTTCTTCTCATTTGTAAGGAAGGAAATTTATCCAGATGATGCCCACAGATTCCTTCCTCATTAACAATCTCTTTTCGGTGCTTAGAAACAGTCTTTGCACATGCTGACACCAACAGTCTATTTATTCATGTGTTTATTTAGCAGCAGTAGGGATGGAACCTAGGCCTCCACTCATCTTAGGCAAGCACTCGCTCCACCGTTATACCCTCGGCCCAAGGAAACTCATTTATAATTATAAAATAATATATCTGTAGCTAAACAGGTGAAACTGGAAAAAACATACTGTGGCAACCCAGCTACAGGAAAATACATAGCAATGATCTCCTCCATATGTGGATTATATCTGAATATCTCTAACTTTGTGTGTTTAATTTACAGTTGATGCAGAGGCCAGAAATCTAAGAGGTCATTGGGAGGGGATTGATTAAGAAAAAGTGGACAGTAGAGCTAGTCTATACAAGAAAGCAGAAGGAGAAGTTCCAAGGGTGGGTAGGGGAGGGATAAATAGGAAAGGGGGGCCGGGTGTGGTGGTGCACGCCTTTAATCCCAGCACTTGGGAGGCAGAGACAGGCGGATTTCTGAGTTCTAGGCCAGCCTGGTCTACAAAGTGAGTTCCAGGACAGCCAAGGCTACACAGAGAAACCCTGTCTCAAAAAAAAAAAAAAAAAAACCAAAAAAACAAAAACAAAAAAAGGGGGGGGGCAGGGAGGGGAAAGTAGGAAAGGGGGGGTAAATAGGAAAGGGGGAGGGGGAAGTAGGAAAGGGGGAGGGGAGAGTAGGAAAGGGGAAGGGTAAATAGGAAAGGGGGAGGGAAAATAGGAAAAGGGGAGGGGTAAATAGGAAAGGAGGAGGGGTCTATGGAGATGAGGAAGTAGCAGGATCAACTAAAATAATGGGAAAATGAAAAAGCCATTGGAAACCTATAATCTTATAAGCAAACTTTTTAAAGGGAGATACCCTACATAGCTAGAAAAGCTCCTCCTTGAAGCTGTCGGTTATAAATCAGACACAAACGGTGGTCCCTAAAACAATGCAAGCTCTTGCCATCCCTCTCGGGTATCCATCAGAACTAGATGGTAAGACCCTATTGCTGAAGGGACCACACACCTTGACTGCATGAAATAAAGAGATCAAGCTGGAACTGAGCTGGAAACCTCTTCCCCAGGGGCAAGCTTTCATAGTGCAGGAAGCGCTGTGCAAGCAGCTTTGAGAGAGAAGGACATCAGTGGTCTCACACAGCTGTGCACTCTACCAACTATGAAACCAAACTGCTGGGCAACAGTGGTACAACTGTTACAGAAGTAACCAACCACTTGGTGATTGGATTGGAGGCCCACTCCACAGAAGGGAATCTATACTTAGTACTGTAAACACCCTCAAAGCTCATAGTGGGTAGAGTCATAGAATCTAGGGGTCCTACTGGTGAGTTAAAGTGACGTAGTGTTGAACTACCTTCTAAACATATATGCTAGTACCCACAGACAGTTACCTCACAGCCTCAGAGTACTTCCAGTGGCCTGTGCTAGAGGCAGAGATGTTCGGCTTCACAAGGTGCTGAGAATGGGTGACAGCTTAGCCCTCAATAAGACATTTGCAATCAGTCCATCCAAGCTTAGGGAACACTAAGGAAGCCTCTAAGAGGCTCAGTGTAGTAAGGGCTGTGAAATAGCATCTTCTGGGAAGTGTGCCGTCATTGCCATCATGAGCTCTCAACAACTACAGATGTACAGGGTCTGCACAAAAACAGGCCATCCACGGGCAGCCAAGGACAGAGGAAGGACTCCGAGGGCCCCACCCCTCACTGCCTAACTATTTCCTACAGACAGATTCAGAGGAAAGTGGTGTGTCCACTAGTGGCAGCAGACACCAACGCATAGCTCCAACCCACTGGTTACATGGATAGCCCTCGATTTAAAAATGGGGGGGGGGGCTCATCAAAATAAAAAATCATGAACCTAAGAAAGGGACAGGTAGAGATGAGGGAGGCTCATAAGGATGGTAGGGAAGTAAGAAAGGCTGAGGGGAGAGAGTGAGCAGGGTGCACTATATATATGTATGCAGATAGACACATATACATATATATGAAGATGCAAATACATAAATATGAAACTCACTTAAAAATAATAACTTATTTTTATTGAACACGTTTTTAAAAGAAAACATAAATAGAAAAAAAAAGAAGGGAAATCCCATATGATTCAGTATCCAGAACCTTTAAGAAATGTTCCTGCTTGGCTCTTATTTATTTGTGGTTACTGGTTTTTCCATCCGATCAACATAACTGCCTTTTAGCAAAACGGGAAGCACAGAGGGGACAGGGGTCACAAAGTCTTTGTAGCTTTACAAACCATTCTTACGCTGTGAGCACTTCCCCAAGTCATCAGAGTCTTCGAAAATGTAATCTTAGTGATGGCACATCCTCCCCTAAAAGGCAGCACCATGATTCCTAGGCATTTAGCGTATGCTCCTCGTCTAAGAGATACTGTCAGGAGCATCCTAATGGCTGTAAGTACCACTTTCATCTCCATTTTCCTCCCATCAGCTCTATGAGGAATTACAAGGTCAATAAACATGACACTAGAGGACCTTTGCAAGGGTCACCATATTAATTTCCAGAAATCCACCAAGACCCACTGACTTTCCCGACCAGGGTGGAGGTGAAGTTCTGAAAGATGGGGTTAGAATGCAGGACAGTGGTACGTCTGTCATCCCTTCTCCATCTTGAAGGTAACTGCAAGAAGAGACAAGAGTTCCAAGCCTCTAGCGTCTGAAGCCTAACTGTTTCTAACTCAAGAAGCAAGCCTCAGTTCCCCTCCTCTGTAAAATGAATGTGGTTACTGCTGCTCTGCTGACTAACCAGAGAACCGTCTGTACTCCCTGAAAGAGGCCTGTGAACATCCTCCGTAAGCACCAAGGCTCTGGGTTAAAGGTTACACTTACTACCCTAGTCATATCCTATTACTGTTTAGGAAGCCCTGGGACTTTTAGCTATCACTGTGCCCCTAGAACTAAGTGCAACCTGTCCCTGATAATGATAAGAAAAAAAAGTTAGCCTTACAGAGAGAATTAGCTGGGTTCAGGCGCCTAGGAAACGGAGCAGCAGCATCCAAAGGTCAGAGACACGTTAGAAGCTAGAAGGCTGAGCCTCGGGCCTCCCGCAGAGGATGCTGGCTGGCTGGTGGGCCATAGATGGCAAACCTTCCCAATAACGGCCCATCTGTTTGGAAGCTCCTTGCCCCTCTTTCTAGGGTTCAGACCAGATATTTTGTCTTTGGATGCACAAAACAAACAAACAAACAAACAAAACCAAACAACCTGACTCAGTCGGTGCCAAAGATTACCCACTTGCAAAGACCCCGGGAGCACGCTCCTGCCCTTCTAGTCCTAGATCTCTAAGACCCTCTGCTTGGAAATGCAACTAGTGCTTCCAGCGGGATCTCCCCCAGCCCTAGGCAAATGCAAAGAAAACCACGATGACTCTCTTGGGAGGCTTATCTGGAAAACCTAGGTTTCCCTCCACGCTGCCCTAAGAAGCCCGCAAATGTTTTTCCCACCTCTTCTCACCGCTTAGCATCACTGGAGGGGACTCCAGTGACGTTGTCAGGGCAGATAAGGAGAACTGCGCAGACCCCCACCGACCGCCATCCTCCCTCATCTCCACCATCAGCATTGGTCAGCTGCCACCACAGCCCACCTCCACTGTCAGAAGCGCCTCTCCCGCCGTCCAAATGCACACAACAGGTGGCACCTGCCGGTCGTCCCCAACCGCACCCCTGCCCACCACTCCACCTGCGCCGCAAACCCTCCCTGCAATTGCTCCCCGGTCGGTGAAGCCTACCTTTGAGGTTCTGGGGGTGGCCCCGCGACGCGCGGCTCGGGTTTCCTCGCTGCAGAGAGGAGACACTGGAGAAGTTGTTACCCATGGCATCGGCCCCCCGGGGGTGCTCCGGCGAGGGCCAGGCGAGGCTGGGCAGGAGCAGAGGAAAGGTGTGCAAATGTGTGCGCGCGCGGGTGCGCGCCGCCGGGGGAGGGCCCTGGCGGGGCTGCGGCCGGGGGCGGGCGGTTTGCTGTCTCCGGTTCTCCCCGGGCTTGGCGGTCTTCGCTCGGCGGGTCCTGCCCGCCGTGGGGGTCCTCGCACCACCCGGCTACCGGGCTCCCATGCCCCGCGCCCGGGGCGGCCCGGCCCCTGGGCCCCGGCCCGCGGCGCGAGCCGCTGCGCTCTGCCTGGTGCTGGAGCTCGGATTCCGGCTGTGGGTGGGCGGCGCAGCGGCGGCGCGCTCCCCGCGGGCCATAGAGTCGGGGCTCGGCGCGCGGCTGCTCCGAGGCTCTTCGGCTGGCTCGGTCCCCGCCCGCGGGGACGGCCGCGGCGACGTGCGTGGCGCCCTCCCGCCCGCGGGTGAGCTTGCAGCGCCCGGCTCGTGTGGACTGCCCCCGCTCCCGCTCCCGCTCCCGCCAGGTCCCTCCCGAGGCCGCTGTCCCCAACCCCCGCCCTAGCGTCGCCAGGACTCCCGGGCTCCGGTTGTTATGGCGACAGCTGCGCAGGTTAATGAGCGTCTTAGTGACACGCGCGCACCCGCTCTGCCAGATGTGGGCCCTGGGGCGCGCCGCGTTCCCGCTGGCTATAAGTTCTCGAAGGCGCGCGGGACCCAGGGTTTGGGGCGGCACTGCTCCGGACCTGACGTCAGGAATAGATGGGAGCTTCGGAGGTTAAGCGTCTCCCTGTCCTGGGACATAGAACCTGAAAACAAGAGGAAGAGGACCGCCACGACGCTGGGAGCCCGGGTGCCAGGGCGTGGCGAGGTAGACCTAATGGAGGCTCCCTAGCACGGGATTCAGGGCCTGGCACAAGCTAAAACGCTCAGGAGTGAGTGGATAATGGATTAAGACCATTGAGATAAGGAATACAGTCACCTCCCCTTCCCTCTAGTTGGAACCCCAGTCAGACCCGTTTCCTGACTGTTCAAACATCCTTTGCATGTTCAAGAACGGAGAACCACAAGACCAGAACCAAGCCGATGGGACCCAGCTCAGGTACAAACCATGAGAGAGAGATCGGTTCCAAGCTGAATTATTCTGTCAACTGGAGAACTAAGAGATTGGGGAAGGGATAGGGGGTTAGTATGGCCTATAGTAGACCAAGGTGGCTTCCTCGAGGAAGGGGGCAGTCTGTAAATGTCCTGTTCACGTGACTCTTCCATCTGCGTAGCTCAGCACTGCTACCTGCAGGAGGGGACCAGGAAGTCATCTTGGATCTGGGGGCGGTTCTTTCTCCCAGTGTATGGAGGGAGGGGGAGAGAAGACAGTCGATCCGTCCATCTCACACCTTCATCAGCCTTGCTGCTTCTTGAGGCCATCCCTCACTCTCTAATCAGACTTCCCCAACTCGGATCCAGTGTAAGTCCTGGGTCATGAGTGGGACACAAACATCTCCATCCTTTTCTGGAAGTTTCTCCGCAGGACCCGTCCTCGATAGGCACAGCTCTTTCCTGACCATCCCAGCTAAGCATCTCTGCCTCTCCCTGTCATTCCCCATGGGATCATCCCATTTTCTTCATGGCTTTTATATGACTTTGCCTAAAAGTAGCCTTTTCTGCTTGGTTAGATTCTGCTTCTCTCGGTAGAGAATAAGCTTGCTGAGGGGAGAGTTGGCCAGCCACATTCCTCACAGTGTTCTAGCTCCCAGGGCAGGGACATGAGGATTCTGAAAAGTATCTGCACAGTGAATGGATCTCCATGCCTGCCAGCAGTAAGATCCTACTGTGATCCTTAGACATCGGCTCTGATCCCCTTTAGTCCCCTGTCCTGCCTTTTACTCTCATCCGATGGCATATATTACATCCTTAAGTTTCAGAGACTCCGGGCAAGCTAGAAATACCTGTGAGAGGTATGCTCTGGGGTTTGAGAAGAAAGATAACCAGGCCCCCAGTCCCAGCCCCAAGCCTTTGGGGCGCCTGGGATCAGGTGCTGACCAGCTACAGAACAGTCAGGGACTGGTGTCTTACTTATGGACAGTGTCTTCCCAACACTTATCCCCAAATGATGATTCATTTGTCAGCAATCTGTGGGCTCTTAACAGCTGCATACATTAATGCATGGGGGTGGGGGAAGGAGAGAGAGAGAGAGAGAGAGAGAGAGAGAGAGAGAGAGAGAGAGAGAGAGAGAATGAGGACATACAGATTACACATAACTGGGGAGATCAAGCATTTTATGAGTCAAAATAAATATGTGGAGCCTGTATAGAGGGGACTAATTCCCCTGGAGTGTGTGTGAAGTGCAGGGTTCTGGCCGGGATTTGTAAAGAGTAGCTGAAGAGGCTCTGGGTCCTTCTGGAATAAGCCCGCTTCTGTGTCCTGGGAAGCCTTGGTAGGGGATGGGGTGGACCCAAGGCCCCAAAGGGAGATGACAGCTAGACGTGGCAGGCCCCACACAGACCTAAATGTGGGGCATGGGCAAAGCAGAAGAGAAATGAAGACCAAAAAGACAAAAGGGAGGGAGGGAGGGAGGGAGGGAGGGAGGGCAGGCCAAAAGGCTCTCTCCTTATCCTCTGAGTAGCCTGAGCTCCAAAGGAAACCGACAGTATTGCTTTCGAACTTGAAGGTCATAACCTGCTTAGGTGTGCACACCCTCAGACTCCTATTTAAACTTTAATCTCACTTTAGGACCCCAGAAGACAGACTTGAGGGACACTGGATCTCTCTGTCCCTCTTTGACCGTCTTTGTCCCTTGGTTCCTAATGTGGCCACATTCACTAACTCTCCTTTCTCAGTTTAATTAAGGACCAGTTGCTGGACATGGGTTGTAACTACCTGTTCAGCACATTATCAGGGACAAAGGCAGGGAGCTGAGACAGTACCAAAACTTCCCCTGATTCAGAGGTTAAAATAAAAATCATGGGAGGAAGATAGGGCTAGACTGGGCTGAGGTGAGGAAGCCCCCCCTGCCACCCGCCACCCCGCCAACGTGTGGCTGTGAAGGGTCATGCAGGGGTCATGCTGAGCAGAAACACCCTACATTTGTCTGCCCAAGCCCCCCCCCCTTTTTTTTTTGGTTTTTCAAGACAGGGTTTCTCTGTGTAGCCCTGGCTGTCCTGGAACTCACTTTGTAGACCAGGCTGGCCTTGAACTCAGAAATCTGCCTGCCTCTGCCTCCTGAGTGCTGGGATTAAAGGAGTGTGCCACCACCCCCGGCTCCCAAGGGCCCCTTAGTGTCACCCCTTGAACCCTCCTTAACCCTACTTTTTTCCCCCCTAGGGAGTTTGGATTGGGGGGTGGGACACCACTGTTAAATGTCAACTGGATATAGGTCTTTAGCAAGCAGGCAGGGACCTAAAGAAGGAAGTATAACCTTCTGCATTGTCCTGGGTTCCAGGAACCCTTTTCTGGCTCTGGGTAAATCCATCTCAAATCCATGCTGACAGAGTGCCAGCAGCCTGCCTTCCTTCCTCCGGACTCTGGGTCAAACTCCCAGATTTTAAGCCCCTCCACAACCACCACCCAGGCGGCTTAAAGGCAACAGCTAGGAGGTGGCCCAGCTCCATCCTGGAAGGGAGTAGGGAGAAGAGGTTTACAGGGCAGACTGGAGCTGGAGGAAGTCACCGTTTGGGTGGCTTCAGTAAAACTATCAACATCCCAGGGTGAAACTGGGCAGTGGTGGCACAGGACTCTAATCTCAGCACTCGGGAGGCAGAGGCAGGCAGATCTCAGTGTGCTTGAGGTCAGCCTGGTCTACAGAGCAAGTTCTAGGACAGCCAGGGTTATAGGGAAAAACCCTGTCTTGAAAAGGCAAATCAACCTACCAACCAGCCAAACAACTCCAGCACCACAAGGTGGCGCTCTCGCACCCAACACCTCTCCAGCACTGCAGATTCTTAGATTGTCTGTCTGCCCACGTCTATGAGAGCTCATATCAGCTAGTAGGACAATGGAGAGAGGACCCCAGGCAGAGATGAGAGGGGAGGTCAGGATTCCATCAAAAGCTGCTCTGGGAAACCTCCCCTGCTCCCCCTCCCACCCCATTACCTTCCCTTCTGGTCTCTCCCTCCCCTCCCCCCATCTTTCTTCTCTCCCCTCTCCCCCTGTCTGCTTCACTCTCCCCTTCGCCCTTATTCTCCACAGCGTCCACATGTCTGAATTTGAGAACTGAAGTCCTTTATCAATCATGTTGAAAACCTAGCAGGATGTTTGATTTGACCAAGAGTCTGCTTTCTTCCTTCCCTGATCCTTGAGGTGCTGAATCCAGAGGTAGCCAAGGATAGCCAAGGATAGCTTAAGAGAGCCACAGACAGCCCACAAGGCAAACAAGAATGGGGTTCACCCAAGCGGGGCCACATTGCTTTATTCCCAAGGACTGAGCCCTACCCACTGTCCATTCCTTGAACAGTTAGTAGACCTGGGGAGATGGTCAATCAGTTAGTGCTTACCCTGTAATTGTGAGAGCCTGAGTTCATGTTCAAAACAAAAACAAACAAACAAACAAAACAAAGACAAACCTGGGCACGAGGCACATGCCTGTGATCCCCAGGGCTCTGCTGGCCTGCTAATCTAGCCAGTTAATTTTTTAACTTAAAAATATTTTTCAGCCGGGCATGGTGGCACACGCCTTTAATCCCAGCACTCTGGAGGCAGAGGCAGGTGGATTTCTGAGTTCAAGGCCATCCTGGTCTACAAAGTGAGTTCCAGGACAGCCAGGGCTATACAGAGAAACCTTGTCTCGAAAAACCAAAAAAAA
>NC_034590.1:158517347-158532355 GCF_900095145.1 Mus pahari | reverse complement strand
GAGAGAGAGAGAGAGAGAGAGAGAGAGAGAGAGAGAGAGAGAGAGAGTTGAGACAAAAATTACCAAAGCAAAAAGCACACACAAAACCACAGAGTCAATTTTCTGTTGGCCAATTACTCCTGGGCCTGGTTCTTGCCCTTGAGTGTGGCTGACATAGCTGGTGACCCTCCCCTCCCCTCCCCTCCTCTTCCCTCCCTCCCCTCAGGCTCAAGGATCCCTGCAGAAGGGAAGGCAGAAAGATTCTAAAAGCCAGAGTTTGAGGATGGCTCCAAGGAGACAGCATCTTCAGACTCAAGCACAGATGACCTCATAGTACAGACACATGACTGATACACATGTTAACTCAGTATGGACAAGACCTTCTTCACAGGTTCAAGCCAGACAAAATTCTGGCAAAGAGAAAGGGAAGGAGCCATAAAGCCCCATCCTAGGAATATTCACGGACTCATAAATATTCCTACCTTTGGGGCCAACTTTTATCAGTTCAAATGTACTAAAATATACCATCCCTGGGGACTGGAGAGATAGCTCAGTGAGTGATCATTTGTTGCTCTCTCAGAGGACCAAAGGACCTCAGTTGTAGAGATAATCTCTTGTGTACTGTGCGAAAGCATCACCTGTCAATAAAAAGCTGATGACCAGTTTAAGGTGAGGCAGGATAGAAGACAAGACATCCGACAGAGAGATTAGAACTATAGGAGATAGTCAGAGGTGGAGAGATTCGCCCTGGCCTCTGAAGAAGTCGGACGCATGAAACTCAGGAGAGGTAACTAGCCTTGTGGCAGACATAAAAATAGTTTAAATGGGTTACGTAAGTTATGAGCTGGTCGGGGAACAAGCCAAAGCTTCATCAATAAGCCTCCAAGTCTGTAGCCATCCAGTGGCCATGGATGAACTGGGTCACCTGAAGACTCCACCTGGGTCGTTAAACCCACTGTGGCAAGCACTCGAGGTCTGCTTAGCCTGTTCAGGGCTGGGGGAAGGGCACAATTCCCCCTTTTTTTGTTTCTTAAAGATAAGCAGTACCAGTAGCTGGATGGGGAGCACAAGATTCACTTGTTTTCCATAACCCCATCTAGGGTAAAGAGCGGCCAGATGACCATGCCTGTCTTAGGTTGGTGTTGTCTATGTTGCTTCTTACCCATCAGGGAGCACAAACATAGCATTGATATAGTCTCTGTCTTAGGTTGATAGGAGCTCAAGAACACTCTTAACCATCTCTGACTACTGGCCTTCTATAGCACACTCCCATTCAGACCAAAGCCATGAAGGACATATGAATACGTACTCAATGCATTTCTTCATAGCGATGTATAACTGCCATGGTGAATAGCTGAACTTGCTGTGAGTGATCCTGTATGGAGGCAACCAATCTGCCAAGGTCCAAAAGTTAAAAGCAACAAGATCATAATTAATAGTCCAAGCAGTGTAAAAATTAATTTGCAAACCAGGCTGGAGCGATGGCTCAGCAGTTAAGAACACCAACTGCTCTTCCAAAGGCCCTGAGTTCAATTCCCAGCAACCACATGGTGGCTCACAACCATCTGTAATGGGGTCTGATGCTCTTCTGGTGTGTCTGAAGAGAGCAATGGTGAATACATAAAATAAAGTTGTAAGCCATGGGGAAATGGAGAACCGGTATTCAAACAATCCCTGATTCTGTCCTTTTCCTCTTTTCCTTTTGGCCAGTCCTTCTCGAACTTTAGCCTTTACTATTCCTGAATGATGGATGTAAAAGCAACATTCCTCATGGAGGGCTGCGCATAGTCCTCCCTGTTGAAGGAATAAAAGATCAAGTCCTCTCCTATCTTGAAGAATCCCTCCTAAGACAAGGAGGTTAGAGATTCTTGCAAATGGGAAATTGAGGCTTCTATCCTTTCTATATCTGTATCTATTGTCGTTCTAAGGAGTTCATAATTTTTTCCTTGCAAAACCAGGGCAGAAGTGCCAGTAGCTGCTCCTCCCACACTCAGAGAGTTCCTTGGAATCCAAATTTTAAATTTTAAAATAAAAAGCATGATTTAAGTAATTTTGTGGTGTATGGGGATATAATTCCCCCCTTTTTTTTGGTTTTTATGAAGATATTATTTTAAAGTTCCATGGGCCTAATCCACAATACATTGTCCTTTAGGATAATAAGTAAATATGGGTAACATTCATTTGCCATAATTGATTAGGTATGAGTCCTCAAGGATTAACACCATTATGTGGTACATGAAGAAACTGAGGACACTGAGAACAATTCTTTACAATTTGAGGTGCATATTTTCTAGAAATACCAAATTACTGTCTCAAACTATTACTATTTTGATGATGTAAAGAATGAGATTGTATGGCTAATTGTTCCTATAAGTCCTATAATCTGCCTGGTATACAAATTTGCTGTGGTATTGCCCAGGAGACCAGACAATCCAGTGAAAGATCTTAAATGTCCTATAAAGTAAAGAACAGTACATAATTTTTTTTTTTTAGGTCCTGAAACAACTCACTCTGTAGACCAGGCTAGCCTTGAACTCAGAGATCTACCTGCCTCTGCCTCCCAAGTGCTGAGACTAAAGGTGTGCACCGCCAATGCCCAGCTCAATACATGATTTTTTTTTTTTTTTTTTTGGTTTTTCGAGACAGGGTTTCTCTCTGAATATCCCTGGCTGTCCTGGAACTCACTCTGTAGACCAGGCTGGCCTCAGAAATCTTCCTGCCTCTGCCTCCCGAGTGCTGGGATTAAAGGCGTGTGCCACCACTGCCCAGCTCAGTACTTGATTCTTTTGTTTTGTTTTGTTTTTGTTTTTCGAGACAGGGTTTCTCTGTGTAGCCCTGGTTGTCCTGGGACTCACTCTGTAGACCAGGCTGGCCTCGAACTCAGAAATCCACCTGCCTCTGCCTCCCAAGTGCTGGGATTAAAGGCATGCGCCAACACGCCCAGCTCAGTACATGATTCTTAAATTAAGCTGTACCTGTATAAATAACTGCAAATTTTGCTCTTCCAGTTAGATTTTCTTTTCTTTTCCAGCAGCTAGCAGCCTTTATTCTCACCATACCTGAAACTGCTCCCATCGATACTGTGGCTCCAGCTCCTATAGAGAAGTCTCCCGCCAAGAAGAAGATGGCAAAAAAGACTAAGTGCAAGGCCACAGGGCCTACAGTGCCCGACCTCATAACTAAGGCTATTTTTGCCTCTAAGGAGGATGGTGGCGTATGCCTGCCTGCCCTTAAGAAGGCACTGGCTGCTGGTGGCTACCATGTCAAGAAGAACAACAACCGCATCAAGCTTAGGCATAAGAGTCCAGTTAACAAGGGTACCCTGGTGCAGACCAAAGGAACCTGTGCCTCGGGTTCCCTCAAGCATAACAAAAATGTGGCTTCCAGTGAGGCCAAGCCTAAGAAGACGGGCGCTGCTGAGGTTAAGAAGCCTGCAGGTGCCACCCCTAAAAAGCCTAAGAAGGCTGAGGGAGCAAGGAATCCTGTGAAGAAAACTCCAAAGAAAGCAAAGAAGCCTGTGGCAGCTGGAGTAAAGAAAGTTGACAAGAGTCCTAAGAAGGCCAAGGCTGCTGCCAAGCCTAAAATGGTGGCAAAGAGCCCGCCAAAGCCCAAGGCGGTGAAGTCTAAGGCTTCCAAACCTGAGGTTATCAAGTCCAAGGCAGCTAAGCCTACGACTGCCAAGGTAAAGAAGGCTGTTTCCAAAAAAAATGTAGGTTTGCTTATGACTGCAACAAAGCCCCACGTTGGGCGCCACCTGTAGCTGTCCAGCCACCATGGCTGAACTGGGCCACCTGAAAGGAGGGCTGGAAATGAAAAGGACAGGGTACAAGAGAAGGATGAAGACAAGACAAGGTTCTGATCAAGGCTCTAAGTTTAATATTCAACACTGCGTTTATATAGGACAAACCCACAGACCCGTCCTCTGAATTATGTTGCAAGCTCATTCTATTTTTCTAATTTCCTGTAGGAAATTGCAGGTGCAGGAAGGGGAAGACTCTACCTGGGTCGTTAAACCCATTGTGGCAAGCACTCAAAGTCTGTTTAGTCTGCTCAAGGCTCGGGGAAAGGCATACAAATAGTTAAGGAACAGGGGTGGTAAAAACCTGAGGTTACACTCACTATCTAGTAACCCACATAGGGCAGCCCTCAAACACCTGTAACTTGAGCTCCAAGGGATCCAGCACCCTCCTCTGGCCTCTGCAGGTGCCTCTATGCACCGGTACACACAAACACATAGGTACATACATGTAAAATAAAATAAATATTACTTTAGGATAAAATAGACCACACCTCACATGAAAGGTCATTTCACCATTTTACACATTTTGAAAGGGATTTTACTGCTGTGGCTCTTGGATTCAGAGAACAACAAGGAAGTCCCTGAATGTATAACTGATTTTATTTCTGTGCAGTCATGCATGGGTTGGATTTCTTGCCAAGTGAAGAAAAAAAAAAACCATGGTCATCAAGAATAATGAAATATTTATGAGTACTACATATAATGATTAGTGAAATTGACACACTGTCACATTTTAGAAGCGTTTATGCCCACATTACTTTTTTTAAGTTTTTTTTTTTTTTAATTTGGAGTCATTACTTTCCCCCTAGGTCATAAGAAGACCCTTAGAAGTCCTACTACAGGCCTAAGAACTCATTCTAGGATGCCCATAGATAAAACCCAGGCCTGAAACCAGCCTTCTCATTGCAGCTCAGTGTGTAAGTGGAGTCTCCTCCAAGAAGCAGGAAGACAAACTCCCATCCAGGAAATATGTGTCATGACCTCAAGCCCAAGCTTCCATTGGCCCTTCCCAGGCCACTGGCTCAGATAATTATAGCAAGTGGAATTTATTTTAATTTTCATTTAAAAATTGTATGTGTATGGGTGTTTTGTTTACATGTGTGCCTCTGTACTGGGCGCATGCAGTACCTTCGGAAGCCAACAGAGGGCACCAGAACTTCTAGGACTAGCGTTCTGGAAGGTTGTGGACCACTGTGTGGTTGCCGGTAATCTAACTGGGTCTTCTGGAAAAGACTGCTCTGCTCTTAACCACTGAGCCATCTTTTTTTTTTTTTTTTAAGATTTATTTATTTATTATGTAAGTACACTGTAGCTGTCCTCAGACACCTCAGAAGAGGGACTCAGATCTCATTAAGGATGGTTATGAGCCACCATGTGGTTGCTGGGATTTGAACTCTGCACCTTTGGAAGAGCAGTCGGGTGCTCTTACCGGCTGAGCCATCTCACCAGCCCCTGAGCCATCTTTTTAGCTACAAGTGGCATTTGTAAAGCACTTGTCTGCACGGGGTCCTGGCCTAAGTACTACCAATGAATGAGCTGATTGACTGGAAATCTGCCCTGAGTTACGTACTCGTGGTGTCAGTGTTCTTCCTGTTGAACAAGGGAGAATCCTTAGGCTTAGGGATGTTGTCAAGAGCTGATCAGAGGAGGACTGAGTTCAGATCCCTACGGAACTAGAGCTGCACTGGATTAGAATCCCTCCAGCATAAGGGAGAAGCTATTGCATTAGCTTCACTGTGTTCAGAAACCAGCGTCTTCCTGCTTGAGAGATCCTCACTCCCCACACTCTTTAGCTTGGGGGAAGAGCCAGCGGCTAATGAACACAAAATAGAGGTAGGGAACACTGAAACCAAAGAGAGGTGCTAGAAATGGGTGCATTACCCACATCCTGTTTCTCTCATAGATAATTTAAATGCCCTATACGTGACAAGAACGCCTCCCAGGAATGTCACAAAGGCCAGGAGGGCTCGTGAAGGGAAAGCAGTATAAATACCACCGCACATGCTGTAAAACCCTTTCATCGCAAACGTCTGAAGACAAACGGGAATCCAGCGGCGCCTCTCCAGTTAAGCCTCTAGCGTTAAGTCACACCAAAAGCTCTTCGTCCTAACAGCCAGTGCGGATGAGTGAGGCCGCAACAGTCGCTGCTGCTCAGAGGGGTCCCACAGGCACACCCGAAGGGCGATTCAAGGGGCTCTCCCTTCTTCCTTCTCATCTCAAGTTCTCCTCATCCGCCACTAGAGGGCAGTAGAAAATCATGGGAATCTCTTTCGTGCCTTCCAACTTTTGAGGGAGAGACTCTCAGGCCAATCACAACCCTTTAAAGGACTTTCATGGTCAGACTCCTTTTAAAAGGCAAAGATCTTTTTGGAAGGACAACACAACAAGGTATTTTTGTGTGGCTTACATTAACTACTTTCTTATAAAGGAAATGTCATTGAAAAAAAAATGTCCCTACTCTAGCCACTCAGCTGTTTGCCCTCCTAACCGCGTTTGCTGCACCAAGGCCTCTTCCTCCTCTTTCTTCGTGACAGAAGGTTCCTCCCCACTGTGGCAACTGACCAAAGAAGGACAAATCACCCCCAAGCATTCATCTGCCTAAGAAAGCCAAGGCCCTCCTGGAGCTCTCCCGGACCCCTTCGGAGCACTCCCGGGCCTCTTTGGAGCACTCCCGCGCTGCCTCTACTTAATGAGAATAAACATCTACTTATGGCTAGCATATGACTGAGGCTTCTCCTTGGCTTGGCTCTCTGAGCCGGCTCTTATCCTCAGAGCTAAACCACCTCCTTCTCAGACCAATCTCCACAAACACCCACTTCCCACTAGAGGCAGTTGTCTATGAGTTTACATCAGCAAGAGGATAAAAGAAGGCCCAGCGTGATGGTGCGTGCCTTTATCCCAGCCCTTGGAAGGCAGAAGTAGGCAGATATCTACAGTTCAAGACCAGCCTGGTCTACATAGAGAATTCTTAGATATAGATATAGATATAGATATAGATATAGATATAGATATAGATATAGATATAGATATAGATATAGATATAGATATAGATATAGATATAGATATATCAGGATATATATGTATGTATATATATATATATCAGAATATATATATGTATATATATCAGAATATATATTTGTTGTTTGTTTTGTTGTTTTTGTTTTAAATTTGGGGGGTTTTTTTGTTTTTTCTTTTTCGAGACAGGGTTTCTCTGTACAGCCCTGGCTGTCTTGAAACTCACTTTGTAGTCCAGGCTGGCCTCGAACTCACAGAGATGCCCCTGCTTCTGCCTCCCTAGTGCTGGGATTAAAGGCGTGCGCCACCACACCCAGTCTTAATTCTGTTTTTAAAAACAACTTTTGTGGGGACTGGAGACATGGCTCAGCCAGTGGAGACATTGTGCTCATTAGTTTTTGTCAGTTTGATCCAAGCTAGAGATATCTGGGAAGGTGGGCCCTAAGTCGAGGAATGCACTCCATCAGATTGACCTGTGAATATGTCTGTTGGAGCATGTTGTTGGCTTATAATTGATAGAAGAATGCCTGTCCACATTGGCGTTGCATGTAGTTTTAAAAGCACACTACTGCCTTAGCCAGGGAGCTGCAACCACTCTCCCAGCCCCTCCCAGCTTAGCTCCAGATCAGCTGCCCCCAGCACTGATCCAGCCTGTCTGGGAGCTAGTACACTCTGGCCTCTCCCGGCTCCCCTTTGTCCCACCCAGCTTAGCTCCAGGGGTTGACAGTAATCAGCCCCAACCTGGCCCCCCTCTCTCTACCTGTGTTATGCTCTCGGAGTCAACCGCTCCACCAGCCCACTCCCAAGTCCCTAGAGTCCTTGGATAAAGGACAGACACCTTTATTATTTTAGAACTTGCTGGCTAGGCGCAATTGCTGTCTCCGAATCTCCTGCCTGGAAAGGTGTGCCCTCATCAATTATTATCTCCACTTCTTTTCCTGCTCTAAGCGTAGTGGTTTGTGTCAGCTAACACCCCCGACGTACCTCCTTGGCCATCTGGTTCTAGCAGAGGCCGCTGGTTCTAGCTGCCCCCAAGATCTTACATGATTGCTGTGTGCTTCCTGTTCCAAAGCCTGGCAGAAAAGCCCCCCCCACACACACACACACCCAGTCTCCCTTTCCTCTTGGGACCAGGAAGTCCCACCTGTCCCTTCTGCCCAGCAATTGGCTCCCAGCCTTCTTTATTAACAAGTCAAGAACCAGTTAGGGAACCAGACCTTAGTGTCAGCACCTCCCACTATGCTATGGGGCCACCCCTGGGCAGGTGGTTCTAGAGTATAAGAAAGTAAGCTGTGTAAACCATAGAGCAGGCCAGAAAGCATTTTCCTCCCTGGCTTCTGCTTCGCTTCTTAGGCTCTTGCCCTGTCTTCCCTGGATAATGGACTCTCACCTGGAAGCTATAACAAGCCTTTCCTCTCCAAGTTGATTTCCGTCAGTAATTTATCAAAGCAGCACAAAGCAAATTAGGACAGAAATTGGTCCCAGAAGTGGGGTATTGTTGTGATGAACCTGACCGTGTTGTTCTTGAAAGTTTCTTGAAAAGGATTTCGGAGCTCTGAGCTGGAGAAGGCTGTTAAATGCTTAGAGCTTCGTGAGTTGTTATGGTCATCTGGGAGATGGGAGTGTTGGGCGTATAATTGGCCTATCTTGTGACGTTTCATAAGTAGGTGAGGACTCCATTGGGGCTACTCATGGTATAGTGAATTAAGAGTCTGCGGAAGTGAGACTTTGGTTTTACTGGGGCAGTGGATGATGGTTAGTCAGAGCTGAAAAACCAGCAGTCATTGATAGAGATCAACATCACAGGTGAAATCTGGGATGTCATTTCTCAGGATCACCACGCAGAAGCTATGATTTAGTGGGAGACTGAGGCTGCATATCAAGCTGGTATCGGAACCTAGCAAAGAATGTCTGTCTCCCACATAATGGTGCTGGGTTGTTTTTTGTTTTTTGTTTTTTTGTTTTTTGTTGTTTTTTTTTTTTTGAAGGACTGGAGAGGAACTGAGGCACAGAACTATATGACAGGGTCAGAGTCTCTCTAAAGAGAGACCAGGATGCCATTGGTTAAAGTGAAGCCTCAGCTGCAGCACAGACCCAGACGATAGGCCTGGGGGACGAAGGACAGTAGCAGCTATGAAGTGGAGCCGGCCTGAGCCGTCAACACAAGCGGTGTATACTGTGAATAGCCAAGCAGCAGAACTGGAGTTACTCTAGCTCTTAGGAAACTAGGAAATTGTGAGTCCCAGGTATCAGACCCTGACGGTGAGACATTTAAAATTATATTATGTCTTTCACCATGATTTTTGACATAAAATCTTGGGGATCAAGAAGAAAGGAAAGGAAAGCTCAGCGGTTAAGAGCGCCGACTGCTCTTCTGAAGGTCATGAGTTCAAATCCCAGCAACCACATGGTGGCTCACAACCATCCGTAATGAGATCTGATGCCCTTTTCTGGAGTGTCTGAAGACAGATACAATGTACTTATACATATAATAAATAAATAAATAAAAAACAAAAAAAAATAAAGAAAGGAAAGGTTATGGCTTAATAGTGATGGTTGTGTGTCAAGTTGACAAGGGTTCACTTGTGTTGGTTAGTTTTTGTCAACTTGACACTAATAGTCAACTCAGGAGAGGGAACTTCAATTGAGGAAACAAACTGAGCAAGCCATGGAACGTAAGCCAGTAGACAGTCTCTTTCCATGGTCTCTGCTTCAGTGTCTGCCTCCAGGTTACAGGTTTCAGCTCCTGCTTTGGCTTCCCTGGATAACAGACCGTGTCCTTATGACAAATAAATCCTTTCCTATCCAAGTTGCTTTAGGTCAAAGTGTTATATCACAGCAACAGGGAAACGAACTAATAAACCAGCTGCCACAAATTATCCTCTGAGAGCCATATGCATTCGCCTCTGTCTCCAAAAGGCTGGCATCGCCCACACTCAAAATCAAAACCCAGGTGTAGTGGTAATTCTGGAATTTTGATTTCTTTAAAAAAAAAACACAGAAATAGTATAAGAATGTGCTTTGTTTTAATCCCAGGTGTGGGCTTATAGACACTGTCCACAGCAATTGACTACGTTTTGCCTTGTCCCCTGCAGGGGTATGGTTTTGCCAGCTTCAGATAGTTTCTGCAATTATGTGACATTTGGAATTCTGGGGACTTTTCAGGGCTCCAAGAGTGAGGTGGGTTATTGGCTGTTTGTTGGTTAGTTGGTTATTGGTTGTTGGTTGTTGTTGGTCAAAGTTTTTTAAGTATTCATCAACAAAGACAAAACCAGAAGAAGAGGAGGAAGAAGAGGAGGAGAAGGAGAAGGAGAAGGAGAAGGAGAAGGAGAAGGAGAAGGAGAAGGAGAAGGAGAGGAAGAAAAGGAAATTAGATATCCTCAAGATCGAACTTGACCCAAGGAACTTAATGTCCCTCATCAGCAGGAAGTAGTCTAACAATAATGTCACCCCCTTTCTAACCCTGACTTTATTTAGGGATGGATATCTTTTCTTTCCCTCCATCCTTTTCTCTCTCTTCTCTAGTATTATGGGGTTGAAAGGGTGGAAAGGAATGAAAAAAAAGTAGCAAAAGACAGGCACAAGTTTCCTGTTTCCAGGGTTTCTCTGTGTAGCCCTGGCTGTCCTGGAACTCACTCTGTAGACCAAGCTGGCCTCAAACTCAGAAATCCTGTGCCTCCCAAGTGCTAGGATTAAAGGTGTGCACCACCACTGCCTGGCAATGTCTTCTTTGTCTTTCTCCCCAGTGCCCAAGCACTGGGTCCTGCTCACAGAGACTCTGTCCCTAATAGTTAAGCCATTTGCCTACAGCTTCTTGTCTAATGTTATCATTTTAATTGCATGTTTAAGACTTTGAGACATGGAATTTAGTTATAAAGAGTGGGTTTTGGGTTGGCCTGGACTACAGAGTGGGACCCTATTTAAAAAAAAACAAAAAGAGTGTCATAAGGATTTAGTTCAAGTTGTTCCCAGCTGGTCAACCAGCTGGCCCTGTGCTGCTGGCTAAGGGGTCCCCTTTCATTATCCTGCTCTTGGCACCACATGGCTCTGTATAGCCTCTGTCCCCAAGGTAGCAGAGAATCAGGTTACTCAGAGGCACAGACAGCCCTGCTCCTCTGCTGGAATCAGTAGCCTTCCAGTCCTGAGAGAGAAGTGGGCCACTCATTCAATGCCTTTCCTTTGAAAGAAAGACGATTGCAGGGAAACCTCCGGAGGGTGTCATCCCACACTGAGTAGCGACACAAGCACACGTCGATTTCTGAATGGACACCATGCACATAGCACACACATATGCTGAGTTGTTTTTGCTTTGTTTTAGTTTAGTTTTTGGTTGAGACAAAGTCTCAAAAATGTAGATCCCACAGGCCTGGAACTTGCTGTGAAGACCAGAACATTCTCGAAGGTGTATCGATTCTACTTCATCTTCTTCCCAAGTTTCAGGATTACAGTGGATCAGACAGGCAGCAGTCCTACCAGGCACAGCAGGTGGCATGCGCCTATAATCCCAGCATTCAGGAAGCTGAGGCAAAAGGGTGGTGTGTTCCAGGTCGGCCTATGTTTCATTATGAGACCTTGTCTCAAAAGGCAAATAAAGAGATAAATACATAAATAAGAGCAGAGGTTCCATGAACAAATGAAGCTAACTTGTCTCAGAAATATCAAGTCTTGTGTATTTATTTTTTATTTATAACTATATATAGCATGCACACTCATATACATGTGTATATATATATATATACATATATATGGGTATACATATGTATATATGTATATGGGGGGAGGAATATGTGTACATGTGAGTACATTGCCCACAAAGCCAGAGAAGGTGTTGGATCTGGAGTTACAGGAGAGTGTGAGCTGCCCAATGTGGGTTCTAGGTACCAGATTTGGGTCCTCTGCAAGAGCAGTATGGGTCCTTAACCACTGAGCCATCTCTCCATCCTTAACCACTGAGCCATCTCTCCATCCTTAACCACTGAGCCATCTCTCCATCCTTAACCACTGAGCCATCTCTCCAACCTTAACCACTGAGCAATCTCTCCATCCTTAATCACTGAGCCATCTCTCCATCCTTAACCACTGAGCCATCTCTCCATCCTTAACCTCTGAGCCATCTCTCCAGCTCCTCAGACCCTTTTAAAAGAAAAAGAATCACCAGGGCAGTGGTGGCACACAACTATAATGCCAGCAGTTGGGAGGCAGAGGCAGGTGGATCTCAGAGTTTGAAGCCAGCCCAGTCTACACAGTAAGTTCCAGGATGGCCAAGGCTACACAAGGCTGTCGAAAAAGACATCCAGAAGAACCCCAAGAATATATCTACAAGATTCTAATTTAAGAAAAAACAAAGATAGAAGCTACTGATATATTCTCCAAGCACCTTCCAATTGCAAGTTAATATGTCCTCACTAGTGTTGAAAAGAAAAATGTTTTCTAGTCATCATTAAAAAGAAAAGATGGGCCGGGCGTGGTGGCACACGCCTCTAATCCCAGCACTCGGGAGGCAGAGGCAGGTGGATTTTTGAGTTTGAGGCCAGCCTGGTCTACAGAGTGAGTTCCAGGACAGCCAGGGCTACCCAGAGAAACCCTGTCTCGAAAAACAAAAAAAAAAAAAAAAAAAAAAAAAAAAGGAAGAAAGAAAAACATTTTAAAGGAATTTTCCTAGAGGTGGTGTATTGGCTACAGTTCCAGTTTCTGAGGAGGCTGAGGCACCCTCAGCAACACAGTAAAATCTCAGGGGAGAGAGGGTGGGTGAGGAAAGGGGATGGAGTGAAGGAAGGCTTCAGACAGACACAGGGAGGACAGAGGGACGGGAAGAGGGAGACAGAAGGGCAGGAGGAAGATCACCCAGCCCTGGAAGACCTTGTCAGAGGACACAGCCTCAGAGCCCTGGCATGTTAGGGGTTGAAATCTCGTCTCAGACAGTACCACACAGCAAATCTATACATTACTGCCTTCGATAAAGTCTATTCTTCAATATGGCAAAAATAATGTTTAAAATAATAATAGATGATGCATTTATCTAGAATTCATGGCTCCGAACACACAGCAAATCTATACGTTCCTGCCTTTGCACACACAGCGAATCTATACGTTCCTGCCTTTGCACACTTTCTCTCTGTCCCTCCCTATTTCTCTCCCTGGAGAAGCCTGGCTGACCCAGGCTTCAGGCAACAAAATGTGATTGCCACTTTATCTTGCCCCTTCATTGAGTTTTTCCAAAAAATATATTTTACAGTTGTATTAGGAATGTTTTTTTAAAAAATCAATATTACTAAAATGAAAACAGGGGCTAGAAAGATGACTCAGCAGTTAAGAGCACTGACTGCTCTTCCAGAGGTCCTGAGTTCAATTCCCAGCAACCACACGGTGGCTCACAACCATCTGCAATGGGATCTGATGCCATCTTCTGGTGTGTTTCAAGACAGTGACAGTGTACTCATATACATGAAATAATAATTTTTAAAAATTTAAACTGAATTTTAAAGTTATTTTACTTTTTTTTACAGTTATTTATTTATTTACAGAAAGGGTCTCTATTATGCAACTCTGTCTGGCCTGGTTGCTATGTAGACCAGACTGGCCTCAAACGCACAGAAATCCACCTGCCTCTCTACCTCACAAGTGCTGGGATTAAAGATGTGTACCACTGCCCCAGGCTTGAAAACACAGTTCTGATTTGTTTTTTAAGTTTACAGCCATCCTCGGACCCCCAGATGTTATTGTCTCCTTAACTTGTAGTGGGCATACTTCTTACCTTCCTCTTTGCTGAAATATTTCCCAATAAATAAATAAATACATGTGGACATAGGCACATGGCCTGCCACACACCGTGGGGTCCCAGCACCTGGGCTGACCTGAAACTGCCTCACCTTAGTCCAGGATAGACATTGATCCAGCTGTTCTCAAACTGCCCTCCTGGAGTGTTGTTCACTCTTTGCTAGAAAGTTCTGAGGCTGGAAAGAGGCTGGGGACCCTAAGGCCACCCCACCCTGCAGACTAGAATGCATTGTCCTCCAGCCAGTTCTCTCCTCTTTGTGGCACTCCAGATCGTGAGCCAGTATAGCCCCCCCCCCTTTTTTTTTACCACAGCCAAACAGTTAACTAAGGTTAAAGGCGTAGGAGGCTCCCAGCCTTCTCCCTAGCTCTGTCTCACCAGGCTGTGATCTCAAGCCAGACACGCAGGCTTTCTGAGGTTACTCTGGAAAATGTGGTATGCGTTGGGACAGTTGGTAAAGATGTTTGCTGTGTAAAGCTAACTACCTGAGTTCAGCCCCCAGAACCCGCAGTGGAAGGAGAGAACCAACTGCCCAAAGATGTCCTGTTGTTTCCACATGCATGACATAGCATGAATTAAAAAACAGCTATTTTATGTGCGTGCATACTTCTGCGCATGTATATGAGTGTCAGTTCTTTTAATGTGGCAGATGTTGCCCTAGGTTTCATTAGAGAGTTCTTCTGGTCTGGCCCCAGATACCAGCCGTTTGTTCAGTGTCACTCTTGCTGGCCTCCAAGGCCTCCCATGGCCCTTTTCCCTAACTCTGTCTCAGAGGGGCAGGGGCACCTCAGTGCTGGGTATGATTATCTTGTGCCCGATAATCATACCCAGGCATGGTGGCGCACGCCTGTGGTCCCAGCACTCAAGAGGTGAAGGAAGGGGAATTTCTGTGGATTGTGGGCCATTCTGGGCTACCGGTGTGACCCAGTCTCAGAAAAGCAAAAGTGGGGCGTGGAAAGACAATGGTTCGGCAGCTAAGAGCACTTAGTGTTCCTGTAGAGCACCCAGGTTTAGTTCTCAGCATTCACACAGCAGCTAACAGCTGTTTCTAAGTCCTATTCCAGAAGATCTGAATCCTCTTCTGGCCTCTACACAAATATACATGCAGGCTAAACACCCGTACACATTTTTAAAGCAATAATTCAGAAATGAGACCCACATTTTGTTGTTTAATGTATGAATAGTTATTAAATTTACAGGGCATATTTGGGATGATCTGTCTTAAACTACAGGCTAAAAAGACCTCAAAATTCCTTTTGCAGGTCTGTGTGATCCCTCACAGAACAGGGCAGGGTATCCAGGATTCTAGGAGGGAGCAATGGGAGGTATTGATCCTGAAAGAGAGAGAGACAGAGACAGACAGAGAGAAAGAGAGACAGAGACACAGAGACAGAGGAAGAGGAACAAGAAGAAGGAGGAGGAGGAAGAGGAAGAAGAGGA
>NC_034590.1:158505303-158517106 GCF_900095145.1 Mus pahari | reverse complement strand
GGAGGGGAGGGGAGGGGAGGGGAGGGGAGGGGAGGAGATCAGAGAGAGGCACATCCACACCAGAATGGTAGAATTGGGGAGATTGGAAAGAATAAGTAACAGAGAAAAACCAAAGGGAGTGAGGCAGAGATAGAGATGGAGAGGAGCTGAAGCAGGACCCACTCAGTGCTTCCAGATGAAGGTGGGTACCAGGCAGGCTTCAGGAAGAACAAAGCTAGAGATGAGCCAAAGGGGATCAGAGCACCAGGGTCATGAGTACGAGTACAAGCGTTGCTTTCTCTTACTCTGAACTTAGCAGTAACACAGATGCTAACAACAGCACAGTGCAGCCCAGGTCCTGCTGCTGGGTGTGTCTTTACCTGGTTGGGAGAGCCACCCCCACATCTAGCAAAGGCTACCAATAGGCAACAGTGAGACAGGCATCGAAAGGTCTGGGTGGGAGGTAAGGCTCCACAGGTCACCACAGGGACTGGGACAGAGAGCAGGGGTGTGAGTGGACTCTGGGGGTGAGGGTAGTGTCAGCAGAGGGGTGAAAATGGGCAGTCACTGAAGGGGAAGTTAAGAGATCTTTGAATACCAAGCTCAGGGGCTATAGGAGACATGGTCACACTCGAGCAGGATACTGTGATGGTGGAAGAAGTGTTGGGCAAACCTGGGTCACTCAGTAGCCAGATCTCCATAGCAACAGAATAAAATGGAGGAGGCGCTAACCTGGTTACTGGTTACAGACCATCTGGTTACTCTGTGCGGCCCAGTTAGCTTTTACTGTCAACACAGCCTAGGGCACTTGAGAATGGAGTCTCGACTGAGGAACTGTCTTGATCAAACTGGCCTGTGAGCACATCTGTGGGAGATTGTTTTGATTGTTAATTGCTGTAAGAGGGCCCTGTTCACTATGAGTGGCACCATCACCTAGGCAGATGGCCCTGGGTTGTACAAGACAGTGAGCTCAACACAAACCTCTGTGAACCAGGAAAAGTCATTCCTTCATGGTTTCTGCTGTACATTCTTGGCTTTGGTGTGAGTTTCTTGGTCAGAAGTAATGCTGTGTGGAGTCGCAAGCAGACCTGCCTTCGAGTTTCCTCTTGACTTTCCCTCGAGGACGGAGTGTAACTTATTAGCTGAAATAGACCCTGTCTTTCCCCACGATGCTACTGGTCAGTGGGTTTTATCACAGCAACAGAATTCAAATTAGAAAACCATGTGATATCTCCTGTCTTTGCTTATGCAGTACCCTCTGCTGGAAGGCCTTTGCTTCTCAGCCCTTCTGAAAGCAAACCCTGAGATGGGACTCCATGCTCTTCCTCAGCATCTCCTCTTCTAGGAGGCCTCTGGGAAGGAGTAAACACCCCTCACCTTCCATGCAGCCCGAAAGCACACAGGAAATCCCCCGGGGCTCCAGCACGTTCTGACTCCAGCAGAAAATACAATTTTGCTCCATCTGTGCTCTGTGTCACCACACCCAGAATTTGCCTGTCCCCAGGGAGCCTCATCTACTGTCTACCCGAGTATACAAACCTTGATAGGGCCCATTTGCCTAGTGATGCTTCGGTCTGGCTGGTCTTAGTGTGGCACGCCCCACAGAGGAAGAAGTAGTAAACAACTGGTCAGAGGTGTCTTTAGAGAAAGCCTGCCTCTCCCTTCAGTCTTCATTGCACCTTAGAGGCTGGGTTAGAGGATCCTGTGAACCCCGGAGCCATCCCTGAGTGACCAAGCCTCCGTGTTGCACCCACAGCTGTGTCCACACAGCTACAGTCATGGATAAGTTCCGGATGCTCTTCCAGCACCTCCAGTCCAGCTCGGAGTCCGTGATGAATGGCATTTGCCTCCTGCTGGCTGCTGTCACAGTCAAGATGTACTCCTCCCTCGACTTCAACTGTCCCTGCCTCGAGCGCTACAACGCCCTCTACGGCCTGGGCCTGCTGCTCACACCTCCTCTGGCCCTCTTCCTCTGTGGTCTCTTGGTCAGTAGACAGTCTGTGTTGATGGTGGAGGAGTGGCGCCGGCCAGCAGGGCACCGGAGGAAGGACCTGGGCATCATCAGGTAGGGTCTCACATACCTCTCTGCCACCCAAGGCAGTTGACATTATCAGACACAGTCTTCCTGGCTCCAGCTGGTGACTGACAGCTAAAGATGTTCTGCTCAGTTTCCACTTCCCATCTGGAAACACATTCCTGTGTGTGTAGAGGTCAGAGGAAAAGTTTCAGGAGTTGTTTCCGTCCACAATATGGGCTCTGGGGATTGAACTCAGGTCATTAACCTTAGCAAGTAGCCCTGCCTGCTGACCCGTCTTGCCAGTCCTGAAAATATACATTTTTGTTCCTAACAATTTTCACTTTTCTGTGACCACTACTGTAACCATAAGAATGATTCAGGATTTCTAAGAATTACCCAGGTCACACCAGTCCTGTTGAGTGCATAGTAGGTGTATGTTTGTTTGTTGCATGTAGCAAGAGGAAATCTTTATGCAAAGCTGTATTTCCTTTCTTGGAAGCTTCCAGAGACAAGCACCTTACCTGTTGTAGCGCTGTGTCCTCAGGGTCTGGCACATACATACAAACCAGTTGACAAAGCTCAGTAGTTCCTAATGCCCGTTGGCTGTCACTGATGCCTACCTGGGGCCAAGGTCCACTCTGCCCAGTGCTTTGCAGGTAAGCGGTCTCTACATTCACTTTCCAAGACCTTGGTCTGCGACTCCAGCAGACCTGCTTTCCAGAATGATGTGACTTTGACACATAGACACTGAGAACCTTGGCCAAGCTCTGAGGATGCAGGTCAGTTAGTGACGTGCCTGGCTAGAATGCACGGTGGCCTGGGCCGGACCCCAACACAGCATCTTCCAGATGGGATGGCACACTCCTGTAACCCCAGAGCTCAGGAAGAGGAGGAAGCAGGAGTATCAGAAGCTGAAGGTCATCCTCACCTACTACACAGAGAGTTCCAGGCCAAACTGGGATATAAGGCCATGCTGATGTGCGAGTGTGTGCGTGTGTGTTATATGTGTGTCTGTCTGTATGTGTGTGTGTCTGTGTGTGTCTGTGTGTCTGACTCTGTGTGTGTGTGTCTGTGCATGTCTCTATGTGTATCTGTGTGTGTCTGTTTGTCCATGTGTATGTGTGTGTCTTTGTGTGTATGTTTCTATGTGTGTCTGTATGTGTGTACCTGTGCATGTCTCTGTATATTTCTCTGTGTGTGTGTGTGTGTGTGTGTGTGTGTGTGTGTATCTGTTGGTCTCTCTGTGTCTATTTTTCTGTCTTCTCTCTTTCTCTGTGTATATGTGTGTGTGCATCTCTCTCTCTTTCTCTGTATGTATATGTATGTGTGTGTGTGTATATATTTGTTTGTCTCTCTGTGCCTATCTATCTTTCTGTTTTCTCTCTGTATCTCTCTCTCTCTCTGTATGCATGTGTGAATGTGTCCGTGTGTATGTGTGTGTCTCTGTGTGTCTTTCTATGTGTGTCTTTCTATGTGTGTCTGTCTCTGTGTGTATACCTGTGCATATCTCTGTATATCTGTGTGTGTGTGTGTGTGTGTATCTGTTGGTGTCTCTGTGTCTTTCTGTCTTCTCTCTGTGTGTGTATCTGTGTGTGTATCTCTCTCTGTCTATGTCTGTCTGTCTGTCTGTCTGTCTGTCTCTCTCTCTGTGTGTGTGTGTGTGTGTGTGTGTGTGTGTGTGTATGTGTAGAAATCCTAGCCAAGCTCCCACAGCTAGCAGGTGGGCCCCCTGCAAGCGCAGTTCTCCCTGACTGCAGGCGCACACAGGCTGTTCCTTGACCCCTCTTTGCTTTCAGGTACATGTGCTCCTCTGTGCTGCAGCGAGCTCTAGCAGCACCGCTGGTCTGGATCCTACTGGCCCTCCTTGATGGGAAGTGTTTTGTGTGTGCCTTCAGCAACTCCGTTGACCCTGAGAAGTTTCTGGATTTTGCTAATATGACCTCCAGGCAGGTGCAGCTCTTCCTAGCCAAGGTGCCTTGCAAGGAAGACGAACTGGTCAAAAACAGCCCTGCCCGCAAGGCCGTGTCTCGGTACCTCCGGTGCCTGTCCCAGGTAAGTGGGTCCTGCCCAGGCCTCGGCGCCTCAGACACTAAAAACGGGGCTGTAGGCAAGCCTGTTGGGCATTTTCTTTTCTTTTTCTTTTTTTAAAGATTTATTTATTTATTTATTTTTAATTTAATGTATGTGAGTGCTCTGTCTGCATGCCAGAAGAGGGCATCAGATCCCATTATAGATGGTCTTGAGTCACCATGTAGCTGTTAGGAATTGAACACAGGACCTCTGAAAGAGCAGCCAGTGCTTTTAACCTCTGAGCCATTTTCTTAATTAGTGACTGATGTGGGAAGGCACAGACCATTGTGGATGGGACCATCGCTGGGCTGGTGGTGGTCCTGAGTTGAAAAGCAGGCTGAGCAAGCCATGGGGAGCAAGCCAGTAAGCAGCACCCTCCCATGGCCTCTGCATCAGTTCCTGCCTCCAGATTCCTGTCCTGGCTTCCTTCAATGAGTAAGCCAAATAAGCTCTTTCCTCCCCCACGTTGCTTTGGTCATGGTGTTTCATCACAGCAATGGTAACTGAGGCAGATATCCTGTGTGGCTTTGGAGTTGGTGCTGAGCGGGGTCCCATGTGACTTCCTGAGGATGCTTCTCACTTCGGGAGCCATAACCAAGAGCAGGATGTGTAGAGGGGTTGGGACCACGATCCTTGAGAGGTGAGAGCCCTAGGCCATTGATACCAACTGACCCAGAACAGGTCCCAGGCACCTGCCCTCCTGAAAGTCCCAGGAGCTGGATGGTAGAAGGGTGGAGCTGGTAATGTTCTGCAACATTTGCCTCCCACCGCAGACACGAACCACCGTCTTGAAATTCATATAATGCCGTCACTGAGTTCTTCCACACCAGTGGCTGTGTTGTGCATTCTCTGTGCATTTGTTTTTGTTGTTGTTGTTGTTTTTTTTTTTTTTTTTTTTTTGTATTTTGAGACAGGGTTTCTCTGTATAGCCCTGGCTGTCCTGGAACTCACTCTGTAGACCAGGCTGGCCTCGAACTCAGAAATCCGCCTGCCTCTGCCTCCCGAGTGCAGGGATTAAAGGCACGCGCCACCACGCCCGGCGCATCTGTGTGTTTAATTCTCAGAGCAACTCTTTGAGAAGCAGGCAGTCGTTCACATCCCACGTTTCGGATGAGGTAAGGAGGCTCTGAGAATTTTAGTTCACAAGGCCAAAGTCACATAACCAGTAACAGGCAAGGCAAGCTCTGGGTACCCGCCACTGGCCTTTTTACCTTCATCCTTTAAGGAAGATGCTCATCAGAGGCGTNTACTCTTACTGGGTATCCTTTCTACTGTACGGAAGCATCCATGGCTCCACCTCCACCCAAGCTCCACCACCACCAACCAACGCCTGTGCCAGCCCGTGTCCACCACAGAGCATGTATGACTCCATTACACACAGAGAAGCTCCAGGACCCCAGGGGGCCCTATACTCCGGTGGGAAGGGAACAGAGGACCTCGGGAAAACACTATATTCAACTTGCTTGGTGGGGAGCCTAGGTGTGACTGAAAAAAGACAACTGTAAATGATGGGAATCTCATCTACAAGTGATGAGGATTTTCATGTTTGTGGATCTAGGTGGGGGAAAGCCTGCATCGTTGGAAACAGACAGGAGGAGACTTGGGCAAGTGTAGGCTCCAGCACTAGAGAATGGCTTCTAGTTTCCCTCACGGTTGGCCTAACACTTCCCTTTTGTCTCTACACCCAGCTTAATAGCTTACAAAATATTGCACCGTTGCAAGAGTGCCTGGGAAATATACACAAGGCTAGGTGTCTTAGTTAGGTTTTTACTGCTGTAAACAGACACCATGACCAAGGCAACTCTTATAAAAACAACAGTTAGTAGGGGCTGGCTTACAGGGTTAGAGATTCCGTCTGTTATCATCAAAGGGGGGAGCATGACAGCATCCAGGCAGGCATGGTGCAGGAGGAGCTGAGAGTTCTACATCTTCATCTGAAGGCTGCTAGTGGAAGACTGGCTTCTAGGCAGCTAGGATGAGGGTCCTAAAGCCCTACACCCACAACGACACACCTATTCCAACAAGGCCACACCTATTCTAACAGGGCCACACCTCCTAATAGTGTCACTGCCTGGGCCGACCATATACAAACCATCACACTGGGTAAAGAGATGAAATGGTTGGTGTATATAGGTGAGTGGGCCATAAACAGAAGGAAGAATATGGATGCTACGGTGAGTTTAGCTGACTGCTTTGGCTCCTGGAGGGTTGCATGTGCGCACAACCAGCCAGGAGCTATCTGGATTTGTGAATGAAATCTCTCTCTCTCTCTCTCTCTCTCTCTCTCTCTCTCTCTCTCTCTCTCACACACACACACACACACACACACACACACACACACACGACAGTTAATTTTAATATGTCTTGACTGGCTCAAAGGCTGGACAGTTCTAACCCTCTGCCCGGCTAGCATACATTTCCACTCCCCCATACCCCTGACCCAACACATTTTAAATCCATGTTTTATCTTTGTTGTCCTATAACCTTCTGGGTAGCCCCTCCCATAGGGTCAATTTCCCTTTCCACCTACATTTTGGATGATTTTTCTTCTATAGCTCTAAATCTGATCCATTTCCCTTTGAGACATAGTGATTTCTTCCTTTCTTCCTCTCTTCCATTTCCTAGACCTGGCAAATCCCCAAGCCCTGCCTCAGTCTACCTGCCCAGCCATTGGCCATTGGCTCTTTATTGATTGATCAAAAACCAACTGGGTACAAGGACCTTTAACGTTTGGACACACAGATTTCTGATTTTGGGGGCCAGATTAATTCAAAGCATTAGAACCAATGCCCAACGTCTGGAGGCACGAATGGGTGGGAGGATAGGTGGGCGGTTAAAAGGAAAGAAAACTGAAAGAATGGCCAGATGGAACCGTGATGGACATACAGTCAGAGGAGAGGAGGGACGACTGGATGAATGGGGGGGGGGGGTTGGTTTGTAGACGGATGAATCTGGAGGATGCGTGGCAGGATGGTGACTGAATGTGAAATGTATGGATGTGATAAAGGATGGAGAGAAAACAAAGGAAGGAGCCTTGGAGCACACACAGTGTGCAATACCAGAGCGCTACCACATCTCACTAAAGCCTTCTCGTCCTCCAGGCCATCGGCTGGAGTATAACCTTGCTGGTGATAGTGGTGGCCTTCCTAGCCCGCTGTCTGAGGCCCTGCTTCGACCAGACCGTCTTCCTACAGCGCAGATACTGGAGCAACTATATGGACCTGGAACAGAAGCTCTTTGATGAGACGTGCTGTGAGCATGCGCGGGACTTCGCACACCGTTGCGTGCTGCACTTCTTCGCAAGTATGCAGAGCGAGCTACGCGCTCTGGGGTTACGTCGGGACACAGCTGGTGGAATCCCAGAGTCACAGGAGTCCTCGGGGCCCCCGGAGCTCCCGGAGGACCTGGATAGTGGAAGCGGAAAGGCCCACCTGCGCGCGATCTCCAGCCGGGAGCAGGTAGATCAACTCCTCAGTACCTGGTACTCCAGCAAGCCGCCGCTTGACCTCGCAGCATCCTCGAGGCTCTGGGGGCCTGGCCTCAACCACCGTGCCCCTATAGCTACTCCAGGCACCAAGCTATGCCACCAGCTCGATGTATAGGATCTTACAAGGCTCCAACAGCAGCAGTTTCCCGTGTCAAATTCCCATGTTGGCACGGGTCCGGAAGCCAGCCTCCCTTGTTGGCCTCCTCCCCAGATAGCCCGGTAGCTACCTAGTTTCTGGGTATGTCCTCCTCTGTGGACACCGTTCCCTCTGGAGCCTGATTAAGTTCACAGATTCTTATTCAGGGCATTCAGACTGAGTCCCTGAATCTATCCTTTCCTTCCCTCCCTTCTTCCTCCCTCTCTTCTTTCTCCCTCCCTCCCACCCTTCCTTCCTTCCTTCCTTCCTTCCTTCCTTCCTTCCTTCCTCCCTCCTTTCCTCCCTCTCTCACTTATCCTTTCCATCTCTCTACACACACACACCCATCTCTTTTGAGGAAGAGTCACACTTCAGCTGTCTAGCTGAAAATGACCTTGAACTCCAGGCTCCCTTAGTGTTGGGATTAGAAGTATGAGCTGCCACTCCCCAATTTCCAGAATTTCATCTCTAACAAGCCCCCACACAATAGTGGTTCTTCTAGTCATTGGATCAAACTTCGAGTAGCCACAGTCTGAATAAATCTGTTGTGGATCTGGATCATAGACATTGACTCAAAATTTAAAAACAAAAAAAATTATCATAATAATGTCACGTGTCAGATATTTATTCAGTCAGTCTTATTGTAGTCTAGTGAAGGTGTGATTATTAGCGTCCCGCTTTAGATTTAAATTACATTATGTGTGTGTGTATTTAGTGTGTATGTGTGTGTGTGCATGCACACACAAGTGCCTTGGTGCGTGTGTAGAGATCAGAAGACAACCTGTAGGAGTCATCTCTCTCATTCTGCCATGTCTGTATCAGAGATCAAACTCCCGCCATCAGGCTTGGCAACAAGTCACCTGCTGAGCCATCTCCCTGCCCTTTCTCCTTTGTTTAGGATTCTGTGTGCACGAGGAGGCAGTGGGAATAGGCACATGACTGGCCACAGAGACCAGAGGTGTTGAATCTCTCTCTCTCTCTCTCTCTCTCTCTCTCTCTCTCTCTCTCTCTCTCTCTCTCTCTCTCTCTCTCTCTCTCTCTCTCTCTCGTGTGTGTGTGTGTGTGTGTGTGTGTGTGTGTGTAATACTTAGTTGGCCTCCAACTTTCCAGCTAGCTGAAAGTGACCTTGAGCCTCTGACTTCCCTGCCTGCACTTCCTGAATTCAGGAACTACAGATGTGCCCCAGCTGTGCCTAGTTTATGCAGTGCTGGGGTGGAACAAAGCACACACTAAGCAGGCACTTTATCAACTATGCTACATTATTACATCATTGTTTGAGAAAGAAAAGCAAACCAAAAGGGTGTTGAAGTTGCCCAAGGTCACCAGCTTAGGGGCTAGCACTGGGTGCCAGGTTCCCTGGCTCTGGGTTCTGCTCTGAGCTATGACACCAGCTTACTCTCTCAATCTTTTTATTGTCCTTCAATGCCCTTGTTGGGTTTCTTGTTGCTTCTACCGGGGCTTCTCATAATAGGTTCTAGCAAGCTCTGCTTGGTAAATTCCCCATGAACCCCTCGGGTACTAACTCCTAATGGCCACTCCAGATAGTTTCCACTTTCTAGACTGGAGGCATAGTTCAGCTGGTGGAATGTGTGCCCAGCATGACTGAGGGTCATTGTATAAACTGGACATGGTGTGCATACTTGTTTCCGGCACTCAAGATGTGGAGGCAGGAGCATCGGATGTTTGAGGTTGTCCTCAGGTACAAAATGAATTCAAGGCCAGCCTGTGCTACATAAGGCCATGTCTTAAAAATAAACAGATAGGGCCCATGAGATAGCTCTGCAAGTAAAGGCACCAGATGCCAACCCTGCAGACCCGACTTCGGTCCCCAGAACCCATGTGATGGCAGAGAAGCTACTCTTGCAAGTTGTCCACCGCGTCTCACACACACCCCGGGCAGTCACACAACACCCTTTCAACACACAGTAAATAACTGTTGAAAAAGTTCTTAAAAAATAAATGAGAAAGAAAAGTGCTTAAAAACAGCTTATATTTCCCTGTGGAGACCCAGGTTACAGCAGTTCTGTTTGTACCTGACCAAAGCTAAGCCTGGTCCAGGCTCTTTTAAGCCAGTCGTCTGCCCTCGAGTTGACAGGGTTGCCTCTCTAGCCTTTCTACCCCATCTCTGAGGCCTGCTGCCTGAATCCTCAGTCAGCAGCATGCTCTTCTCAGGTGGCCTCTTCCCCAGAGAGTCCCAGCTGCACCCCCAGCTTGGTAAGGATGTCTCCAGAACTTGGTGGGGTCTAGCCTGGGGACAAAGCCTGTGAAACACAGATCTGCTAGAAAAGTCACTACTTAGTCTCCGGCAGTGCAAACAGGGAGAGTCGGGGAAAGATCAAGCCCGTGGGTTCCTCTGAACCCTCACGACTCAAATGCAGATCTGGGTTTACTGCGGTCTCTTCTGCTTCCTCTGGGCCCTGAGCAATAGATGCCCCTGGATGACCCTCCTGGGACCTGGATCACGCCACTAAGCCATTTCTACAGCCTGGGTTTTTGCTAAGGGGCCCGGTGAAACCAGAAAATCAAAATCACTGCAGCTCAGCTCCCCCCAACTTCCTGACTGTGGTCAAGCCATGCAAATGTCTGCAGTAGCATGGGGCACAGGACATGATTTAGGCAAATGGTTAGTGGGGCGACTGTGGCAGAGAGTGGAGAGAGAGCTTGATGATGGGCCAGCCTCCGTGGGTGAGCACCTACCCTGGGACAGGAGGCAGGGAGATGGCAGCAAGCCACCAACTGTAAACGTCACTCCTTCCTCCTTACACTGAGCATTTATAGGACACCTCCTGCATATGCCACTGTAACAGGAAATATGGAAGAGACGCTTCATAGTGTCAAGGAGATCACTGCTTAAAGGGACAGAGATGGGTATAGAAATGTTGACGACTTAAAGCGAACAGTGCAATACAATAGAGATAGGCTGGGTACCCGGAAGCTTTGGAGGTGGACAATGAAGCTCTAGACTGAAGGATAGTGATGGTATCATGTGACTGGGTCTTAAAGGATGGGTCACTAGGAAAGCAAAACAAAGAGGAAACAGAAAAGACACAAGCATGGAGTCCGCAAAGGGCCTGCTGCATTTGCTCATGAGGTGCTGGGGCCCAGAGTGGAAATGCAAGAGTGAGAGGTAGGGACAGAATGAGTGAGGTCACAACAAAGTAGAGCTGTGCACATGCAACCTTACACAAGGAAAGGATGTTGACCAGAGCCTGAGAGGTTTGCCAAGTGATGGCCCCTGAACCCAACAACACCTTCTCTGAGGCCTCCAGCCTCACGATGAACGGTCTCGCCCCTCTTAAGGCCCCAGTCTATATAGCTGCACACCCTCAAACCTCTCTGCTGGCATAACCTACACTACCTTTTGCCCACGTCATTGCAAGTGTGAGATGCGGCCAGCTACGGGTGCCACTCCAACTAAGAGTGAGGGACACAGGTCACGGGCTCCTCTCTCTCTTAAAGACCCTTCCTTTCAAAGAGAATAGCTATTTTGGGGGACCCAGGCACATTGCTCAAATCTCAGCCACTCCTGGGTTCAGCCCCCTGACTCTGTCCCATACCCAAGGGAGATGCAACATTCCAACTGAGCAAGGAAGGTATGTTCTGAAAAGCACTGGCTCTGGTCTTATGCAGCCTGGGCACTGCCCCCCACCCGCATTTACTGCCAGGAGGGGGAACCATGGGAATCTCCACGGATCATTTAATACTCTGTACTGTGTACAGGGGACTGAAGGAGTACGCACGTGGCTACTGGCAAGGTCAAGTAGGAGATGCTCTCTGGGATTCGTCTAGGTGAGAGGATGCTGAAGGCTACAGGAATGGAGAGGGATGTTGGGGGAGGGGAGGTTAGCGTGAGCATTAGGGTGAAGAAGGGAATCAGCCAAAGAGAGAAAGGAGCAACCAAGAAGCAGTGCGTGCAGAGAGGCCAGCAAAGTAAGGGGGGGTCTCAAAGGGGATTTGGCAGGACCCATATGGATCCCTGGTCAACCGTCCCTTCCAGAATTATTAACTTGAGCATGTGTGAAGACATACATGCTTTTTCTTTTCTTTCTTTCTTTCTTTCTTTCTTTCTTTCTTTCTTTCTTTCTTTCTTTCTTTTTTTTTTTTTTTTGGTTTT
>NC_034590.1:158476547-158503724 GCF_900095145.1 Mus pahari | reverse complement strand
CTCTCTCTCTCTCTCTCTCTCTCTCTCACACACACACACACACACACACACAGAGGCAGACACAGAGAGACAGAGACACAGAGATAAAGAAAAGAAGTTGAAAACAGAGACAGAGACACTGAGCTAAGCTGAGAGCTCCAGGAGACCCCTCTACAGAGGGATCATTATCACCTGGTATAGGGCTCATCCCTGTAATTCCACACTTAGGAGGCAAGTGGATGGTGAGTTCCAGGCCAGTAATACCTTGTCTCAAAAAATATTAAAATATAAAGGGGAGGGGACAACATTAAAGTGGATTTTAGCCAGGTATGGTGGTGCATGCTTTTAATCCCAGCATTTGGGAGACAGAAATAGGCGGATCTCTGTGAGTTTGAGGCTAGTCTGGTCTACAGAGAGAGAGAGATCCAGAACAGCCAGGGCTACACAGAGGAAACTCTGTCTCAAAAAACAAAACAAAACAAAACAAAACAAAACAAAACAAAACAAAACAAAAGATATATTGGAGGGGCTGGAGAGCTTGCTCTGAAATTAAAGGGACTGCTTGTTCTTCCAGAGGACCTGGGTTCAATTCTCAACATCTGCCTGGCAACTCACAATTACCTGTAGCCTCAACCTTAAGAGATCTGAGGGCACTCCACCCATATGTGACGCACAGACACACATGCAGACAAGTGCCCATATACAATCAATCAATCAATCAATAAATGGTTTTAAAGACAAACAGGAACATCTGTTAGGAAGAAGTGGTGACACTTCCCTGAACCGTGGAACACACTAGCAGACTCTGGGGTGGGAAGGGGTCGTCCTGTTTGAGGAGTAAATGGAGGCTGGCAGCTAAAGTGTAAAGCTGTGAGGAAGAGAGGTCACAGCACCAACCCTCACAGCACTGTGTAGGACCCATGAGTGACCGAGGTGCATCAAGACTTTTCAAGCAACATTACCGGTAGAACCTGCAGATGGCTCCCGCAGGTACCTTTCAACCAGTCTGGAATTCTTGACACACCACTGCTACAGATGGGCAACTGTGTCCGACACCTGTACACAGGAGAGAGATTCCAGATGGTGCTGGCGACCTCTTTTGGTTTCATGAAGCATCCAGGGCCAGCCCATGGCCACTCAGTCCTGGGAACAGCTGTGCCCCTGTGCCTATAAACATTGCAATGGAAATCCAGGGGCAGGCAGACACCTCTTTTGCTGAGTCTCCCTCATACTGCTCCCTTCTGATGACGTCTTCTGGAGGAGTCTGTAACAATGGTCTTCCAGGGGCCACCAGCCCAGGGACTCCAGTTGTCCCGGAGACACCTACCCTCATGGTTGAGGGAAACAATATTCTTCCCTGCCATGTCCTATTTGTGACACAGTAGCCGTTCCATGCAATAGACAAACTGATCCAACCCGAAGGGAAGTGAGAGCAAAAACAAACATGTCCCCTTACCCTCCCTTTTACCCTCTACTCCCACCCACAAGTGCTAGCCTGGACTCAAATCACACTTCTCCACCTATGACCTGGGTGGCCTTTAGCTAATAGATCACTCTCTCAGGGCCTCAAGCTTCACTTCTGTAAAATGATAAGATACCATCCCACAGGATTGTCTGAGGGTTACCCAATGCATGTAAGGTGCACACGAGCCAGCTGAGGTCATGATAGTTCTTGTGAATCATACAAAGATGCAGGCAGATGGCCACTAATGTGGTTACATGCACATTTCTATACCCAGACAGAAGCCACCCAAGCGCATCCATGGCCAGTCAGAAACACAAGGAGATGTTCTTTCTGATGTTCTGCCTCAGCCTCTCCTTGCCGCAGACAAGGACTCATCCTGTTGGATCTAGATCTGACATGCCTGTCTGAGGGCTGCAGGATCAAAGGGGGGGCCTTCCCCTTGTGGCTCAACCCGTCACCTGCAGGCCGGGGGTGGAGAGGTAAAGGAAGAAGCCAGGTGAGAGTTTAGCACCCATAACTCACAAATACAGACACATCCACAGAGACACAAACATGAAACATGCTGAAACCCTAACTTGGGCAACCCATCCCATCCAACTGCAGCACCAATTATGATGACATAAACCTTAGCACCCGGGAGTCTCAGACTAGACCAGCAGGAGTTCTGGCTCCTTCTTGGCTACATAGTGAGTTGGAGACTTTGTTTCCAAAAAAGAAAGAAAAGAAACTCCCCCAAGTCCAGGTTGTTTTACTGTAGGCCACACTCACGTTGTAACGTCATCTCTACATAACACATTGTAACGTCTCATCATCTCTATATAACTCAGTTAACATAACACATTGTAACACCTCATCATCTCTATATAACACGGTCACATTGTAATACCTGCCCTGCCACCATTCCTTCTATGAGTAACAACCAATCACCACTGCCTGGTGCAGCCTTTGGCACCGCCATCATTTCCATGTCATCTTATTATTATTGTCTCAGCTGATGGAGTTGCTCCCTGGGGTCCTGGCGGTGTGGAGACGGATACAGAGAGAAGACAGGCTTCCCCAGAGCCCAGTGGCCTCTCAAATTCCAGCTTGTCTGCGCCTCCTCCTCCCTCCCACACCTAAAGAAAACTGGTCCTCATCAGGTGCTGCTCTGTAGCTCTCTAGGCTGCAGGCAGCTGGAGAGAAGGGGAGGGAAGCCAGGAGGAGGGACGCGGTCCTGGCTGTGCCCACAGGATTGGTCACGCTGTGCCCTCTCTGCCAGCACGTTTAGAAGGCTCCTGAAAGTGTGACCTCATCAAGTACCCTGAGTGGACACTGATGCCCAGTGGGCAGGGTGGTCTACTGGAGCTGTGTGGGTGGCCACAGTGAGAGGCGACGAGGCTGAGGATCCCCACGGGACGCAATGGATAAGTTTCGGATGATCTTCCAGTTCTTGCAGTCCAACCAAGAGTCCTTCATGAACGGCATCTGTGGCATCATGGCGCTGGCCAGTGCCCAGATGTATTCTGCCTTTGACTTCAACTGCCCCTGCTTGCCTGGCTACAATGTGGTCTACAGCCTGGGCATACTGCTGACACCTCCCCTGGTGCTCTTCCTGCTTGGTCTGGTCATGAATAACAACATATCTATGCTAGCTGAAGAGTGGAAGCGCCCCCCAGGTCGCCGGGCCAAGGACCCAGCCGTGCTACGCTACATGTTCTGTTCCATGGCCCAGCGAGCTCTCATCGCCCCTGTCGTCTGGGTGGCTGTCACACTGCTGGATGGCAAGTGCTTTCTCTGTGCTTTCTGCACAGCTGTGCCGGTGGCCACACTAGGCAATGGCAGCCTGGTGCCGGGCCTGCCTGCTCCAGAACTTGCTCGCCTGCTGGCTCGGGTACCCTGCCCTGAGATCTATGATGGGAACTGGCTGCTGGCCCGAGAGGTGGCCGTGCGGTATTTGCGCTGCATATCTCAGGTGAGGGGGCTGGGTCTCTTCACAGGCCAGGGTCCCTGTGGGAAAGACCCTTCTCAAAGTGGGATTTCCCCTCAGATGGCTGTGGGTGGAGGCATGCATTCCCAGCTAAGACTCAGAGCAGAGCCCACATCTTCTGTCAAACAGGGTCACCTGGAGAGCATGGATGGCTCACCTCCTCCATCCTGAGCTCAGATCTGAGAGGCTGAGAGATTTGCATCCATTTCCTCTCCCAGGCACAGGCGGTAGTGAGGCCAGTGGGTGGCTAAGCCATTTGGGTACATTTCCCTGGCAAATACTCGCAGCTGGTGCCTGCCCGCTTCAGGAGTGGGAGCTGAGGGTCTGGGTATCTTGAACAGGATGGGTGAGGGAGATGGATGGTTGGGATGAGATTTAAAGGACCAGACATCTGGGCACCCTGCTCTGGGGCAGGGAATTGTGTGGTGTCGGGAGATGGGCAGGAGGCAGTGTCTGCTGCAGTGGGGTTAGAGAAACAAGAACACTCTGCCCTGGCCGGTGCAGCCCCTGGCTCCCTTCTTGAGAGACTTCTGCATGGCCTCTGTCGCCACCCCAGATAGCCATGATGGGTCTCCCACCATGTCTAAGCCACTCCCTTTACCTCCTCATCTGGGGACCCCTGTCCTATTATCCTAGGCCTCAGACCCAGGAGTGCCCGTCACTCCACTTGACCTTTTACACTGTCACACTGTAGGAGCTGGAAGTCCCTTCCCCCAGAAGCCACAGGCAGCCTGATTTGCAGACAAGTCCCTCGTGACTTGTAGACACTGAATTCCGAACTCACTTTAGAATTAATTGACTTTATCTAGTAATCAAAAATTGTCAAAGAGAAAAAAAAATCAGATTTCCAGCTTCACTTGGAACATGAGACAACCCAAGCCCTCTGTAACCACAACAGCTTAGTGAGCAATATGGGAGGGAGGGAGGCCCCTGACTGAGTCATTTGCTCTGTATTTTCCCACCCACCCCCATGGCAGCCATTGGGCACCATTAACACCACACCTCCCACAGCCCCTCTTCTCTGTGCAGAGAGGGGTCTGACCCGAAGACATGGAAGGGTGTCCCGCTCTGTGCCCCATGGTGCATGTTCGAGTTTGAGGACTGTCCAGGGTACCTCTGGAACTCCTTGAGAGTCCATCTTAACCCAATGAAAGAAGTGCTCGCCTTTAATCCCAGCACTTGGGAGGCAGAGGCAGGCGGATTTCTGAGTTTGAGGTCAGCCTGGTCTACAGAGTGAATTCCAGGACAGCCAGGGCTACACAGAGAAACCCTGTCTTGAAATAAACCAATAATAATAATAATAAAGTGCTAGTGTCAGTTCCAGAAGCTGTAGGAAAGGCCCGGAGCTTGAAAGAAGGCCAGTAGGCCTGGGGAGATCAGGAAAGCCTTCTGAAGGAAGAGGCATGGCCCCTGAGTGGTACCATTACCAGAGTCTAACAGAGTGCTATATACAAGCTTTTTAAAAAATATTTATTTATTATTATATCTAAATACACTGTAGCTATCTTCAGACACACCAGACGAGGGTGTCAGATCTCATTACAGATTGGCTGTGAGTCACCATGTGGTTGCTGGGATTTGAACTCAGGACCTTCAGAAGAAAAGTCAGTGCTCTTAACTCTTAACTGCTGAGCCATATCTCCAGCCCTGAAAGTTGTCTTATAGCCACTGTCCTGTTTAGTTCTCATAAAACTCCTGTGTGTGTGTGTGTGCGTGTATGTGCATGCTATGGCTAGTAGCCCCACCCTGGAGGTAGAGAAACAGACACAGAAAGATCAAGTGGAGAAAGCCTCACGATGGGATGTGGTGTTAACTCCTGCCCACTGAGTGCCCTGCCAAAGCTGCACATTCTATGTTCCCGGGATCTGTCTCCTGTGAGGTGTGAGGTGGAGTATATGGTTATTTTACACATGGGAAGATAGAGACCACGAGGTGGCATGACTAGGTCCATGGTTGGTTTCCCTTGGGGAAGTCTTTGGAGGGTCTGGACAGGTAGGCCTGCTGACGTCCTCCTCTCCACACAGGCGCTGGGCTGGTCCTTTGTGCTGCTGACCACATTACTGGCATTCGTGGTACGCTCCGTGCGTCCCTGTTTCACGCAGGTCGCCTTTCTCAAGAGCAAATACTGGTCCCACTACATTGACATTGAGCGTAAGCTCTTCGATGAGACATGCACAGAGCATGCCAAAGCCTTTGCTAAGGTATGTATCCAGCAGTTCTTTGAAGCCATGAACCATGACCTGGAACTGGGTCATACCCATGGAGTACTGGCCTCAGCTTCAGCCACAGCCACAGCCACAGCCACAGCCACAGCCACAGAGGCTGTCCAAAGTCCCTCGGACAGGACAGAAGAAGAGAGGGAGAAGTTGCGTGGCATCACTGACCAAGGCACCATGAATAGGCTACTCACAAGCTGGCACAAATGCAAACCGCCCCTGAGGCTGGGCCAGGAGGCACCACTGATGAGCAACGGCTGGGCTGGGAACGAGCCCCGGCCTCCACGCAAGGAAGTGGCCACCTACTTTAGCAAAGTGTGAGCTGTAGTTGGCTGCAGAGGCAGGAGTAGGGATCTAAACCCATAGCCTTTTACCCCTCAAACAACAACAATAATTCTGAGGCATAGCCACAAATCCAGGCGTTCGCCTGCTGGCGAGAAAAAGGAAATTCCGAGCTGACGGACCTTACCTGCTTAGCTGCCCTAGGTGGCCTGGAAGCAATGCTATCCTATGCTTCATCTCCTGCAGCTTCAGTATTATAAGTGTTCAGATCTGGCTTATGGGAGCAGGATGCACAGCTGGTACCAAGTTCCTTCCCAGGCCACATCCTGATACTGTTCGTTCCACCCCTGGCTCATTGGGGCTTAGGCTCTCAAAGCCCACGCCCAGAGTTTCCCTCTTGCTCTAGACTTCTCTCACGCTCAGGATCAAGAAACTGAGGGCAAGCAGCCCCCTCATGGCTGTTGTCGGTTTCTTGGATAAAAGGGAATGGACTTCAGCTGGTGTGACACACCTCAGGGACCCATGATAAGATGACAAGACCCCATGAGAGAGGCCAAGGTGTGTGACCTGAGGCCGTTAGACAACTGTTGAACTAGATGGCCTCCGGGTTTCCTTCACACCAATCCTCTCACACACACTACAGGAAAGCTTGAAAGCTAGAAATGGAAGCCGATGAACTCTCATTTTCTCTGAGGCTCCCTGGGAAGTCTGCCCTGAGGTGTGATGAAGATGAGGGTGTTGCCTGAGAGGGGAAGTAGCTAAGACCGAAGACTGGGATAAGGCTGGGTGAAAGGCTGACTCTACCATTTGCAAAGTGTGTCCCTGGGCCAAGTGCCTCTTTTTTGGGAGGGTCTCAGTTTCCTCATTCACACAACAGGGAGAAGGCCGTCTACCTCACTGGTTCACCATGCATAAAAGCACGTGTCACGTAGTGGACACTTGGGCCTGTGTGGCTAAGATGCTCATTCCTTTCTTAACTCATCACTGCTTGCTCTCCCCTCCCTGACCCCAACCAAGGGATGGGACAGGACAGGAATACTTGGCTGCTGTCTTGTCCAAGAAAAGAAAATAGAGATGCAGACAGTTCCTTGTCTCCTGGCCCCATCTTCCAGCCCCTTGGCCTGCCTATCTCAGAGCCCACCTCCACTCTCAACGGGGACCCAGGTGGCAGGGTGGCAAGGAAGAGGGAGTTGAACTTAACCCCAGACCCCAATAAAGGGACCAGATCTCTCTCTCTCTCTCTCTCTCTCTCTCTCTCTCTCTCTCTCTCTCTCTCACACACACACACACACACACACACACACACACTTGCAGGGTGGGGTGGGGCACCCACAGGGGACAGGGTGCCAGAAAGTACTCAAAGGAACAGACGTGAGGGAAGCTTTGGTGAGACCTAGGTTCTGACTCCAGAGTGGTGGGAGCTAAGGCAAGTCCCCCAACCTGTAAAGTGCTTTGTGGAAAGGCCCGAATTGCTCTCCATTGATCCCTGCTACACAGACAAGCCAGGCTCAGGAGGATGCTGGCTTGTTGCTGCTCAGTGTGAATTCCACTGTCCCAGCCCTGGAGAGCTGATGGCCCTGAGGGCTATCTCTCCCAATCTTAGGAGCCACCGTATTCATCTTGGCACTCTTCCTGTCAGCGGACTTGAGTCATGACTTGTGAGTTCCCAGAGACTCTAGGGGCAGGCAGTGCCGTTTAAGAGATCTGTCTCCCTTTAATTTCTACCTATGACCAGCCTCTGCCTTAGGAGCTCCAGATACCCAGATTCCTTGGTTCAGTTGTCAGATGTACAGAGGATGGGAACAGTACCTAGGAGTTAGCTGAACTATGATGGGAAGGTCCTTCCTCTTCTGGGGATGGCAGGTATAAGCAAAGGCAGGATGCTCAGAGAGAGAAGGGGAAGGGGGGACCAGGGTCTTGACCAGGAGTTTGTAACCTGGAGCATCGCCATCAATCCTGAACGGCCACCAGTCCCCTGACTCTGCAGGGGACTCCTCCCACAGCTTCTGCCAGGTGGGTGTCAAGTACGGGGATGTTCTTCCAACTGGCCTGGAGGGCAAGCCTAGGCAAGGGCCTTGAGGGCCCTGCCTGGCTCCTGCCTAGACCTTCCCAGGTCGCCCCTGAGGGGTGCTCAAGGTAGAGTCGAGGCAGGGCCAGTAGGGCAAGCCACAGGGAGCCCAGAGGCGGGCTGGGGCAGGACACAGCGAGACTGCTTCTCCACTTCCTCTGTTTCTGCCTCGCACCGCCCGCCCGCCCTCAGCAGCCCTCCCTCCTCTGCCTGGCGCCAGGAGGCTGTTTTTCCATTCTCTGGCTAGAAAGTTCCACGCCACTGTTTCTTTCTCTCTCTTTTCTGGAGTTAAATTTGTCTGCAGATGCCTGCACTTCATCTGTAGACGCCTCCAGTTAAGTTTGTTTGTAACTGGGCCCAGAGCTCTGTTGCTTTCAAACGCTGGGCCCCGGGGGACCCGACCCGGACCCGGGTGCAAAAGCAAAGCCGGCAGTGAACCTCGTGAGGCCACTTTGCCTCGCGGTCAGGAGCGCCTTTCCAGTGTCTGCGGGAGCCCACACTGCTGTCAGTCCATCAGGAAGCCAAGGCCAAGGGGACCTGCAACCAGTCCTAGGTAAGGAGGGGCTCCTTCCTGGGGTGTGCAGCTGTTAAAGGAGCCAGCAGCCTCCAGGGACTATCTGGAGGGACCCCCCCTCCCCTCCCCGGGAAGGACACGGAAATGATGCTCCCCTCCCCTTCCCTCCCCCCCTCCCTAGCTGTCTCTCCTGTCCTTGGGAAGAAGCACCCCCAGCATGATAATCTCAGAGGATGGACTGGTCCCAGCTCTGCTCGGTCCCTATGCTCTCTGTCAGGCACCGTGTTCCCCAGGTCAGGGTGGGTTTAGGGTCCCAGGACCACCCCAAGGAGCAAATGGGTGCCTAGCAGCCAAGAAGGGAGGGAAGGAGAAGATGGAGTTGCCTGTTAGCCTGTTTACGGCCAGCAACAGGACAAAGTTCTTTCCTTGTGGAATTATTTAGAAGCTCTGGGCTCTGAACCCAGGAGTCAGACATTCCTCCCTCCTCCCAGAGCTCACATGGCTCTGCCTGTGCCAGATGGTATCCTTGGCAAAGGCAGCAACAGGAAAAGAGAAGTGACTATAAAACAGAAAGGGGCACAGGCTTCCCTATCTCTCGCCACAGCCTGACCTCTTCTCCACTCACAGGCTTCCTGTGGCTGGAGAGTTGGGGTTTTGGTTGACCCCCCCCCTGCATGCCCTTCCCCCCCTGCATCCACTCTCCCCACACCCCCTCCCTGCCTGTTCTTCTGATGGGGGTGGATGTGGGGCCACACCCTGACTGTCTCTCTGGCTGTATGGGTGGAGCCTGGGAAGGGAATTGGGGTTAAACTTCCAAAGAGCCTGAGGCAGGGGCCTCTTCTGGCGCAGAGCCATCTCTGCTGAGGTCATGAGGCAGGGGAGGGCTGGTAGGTACAGAGAGCCTGAACCCCGCTGGAGCTGCCTGTGGTTCCTTGGGGCACAGATTCTGCAGAAGAAAGCATGAGTAGAGCAAGGTCCGGAGGTCATGAACAGAGGGAGCTAGTTTAGCTCTGACACATTGTGTCCACTTTCTAAGTATCCTCAAGTCATGGTCGAAATCTCAGTTGGCTCCTCTGGATTTGGCTGGCCTCAGGCAAGACACCCAGTCCCCTTGGTTTTCTGTTCTTTGGCATCAGGAAAAGCATCCTCAGTAGAACTGGTGGAGTAAGCGTTTCAGATGTTGAACTATTATGTGACATCATTTGTGGCCCCTAACATTCCTAGGAAGAGATCGGGATCACAATGACTTATCTGCATCCTTGTGTGGGGAACATACATGAAGTGTGTTGAGACTCTGAGGTCTCCAAAATGAAGGGGTTTTGCGCACCCAAGGGTGTTGGCATCTTGTGTCAGGCTTGTCACTGATCCAGGGGCCACGTCCCCACCAGACCCGATCTATCCTTTATCCTCTAGGACGGCCCCTGCAGCTTTGATACTTGTATCATACTCTCCAAATTGTCCCAAATCCCAAAGGGATCCATCCCATCTGGTCTAACACCACCTGTCATTATTAATCCTCCCCGGGGAGAAGAGGGTGGTGGCAAAAGGATTTTAAAGTATTCAGGGCAGGCAAACCTGGCCTTGAATCTGAAGTCTGTCATCTACTTATACGTGGCCCTGGCCAGGGGCTTAGGCCACATCCTTCACTGTGCTTGAGATGGGGGTTGCACAAGGATGCCAGGGGGTACCAAGGAGACCATGCAAAGATGGATTTGTTGAGGATGGGCAACGTCCACTGAGAACACCTGGTACCCGGCAAGAACTTAGGCAACCGTGGCTATCACCATGGCTGTAGAGGCCCACGCCCCCTCCTTCTCTGCCTGCTTGGTCACAGCAGCACTCCTCAGCCTGTGTTCAGAGGTGTTCATTTATCACTCATCTGTTTCACAGGAAGCACCCGTTCAGCCACTGCAGGAGCTAAAATGGCGTGACCATGCTCTGCCGTCGCCTGTCCTCCTGCCTGCGCTCCTTGCTAGCCTCGCCAGAAGCCATCAGTCCTGCCCTCTTCTGCCTCCTGCACATCCCATCCCTGGCCCACCAGTCACCATGGCAGCCTTGATTGCAGAGAACTTCCGCTTCCTGTCTCTCTTCTTCAAGAGCAAGGATGTGATGATTTTCAATGGGCTGGTGGCCCTGGGCACGGTGGGCAGTCAGGAGCTGTTCTCAGTGGTGGCCTTCCACTGTCCCTGCTCACCGGCCCGGAACTACCTGTATGGGCTGACAGCAATTGGCGTGCCTGCTCTGGCCCTCTTCCTTATCGGAGTCATTCTCAACAACCACACTTGGAACCTAGTCGCAGAGTGCCAGTACCGGAGGGCCAAGAACTGCTCCGCGGCCCCCAACTTCCTCCTCCTAAGCTCAATCCTGGGCCGTGCAGCTGTGGCCCCAGTCACCTGGTCTGTCATCTCCCTGCTCCGAGGGGAGGCCTACGTCTGTGCTCTCAGTGAGTTTGTGGACCCCTCCTCGCTCACAGCTGGGGATGAAAGCTTCCCTCCAGCCCATGCTACGGAGATCCTAGCCAGGTTCCCTTGTGGGGAGGGCCCCGCCAACCTATCGAGCTTCCGAGAGGAGGTCAGCCGCAGGCTCAAGTATGAGTCTCAGGTAAGGAGCCGTGTCCTTCCCAAAGTGGCCACTGATGAGGTGGTACTCTATAGGATGGTCCAGCTTTTGAGAATGAGTACCTGTCCGGGGAAAGCACAGAATCACCAGTGTCAGGCATCAGCTGATTAACCTGTGGCTTAGAGTTATGGGGAGCAAGGGTCAGCTCATCCCAAGTGTCTCTGATGTGCCTTCAGGTGCTGGGGATTGAATCATAGACCACGTGAATGTCAAGCATGAGCTGCCGCTAAGCTCCACTTTCGTCCCTTAGAGATGGCTTTGACCTTTAAGGGAACACCACCTAGAATCTCAGAGAGAACATCCCATATCCCATAATACCCAGGACCATTCCCAATCTACCTAGTGAGGTTATCTTTACCCTAGCTTGATTGAGCATGGTCCCTGTAGGCCACCTCTCAAATACCTGCTGTGGGCTTTTGAGTTGATAGCAGAGCTGGCTGACCCCAGGGATGACGGCATCTCTGTCCCAGTAACTGAGTCAGCGTTACTCTTTGGGGTAGGCCAGGGAGGGACAGGCTACTGCTGTTGGGCCTAGCTGCAGCCTCCCCTGCATCCTGTTTGGAGTTGGGTCAAGGGTCAAAAGAACGGTTAGAAGCAGCAATCTGAACTGAATGTGCAAGGATGAGGGAGGCAGGAGGGAGCCCAAGTCTCTAAAGGGACTCTTTCCTTGAAAACATAAGACACCTAAAGCTAGAGGCTGGAGAGGAGACTCCTGGGTTCCGTTCCCAGCACTCACAGGGTAGCACACAACCATCTGTAATTCCAGTTCCAGGTGGGCACCAAGCACACACATAGTGTACAGACATAGGTGCAGGTGAAACACTCATATATGTAAACAAAGGAAGGAAGGAAGGAAGGAAGGAAGGAAGGAAGGAAGGAAGGAAGGGAGGGAGAGAGGGAGGAAGGGAGGGAAAAAAAGAGAAGAGAGGAAGAAAGAAAAGAGAAAGAAAGGAAAGAAAGAGAGAGAGAGAGAGAGAGAGAGAGAAAGAAAGAAAGAAAGAAAGAAAGAAAGAAAGAAAGAAAGAAAGAAAGAAAGAAAGAAAGAAAGAAAGAAAGAAAGAAAGAAAGAGGGGAGTGAGGGAGGAAGGGAGGAAGGAAGGAAAAGAAAGGAAGGAAGGAAGGAAGTAGGGAGGGAAGAAGAAGGGAGGGAGAGAGAGAAGAGAGATCAAACCTAAGCTAGCTGCCTGCACTGGGTTTTGCCTATAATCCAGCATTAGGGAAGTAAAGATGGGAAGGTCTGGAGTTCAGGGTCGGTTTTAGCTACACAGGATGCTAAAGACCAGTTTGGATCATTGTCTCAGTGAACAGTAGTAGTTAAGACTGAGAGTGTGTTGCACTTACAGAGGATCCAAGTTCAGTTCCCAGCAGGTCAGGCGGCTCACAGCTACTTGTTAACTCCAGCTCCAGGGGTCTGACACGCTCTTTTGGACTCTGTGCTCACAGATACATTACTGCCCCCTCCCCCTGTGTACATACCCCCAACACATATACAGCCCCCCAACACATATAAATGTCCCCCAAAACATGAAATCAAAATTCTTTAAACGGCAACAATGTAAAGGGAAGAAATGAGGCTAAGATGTAACTCAGTAGAATGTTTCCTTAGCACAAATCGAGTCTGTGTTTGATCCCTAGTACCGCATGAACTAGGTGTGGTTCATGCTGTAACCCCAGCACTCCAGAGGGATTAGAGGATCAGAAACTCAAGACCATCCTCAGCTATACAGGATGTTTAAGGCCAACCTGGGCTACATGAGACCCTTTCTTGGGTCGAGGCAGGGGAAAGCAGAGAAACAGACTGAATCCATACTTAGGTCTGTGTATAAGCAGTAGGCAGAGAGGGTCTCAAAGGCCCTTGCCCTCAACAGACTTCAGTCCTCCCCGTGCGAACAAGTAAGTACACAGGCGATCCAGAGGCAGGCAGGTGTGATGCTGTGTGGGGTTGAGGCCCTGTCCCTGAGCTCCACACCAGGCTCCTGAGCTGAGCTTGGTGGAGTCCAGTGCTACTGCACCCGCAGGGCTAAAGAACAACAACAACAAAAAAAAAAAAAGCCCCCAAACCGCAGAAGGCAGTCTAAGCACGGGAGTGTGGGCTAACGAGGGTAGGGACAGAAAAGAGGAAGCGTGCTTGCCCACAGAGCAGAAGCTGTTCTCTTTCTCCTGTCCCCACGGGCAGGGTGGGCAGGGCCCAGGCAGCTCTCAGGGTTTTTCTCTGACCTCGCTTTTTCTCTGACCAGCTCTTTGGATGGCTGCTTATCGGTGTGGTGGCCATCCTGGTGTTCCTGACCAAGTGCCTCAAGCATTACTGTTCGCCACTCAGCTACCGCCAGGAGGCCTACTGGGCTCAGTACCGCACCAACGAGGACCAGCTGTTCCAGCGCACAGCAGAGGTGCATTCGAGGGTGCTGGCCGCCAACAACGTGCGGCGTTTCTTTGGCTTTGTGGCTCTCAACAAGGATGATGAAGAGCTGGTCACCAAGTTCCCTGTGGAAGGCACACAGCCACGGCCACAGTGGAATGCTATCACCGGGGTCTATCTGTACCGCGAGAACCAGGGCCTTCCACTCTACAGCCGGCTACACAAGTGGGCCCAGGGCCTGACGGGTAATGGCACAACCCCCGACAGTGTGGAGATGGCCCTGCTCACTGCTTAAGAGCCTGCTTCTGTGCTCTGTACGTGGAACTACTTAGTCACAGACTTAACTCCTCATGGCGTGCTCACTTCAGCATCAGGTGACTTTTCTGTTAACTACAGTGTCTTGGGCATAGACATAAAACCAGTAGTTTGTAAAGCTCCTGTGGACCACAAGGTTCACAGAAATTGACGTGGGGTGAGGGTGGGGAGGGGATAGGGACTGGCCTACCAAAGTCATTTCTCCCAAGGTTACTAGCACAGTCTGTTCACAGCTATCAGAAGACTTTCCTAGCGCTGGTCCTTAGTATGACAGGGTTCATCTTTGCTGGGCCTCAGAGTTGAGAAACATCAGCTGGTGGAGCCTGGTGACAACCCAGTGGGGGGGTCGTCATTGTATAGTATACTTTGTGCAGTTAATTTGTGTCTAATTGCATAGGGGCACCCCAACTCCCCGTATACTGCTAGGAAGCTGCCCCGATTGTATACCTCTGGCCTGATTTTATATATTTAAACTTTTTGATAAAGCTTTTCTTACTTTAAAGGCCTAGACTGGTGTTTGTGCAATTGACAAGGGCATGCAGCCCAATGTGAGGGGAGACGGCACTAAAGGGGACCACAAAGGTGTTGCCCAAGGGCTGAGTCCCTCGACAATCTGAGTTACCTGATTTAACCTGAGGAGAGGCAGCCTGGCCTTTTGCAGGGGTTGGCTCAGTTTAACATAACATCTGTCTGCACACAGACCTAGCACTAAACTCCATGCATCAGTGGGCTTCAGCTCTTCCTCCTTCTCCACCCTGCATCAACTAGCTCCACTCTAAAACCTCACCTTCTTCCTTGTCTGTACTGATTCCTGGCATCCAACACAGCCATTTCCCACAGAAAACTTAGAGAATATTTTAGGCTCTGTCAGAGAAAGCTTTTAATTTCCCTTGGGCTCAAGCCAAAAAACAAAACAACAACAAAAGACAAAAGAAACAAAACAAACAAACAAGCTCTACCAACAACCAACAAGAAGGGTCGGTACCAGCAGCCCAGGAAGCTGGGTTGTGCTAGAGTTGAAGTGAGTCTGGGCGGAGACGGCCAGTTTAACCAATGCTTTCAGCTTTCCTTAGTAGCTTCGGGTTCCCATGTTTTTCTGGATTCTTCTCTTCCTCTGTCCTCGTCCCAGTCCCCTAGCCTCCAAACCAGGGCAGACAGTACAGGCTGGACTGAGACGATGCTTAGACCCCAAGCCCCCATGGTCTGCGGTCTTTCTGGCTACCTGCGGACTGGGAGCTTGCCAAGGGACAAAGTGGGGACCTGACCACGAAATCCGCTGGCATTTGCCCTTTCTGTCCTTAGATTGCAGCAAACTCTCTTCAAAAAGAATTGCTTGGTTTTTGTTGTTGTTGTTTTGGGTTTTTGCTGTTGTTTTTTCCTGGAAGCTTAAGCGCCTGCTGTATAACTACACTAAGCAGCCCTAGGAACAAAACAAGAGCACTAACCCTCACGGACTAGAGTGTAGTTTAGTGGAAGAACACTTCTTAGCATGTGTAAGGCCTTGGCTCAATCTATAGCACTCTACATTTTAAAAAAAGATAAGAAAAGAGTACGTACACGTACACACACACACACACACACACACACACACACACACACACACACACATTTAAAAGTAAGAAATGATCGTACGTGCCTTTAATCCCTTCTGAGTTCAAGGCTGGCTGAGTCTACACAGCAGGTTCCAGGCCAGCCAGGACCACAATACAAATCCTGTCTCAAAAGATTTTAAAACAATCTTTTGAGAGTTTTTTTTTTACTCTGACAAGATGAGGAACTCAGCCTCAATGAGCCAAGACTGACTCTGTGAGCACCACAGTCCACAGGCATGCTGCAGAAACAGCAGCAACTAAAGCAGTCCCAGGACAGCCCCAGCGTCCGCCTAGCTGCCTGCTGCGGGCTAGGCTGCCTGCTGCCCCCGGTGTCCATGTGGTGGAGTCCTTGCTCCTAGTCCTCCAGCGCTGAGCTCTTGGCCTCCACGTACTCCAAGGCCTTCGCCTTGACCGCCTGCACATCCTTCTCAGTGCCGTGCTGCTTCTCGTAGTCCAGGTAGCGCTTGAAGAAGAACTTCATCCTCTTAGGCGCCAGGCTCAGGTGGATGACCCGCTCAAAGATGTCCCTATGAGGAAGAACAGGGTGCAGTTTCCTTAGGGGCCCTACCATTGGACTCCTGGCTCACACTCCTCAACTTGCTCTCAGGTACTAGGTTCCACCGATATCCAGCACCCCATTTCTTATTTTTATCATCAGTATGTACTCCCGAGAGAGACAAAAGACGTAGCCTGCCTTAAGTTACAAGGAAAAAGGGCAAAATCCTGGGATGGAGACACACAAGGACAGAAGCAAACTTAAACTCATGGCCTGTAGGGATTGTGGGGGGCAAAAGTGAGAGCGTGCCTATGAAGGTTCCGTCCTCAAGAGGCCTGCATAGTGTGAACCATGTGGGACCCCCAACTCTCCTGGTTCCGGGTACAGACCACTGCTGGAAAGGTGAAATCAAGTGGACCGGGGAGCCACGTCAGAGCTGTTCAGTATCACATCAGACAATTGGGAGCTTCTCATCATCATCAACATGCCAAAGCCCCTTCCTAGCCCACACTCCAACAGGAGTGAGCCCTGCTGTCGCCCCTCACCTGACTGCTTTCTGGCTGCCGTGCTTGATGGTCATGTCGATGTAGACTGACCAGACGTCTGTGCGTTTGGGGTAAGTGCTCAGTGTGTTTTCAAAAATGGCTTTAGCGCGCTCCGCGTCCCCAAGCTGGAACTCCAGCTGGGCAAACTTGACGATGACATCCACATCTGTGGGAAAGGACAAGTCAGAGCCAAGACAACCCAAGGACCTCCTCACCACAGCACAGCCATCGGCTCTGCTAAGACAGAAGCGACTCCGCCTGTTACAAGCTGCCAACTGCCCCTTTAAGTATCTCAGTCCCAAGTGTGGTCAGGAGCCAGGAAAAGGACTCACGCTCCTTGGCGGGCAGGCACTCCAGGGCTCGCTGTAGCACGCGGTGACTGGCCCCGGCCTGACTCCTCCCCAAAACAAAGGCACCATATTTGATCCAGACAGCCTTCTCCTGCCGGAACCGTTTCAGCATCCGGTTGTACAGCTCACCAGCTTCCTGTGGGAGACACAGTAAGCTAAGGAGTGTGGCACTTCAGAGGGACAACAGACAGGCTGTTCACAGAAGGCGTCTTGGCTCACTGATTCTAGGGACCTGGGGAGACTGGGAAGATCATCAGGAGAGCAGTGTAGTGACACGAGTCCTGGGAGCTTCCCTACTAATCCCTCCATATATTCTCACCTCTGTGGGGAAGGGGAAGGGCCTGAGGCTGAGGCCTGATATCATGGGGAACCCAAAAGGTAGGTTTCTCACAGAATGCCGGCCCTGGCCTGCTCAAGAGTCTAGCATATGGGGCACGTAGGTACGGAACTTAACACCTTACCTTGAACTTGTCGGACTTGGTGTAGATGTCAGCCAGATGCAGGAAAACCTTGAGAGGCTCGTTGTACTGCACAGCTCGCTCAAAGACCTTAGTCAGGGACTCCTGAGAGCCGTACATGTTTTCCAGGTTCAGCAAGGCCACCCACACGTTCAGCTTCTCTTGCTCCTCTCTGGAGCGGGGTGGGTAGAACACGAGTTCATCAGCTCAGCGCTGGATACACAAGAACTGTTTCTTTCTCCCAGGCAACAACTGTATCCTCACGCCCACTTGTAAGTACAGATACCGAGACTCTGTCCCCTGCAGCTTCCCGTAAGGGGAACCTGTGCTCCCCTATCTCTCACTGCCAAGTCTGGGGCTCCCCTGATTGCTCCCTCCATTCCTGGGAATGAAGCCTCCAGCTTACACTCTGGGCCTGTGTTCAGGCTGGAACAGAATCTGGGTCTGATTCTCTCCCCCCCCCCCCCCCGTGAAGAGAGCAAAGCATAGGACAGTCACCCCTCTACACTAGGCTTCAGGAAGCTACCTCAGCCCCGCCGAGAACAGAGTAGCCCTAAACGATGCTGAGTTCTCCCCACTGCTTATGTTGCTGGCAATCTTGCTGGCACACAGAGACCACTAAATGTCGCCATAGCAATTTCACTGAAGAGGACCATAAAGTATTACTGATAATCTGTTTTAAGTGGCTACACTTAGTAAGACAGAGCCTGAAAGACCGTGGGCTGCTACTGGCCTGGCCAGGAAGAAATGAGCCATGGTGACAAATTCTGTAAGCCAGGACAACGTGGAAAAGCCCAAGCCCAGACCTGAACGAGATGGTCTTCAGGGCCCTCTCAGCCACAGCCCGGGCCTTCTCGATCTCTGTGGCCTGTAGGTGGAAAGCCATGTACTGCAGCCAAAGGATGGAGCTGTTGGGGGAGCTCAGCACCAGCCGGTCAAAGTCGTCCGCAGACTCTGGCTGTCGCCCAGGGTCCATGAGTGCTTCCTCAATGCGCGACAGCTCCTTCTCTGCCTTCTGCTTCTCCAGCTCCCTCTCCTTCTTGCCCTTCTTCTTCTTCTGTGGCAGAAGGAAGAAAAGTGAATCATCTGCTCCTTCAAGAGCAGAGGGAGCTGAGGTAGAAGCCATGGGTTCACAGGACTGTCCATGGACCCTCCCCAGGGAGACACCTAAGCCACAGAGGGCTCCAGAGTTGGGAATGGGAGTTTCTGCAGGAGCTGCAGTGTCCTGCAAACACAGCACCTTGGCGTGGGGCGGCTGCTCATCCTCCTCGCTGTCTGAGCTCTCTTCTCGGAGTGGCAAGGCTGGAGTCAGAGAGTCGAGCCCCACATCCCAAACGAAGCCTGAAGAGAGCTGCAGCCGGGGCACCTCTGTGGGTTTTATCTGCTTTCCCTGCAGGGTCAGAAAATTGAAGGAAGCACAGGTCAGGCTGTTCCCTGACCCCACCTACCGCCACACCAGAAGCCTGCCTCCTTGGTCTGCTGAGGGAACAGCAGTGACTTGAAAATACTCAAAAGTCACTTAGACAATGACTTTATATAAAGTGTACACACACACACACACACACACACACACACACACACACACACACACACACACAAGTGCAAAGTAGGAGGTCTGGAACAGAACTACAGAGGGTGCCAGGGGTTGGCAAAAGCAGAAGCACTGGCCCTGGCTGATATTCCCAGAGTCCTCTCCACTGCTTGCACTTGTGAGGAGCGTGGGCTCATCCAGGTTGTGCCCTCTCTTTATCTGCCCACCTCTTTCATTCAGTTCTTGATAAACATGTTATTAGCGTTAACAGACCCAGTCCTCCAGGAGGTAGACTGGCTGAGGTAACTACGCCCCATCACCCACTGTTTTATAAAGAACAAGGATGGGCTGGGACAGCTCAGCCCTGGGAGGACAAGGAGCTCCTCCCCAAAGCCTTCCCTCCACTCGGGGTGAGCCTTACCCTGGGAGGCAGCTTCGGCTCCTCCAGCTCATCCTTCCCTTCCCGGTAGTACACTTCCACACCGCTGTCGTCGTCTTCTGGTGATCCAGACTTCTTTGGCCTCTTGTTCACTAGTTCCTGAAATGGTGGGGGTGTAGGATGGGAAGTTTCTCCTCCCCCCTCACAGAGCCTCCACAGAGAAGGCTGGGCAGCTGCAGCTCACTTCTCAAACACTTATGAGTGAGATGAGGCGGGATGCTCCCCGGGGAGGGGGACTCACCTGCCGGCTCTCAGACTCCTGGCGCTCCCGCTTGCCCTGCCCACCCCTCTGTGACTTCCGGGGCTCTTCCTTCTCCTGGCTGGGCAACTGGGGCTCCTCTCCCCTTCTCTGGCTCTTCTTCTTTTCTCCTTTCAGACCCCCCTCAGCCCCTCCTCTCCTCTCCTCTTGTTCTGGATCAGGAGAGAACACGTCTGGCCTCCCAGTGTCGCTGGGAAGGAGCGACAGCTCTATCAGGTTCTTCATGGGGTTCACGCTGAGGCAGAAAGAGAAGAGGCAGAGGGTAAGGACAGAGGTGCCTGGACACCACAGGCGTGCAGACCTTGCCTCGTCAGCACTTAGGCCGACTTGTCAGTCAGGGCTGGACCCTGGCCCACCTGCCTTAGATGCTCAACATTCTCAGGGACAGTTTACTCAAGTCCCCTGCTCAGTGGAAAAAGCCAAGGAGCATCTAGGATGGACGTGCTTAATCGACAACAATAGAAGCCATGTCTACTCCTGGACTAAGGCTGGAACCGAGGTCAAAGGCTTCAATCGAAGGTTTGTCACCCATCTAAACACTACTTGCATCATCACCCCATGCCTTTATGTTCTGAGTTTACCTCAAAACCTCCTCCAGGGCAAGGATCTCAGAGGAAGGGGTCTGATTCACACCAAAGGAAGAGGGACCAAGAGGGCAGGGAGAGAAGACACCTACCACAGGATCTTGGCAGTGACCAGCTTTCCCTCAGGGAGGCATCTGTTATAAAGTTCTCTCTCTGGTGGGATACACTCAGAGACATGTGAATACTTGGCCAAACCCAGAACTGAAGGTCCAAGGCTGAAAAGAGACAGACAAGAGCTCTGTAGTATAAATACAACACAACCCCACCACACCCCCAGTGCCTCAAACTTTGATATGAGTCACTGGATCGTGGCATCCAGGAGGATAAAGTTGGTTTTAGAAACTGGAAACAAATTATCATATAAATGAAGGTATGAATTTGAATCTTATTTGAAGTACTGAAAACCCAACCCAGGCAAGCTAGCAGTGAACTCTGGCTGGCCTGGAGCTCAAAGACCCTCCCGCCTCTGCCTCTGCCAGGATTAAAGCTACCACACCCAGCTCCCTGGTTATATTGTATGCACTCTAGCACCATGATGTCCAAATCACAAACTAAACAGACACAGAGAGGAGAGGAGAGAGGAAGGGGGCAGAGGAGGAGGGGAGGGGAGGGGAGGGGAGAGGAGAAAGAGGGGAGAGGAGGAAGAGGGGAGAGGAAGAGGAAAAGGAAGAGGAAGAGGAAGAGGAAGGGAGGGGAGGGGAGGAATGGCACTGTCATAGCTTAGGAACATGAAGTGACCACATTAAGATTCAGGAAGCTGGGTGTGGTGACATACACCCTTAACACTCTCAGATCATATGACAGGTGAAACTGAGTTCAAGGCCAGCCTGATCAGTTACAGGACAGCCAGAGCTACAGAACAAGACCCCCTGCCTTCAAAATAAATAATAGTCAAATAAGTAAACAACAAAGAATCATGATTGCACACTAAGATCAGAAGAAATCCAGAATTTCAAACTGAAAATGTCATTCTTTTTCCAAAACAACAAACAAGAAACAATTCAAGAAAAGCCTCTAAAGGCTGGCGTGGCAGCTCCGTGTTCAGAGTACTCGCTGCTCTCCAGGACCCAGGTGTGCCTCTTAGCACCCTTTGGTGGCTCGCAGCCATCTGCTGTTGGGGACCAGGCTGAGAAAAACCAGGCCTTTTACAGCCTACATCTGGGAGCCACATAGTTCTTTGTTGAGAGCCGAGTCACCCCTTTTCCCTCAAGGCTGTTCGTGGGAATCAGCAGATTCCCGCCCTAAACAAACATCTGGGGCTGTAAGGAGTATCCAGCATTCTGGAGCTGTCCCGAGCTGCCACCTTGGGCTGTAAAGGAGGACCAGGACTTCAAGATAAGCCGCCCTGCGTTCCAGAGCGGTGACGCCAAGGCTCTGAGATAAATCACTGAAAGTTTCAAACCTGCAATCAGCATCCTCTCTCTGGCAATTTCAAGACTCTTTCAAATCATGCATTGTTTTAAATTTTCTTACATATGATCTGCAGGCAAATCTGCTGCAGATCGCCTTTGGCACCCCTCAACTGCCAATAATTATGTACAAGTTATGTGGAGACACCCCCTGTCCAACAAATGGCAGGGTCCAGACCCGGTCCTCATATGGGGCAAAGGACACGCCTGCATTTACGATTCAGGAGCACAAAATGCTAGATGGCTTCCAGAACGCCTAATAAAGTCATATAATTTACCCAGGGAAGAAAAACCCTGAGGAGAATTTTAAATGTGCTTGTTTGCAGGAAAATGAAAGGGTCTCAAAAGACGTCGTTCCTGATCATCGGGACACGTCTGCCTGATAGGAAGTATACCACCAGTAGAAGGTCAAGCTCAGCAACGTTCTTTTTTTTTTTTTTTTTTTTTTTTTTCCGAGACAGGGTTTCTCTGTATAGTCCTGGCTGTCCTGGAACTCACTTTGTAGACCAGGCTGGTCTTGAACTCAGAAATCCGCCTGCCTCTGCCTCCCGAGTGCTGGTCAGCAACGTTCTTAATTATACATGGCAAGTTATTCATGAGGAGGACGACACAGTCCTGGCCACTTCCACAGTTCTTTCTCCTGGGAGCCCCCATAGGTCGGCCTATGTAAGTCAGCCCTCTGAGCTCACCCTGATTGGGGAGTTCCCTCAGTGTTTTGATCTCAAACAAAAGCCACCAATTATCCCAACCAAGAAGGGCCTTTGAACACTCCGGGGTGTGCCACTCAACATGATAGATTGATCTTAAACTTCTACTGGCTTTTATGTTTGCCCTGGCTCCCACCGGGACGATCACTTAATTATAAATGTGGCTTTGAGTCAGATTATTATTGTGCCAGCTGGGGATGTGAAACTACTGGTAATACCTATTGGAACCCCTCCTCATCATGGGACCTTATCACAGTCAAAAGCAAAGGGGGCCAGGATGATGGCAAATATGGCCTCAATTCCCCCACTAAAAAGAACTGTTCCTCCTCTAATCCGGCTACCTTGGGCTGGTGTGATCGCCTCGTGATCGAGTTCACAGAGGCTAAAAAAATATGATTAGATTAACAAACATGCTCCCTCCTGGGGTTTGCGCTTATATAGGCAGGCATTCTAAAGACTTTGGGTTGATTTTCAAAATACAGTTAAGACCATTCCTAACCTTAGAAAAAGTGCCATAGGACCAAATCCCATACTCCATCCTATGACCCCTATAATACCCATTATTCATAAGGTAGCTGTTCCTCCTCAAATTGGCACTCCTGTCCCTGTTGCTCTTTCAGCCTACTTTGCCTGCTGGACCCCTCACTTCAGCAGAGCTACTTTTAGATATAGTAAATGCTTCAGCTGCTGCCATACATGCAGCCAATACTACCCAATATAAAGAATGTTGGGTGTTGTTTTTCCCTTCAACCTCCTTTCTATAAAGGAGTAACAGTATTTGGACCATTTATTGCAACTAAAGATGTCCATAAGCTTGGCTGGCACCCCGAGACCAGCACAGGACTCACACTGAGACAGGTGTCAAGTGTGGGTTCGTGCCTTTTGGGGCCCTCCATGCTCCCCCTACAGGCCTTGCTAGAGGTTTGCAGTCAGACTATTATTGTACAGGCCACTTTTCAATATCTTGGAGCCCCTAGTGGTACTTATTTGGCATGTTCTACTGGGCTTACTACTTACGTGATCACCCGGACATTTTTAGCTAACAGAGATTACTGTGTCCTGGTTCAACTTTTCCCAAAATTGACAATACATCCTACAGATTTACTCCAGTTCTGGGATAAAGGCACCAACCTGCCCCGCTCTAAGAGAGAGGCTATTACTGCGGTAACATTAGCAATGATCCTTGGTTTGAGTGCTGCAGGCACGGGGACAGGGGTATTGCCTCCCTCATCTCCTCCCAACGACAGTCTGCGCAGTTCACCCAGCTTAGCCTCGCAGTGGACAGAGACATTCGAGAGCTACAAAGGAAATTTAAAAACTTAAAAAGATCCCTTAGTCTCACTGTCTAAAGTAGTTTTTAAAAATAGACGAGGCCTTGATTTGAGGGAGGGCTCTCTGTTCTGCCCTCAAAAAAAAAAAAAAAAAAAAATGTTGTTTTTATACTGATAAGACTAGCCTAGTTCAAAATAGTATAAAAAAGGTCAGAGTTAGCTTAAAAGAAAAAAAGCATAATAGAGAAATGCAAAAATCCTGGTGTCAAAATTGGTTTTCTACCTCTCCTTGGCTTTCCACTTTGCTTCCCACTATTCTGGGACCCTTCTTGGGCATTCTGCTGCTTTTGTCATTTGGCCCCTGGGCTTTTTTTTTTTTTTTTTTTGGTTTTTCGAGACAGGGTTTCTCTGTGTAGCTCTGGCTGTCCTGGAACTTACTTTGTAGACCAGGCTGGCCTCGAACTCAGAAATCCGCCTGCCTCTGCCTCCCAAGTGCTGGGATTAAAGGCAGCCCCTGGGCTTTTAACAGATTAACCAGTTTCCTTAAATCACAGATTGATGCTGCCTTAAAGCCAGCTGCAGTTCACTACCATCGGCTAGACATCCGAGACTCAGACAAAGACCTCTCCTCCACCAATGCAGAGAGAGCAGCCATTGGCCTTCAGTTCTCCACCCTCACTGCAAACACAGAGCCCTCTTAGTTCCGTAGGCTGTGGAGTCATCACTACTAGGAGGGTGACCCCCTGGCTCCTAATAGTAGCTGAGGGCCATAAGCTGTGAAGTTACCAATGACAAAAATATTGAGGTGTCGTGAGCCAGATGCACACCCCTTTTGGCTACAAGGTGACTCAATGACGAAAATATTGTGAGACAACCCCCGAATAGCCTAAGACAGAGCCCTTACCCACCTAGGACCTAAAAAAGGCCTAGGTACTGGGTGTTGGATGCAAATACAAGCCTCATGGCCTAAAACAAGGTGTTTCACTGGCCCTCTTTTCATGGCCACCACCCCAATTTTTAATAAAGTTAAAAGGGAGAGATGGTATGGGTTTTCCTTTACAGCCCCAGATGTTTGTTTAGGGCTGGAATCTGCTGATTCCCACAAAGCCTTGACGAAAAAGGGGGTGCCCTCTTCTGACCTCTGCACACACCAGAGCACCGGGCACACACAAGGTACATAAACACACATGCCCACAAAACACTCAAAAGATAAAGTATTTAAAACTGGTAATACATAAGCTTTCCTCTCCTCTTATCAAAGTTGACTGGGGAGGAGGCAGCTGGCTTTCTGGAGCTAATCTCCGAAGCCTGTGCCCAGATGATCGTAGTGACAAAGCCAGCACATGGTGTGCTGTGGACAGGATGTAACATCTGAAACACTACTTACCCTATGATCACACTGCTTGGCAGGACACGTTTCACATAGCCCCGCAGGAGCTGCCCTTCCTTCACGTCCTCAATGGAATTGACTTCTGGATCTTCTATTCTATTTTTTGTCTCTCTGTTTGTCCTAAAGGAATACAAGTCTCACACATACATGCAGTTAACCATGGCTGCTCCCACCCAGGACCCCTGCAATAATCATATTGTGTAAGACTCTGTCTCGGCACCTAGAGGACTGTAACCTACAGAGTCCAGCCTGCTCACTCCCGTAGTCCTGCCAGGCCAGGGCTCTGCGTCTGACAGCTAGCTTTGCAGAAACAAGACCGAGAGAGGCCACGTTTAAAGCCAGACCTTAGCCAGTAGAATGCTGGTCAACCCTTCTATCCCACACTCACCCAGATGGATCATGAACCCTGCAGCCAGACATCTGCCCTCACCAATATCATCATGTTACCTTGAATACTCACATTTAGGTAAGCACACTATTCCCTTCAAGACAAGAGCCTGGATTCTTCCAGAAACTCAAATGCTTCCCCCCCAACCCCCAACCCATCACACACACTTAAATAAAAATAGGTTCAGTGTACAGACGGGCAGAGGAGGGAGGAACTCAGAGTTCTACCCTCCCAGGCAAACGCACTACAGCCTAAGTCTTCTGAGTTTTTCCTTCTCCTTTCTCATGCCAACAACACTCACCTGGATGATCGCAGTGACAAAGCCAGCACATGGTGTGCTGTGGACAGGACGTAACATCTGAAACAGGCAAAAGAGGGGGACACACTCAACCATCAATATTTCTGGACACTCACATGCATGAAATTAAAAGTAAGATAGATCTTTAGTAATTCTACTCTTTAGTCGGGTAAGTGATATGCTGCAATAGGGTTCTCTCACCATATGGGGCAGCAAGCTGAGCTCCGGTCAGTCACATGGCCGTGAGGTGACAGACTGGGGCTCTCCCCTGTACTGTGCTCCTAAAGGGTTTGCTAGGTTAGAGGCACTCGGGGCATTCTCAGCTTCTGCTATCGTCAATTGAGTTTATCAGGAGTTTAGATGAGACTGTCCCCACAGTAACTCTTACCTGTGATCTCCACAGAGACAGAAAGACCACAGAAAACACGACCCAGGGACAACTGACTGGAGAGGAGCCAGACAGAGAAGCGAGGGAAAGTGGGCTTGGCTCTCACTTGTCTCCAAAGTAGCTCAGGTAAAACTGTAACTCATAGTCCTTTACCACTAAGTAGAGACAGAGAGGATTACAGGGAAAAGACCAGGGCCACAAGTCAACACGGAACATTCCCACAGCAGGGATGTGATTCTTGAAAGCACCAAAGCCCCTGCTGCTGAAGGAGGCTTCAGGTGCTACCTTGAGGCAAACGATTTTCTGCCCACATCTGACAGAAGGGAATTTTAATTGCAGCTACCCACAGGTCTGGCTGTCATAAAAGTATTCCAAATGACTATGTTGTTAAAAGCCACACCCTAACTTTGTAAGCTTCCCGTGTGTCTGAGATCCACTGAGAATCTGTCTTCCACCGGGCTCTGGGTATCTCTGTGCTGTTTGGTCTGGATAAATACTTGACAATTTAGGCGGAAGTCAGGGGCTGGGACATCTGAGGTGGGGTTTGGGCCAAGGCTGCTTTCTAGTCTGTCTCCCGGAGGGGTGCATTCTACTTGGCTGGTGGTAGGATACACATCTTGAGATCTGGTTCTGCAAGGCCACTTTTCTCAGACTACAAAAATGGTCTTAGAACTAAGAGTGGTGCTTGTGGTGTACGTAGTACTCCTAGAACCTGGAACTCCTAGATCCTCTAAGGAGGATCACAAGTCTGAGGCCAGCCCATATAAAACTCAGCTCAAAACCAACCAATCACAGATAATTTCGGCCCAGGTTTGTTTGTGGGCTCCTGAAACTGTTTATAAAGTGTGCATCCCCAAGGTTGCTATTCTTTTACAAAAAACATGTACAGATACTTTTGTTTGTTTGTTTCTTTTGTTTTTTCGAGACAGGGCTTCTCTGTGTAGCCCTGGCTGTCCTGGAACTCACTCTGTAGACTAGGCTGTCCTGGAACTCAGAAATCCACCCGCCTCTGCCTCCCGAGTGCTGGGATTAAAGGCGTGCGCCACCATGCCCAGCTAGATACTTTTTTTAATTAAAAATATAAATGTTTCAAATAAATACAAGCAATTGGCTTGGAAAACAAGAGCACAGGAAAAAACATGAAGAGACAATATAAGAGATGCAAACTAAGAGACTAGAGGCGCTCAGCAGTGAGAGTACTGTCTGTCCTTGCAGGGCCCCAGTGGGTTCTGAGCAACCGTATAGAGGCGCTCAGCAGTAAGAGTACTGTCTGTCCTTGCAGGGCGCCC
>NC_034590.1:158453086-158474843 GCF_900095145.1 Mus pahari | reverse complement strand
GTAAGAGTACTGTCTGTCCTTGCAGGGCCCCAGTGTGTTCTGAGCAACCGTATAGAGGCGCTCAGCAGTAAGAGTACTGTCTGTCCTTGCAGGGCCCCAGTGTGGTCTGAGCAACTGTATAGCTCGTTCCAAATCCAGTGCCCTCTGCTGGCCTCCACAGGCACTGCATGAACATTGACATATACATATAAAATAATATTTTTAACTGTCTAACTTAAAAAAAAAAAGAAAAGAAAGAAAAGAAAAGAAGATGTAAATTAAAATGAAAGATCAACCTTTGCCTATTCCATGACTAAAATAAAAATTAAGATTATCCAGTCTGGGCTGGAAAAAAGGCTCAGCAATTAAGATTACTGGCTATTCTTTCAGAGAATTTGGGTTTGATTCCTAGTATTCACATGGTAGAACTCTGGTTCCAGGAATCCAATGTCCTCTTGTGGCTACTGAGGGCACCAGGCACCTAAATGGTACACGCTCATACACACAGGCCTCATACATATCAAACAAGCCAAAACAAACAAATCCAGTCTTACAGTCCTAACAAGGAAGAAGAGGGAAGTTGGTCACCACTGTTAGGGGACTATAAGTGAAGGACAATTTTGCAAACATTTAACATCAATTGGTCCATTAAATTTACTTCTATAAATGTATTTCAAACTTGTACAATAATCCAAACATGCACAAAAGACAGGCATTTCAACTTTACTGTCTTATCAATGAGAACTGGTTAAATAAGGTTAGATAAAAATGGTGTAGTACAGCTGGGCATGGTGGCGCACGCCTTTAATCCCAGCAGAGGCAGGCGGATTTCTGAGTTCGAGGCCAGCCTGGTCTACAGAGTGAGTTCCAGGACAGCCAGGGCTATACAGAGAAACCCTGGCTCTGAGTACCCAGCACCACATGCAAGCTCACACGCACTCGTAACTCCAGTTCCAGGGGATCCAATGTCCTCTTTTGGCCTCTGTAGTACTGGGCACCCATGTGGTTCACAGAGTTACATGCAGGGACAACACCCATATGCATAAGATAAACAAAGTAAACATAAAAGGACAGACGGAGAACAAAAGGCAGTAATTGGAGTTGGGTGAACAGACAGGGGGCTATACATTTCTTATATGCAGAATCTAGATTTAACTGACCCCATAACATAGAAGCAGAAGGGAGTGTGGGATGGGGGAGGAATTGTCTCAGGGCAGCCAAGGAGGAGGGATGGAGAAAGTAAGGGAGGATGACTGTATCAGCAAGGTACAATGATTTGATGTGTGAAAATGCCATAATGATAGCCATTATTTTGTACGCTAACAAAAACTTAAAACTTGTCCTGTTCTCAGGAGAAGCTGTGCCCCAGCTGCTCTCCCACCTCTGGCTCTTGGGCTCCAGCTCAAGGAGAAAACAGGAAAGTACAGAGAACTTTATGCCACGCTTCCTGTAAAGCTGACAAATTCACACCAGCCACTACAGATGCTAGCAAGAGTGCACCCTCTATCGGCAGAGCGAAGAAAGCGCATCGTCACAGAAACAATGGATAAGCTATGTGACATTACAGACAACCAAGTCCACTTAACTTCTTTATTCAGAGGAAGCAAGTTAGGCCTATCTGACTGGCTTTCTGCAGGACATCACCTTGTACACGATCCACACAGAACTCTCAATATTTATGTCAAAAGATACTTAGCTAGCATTTGCATGCATGAAGAACATGGTTGAGAATTAGCTCTGGGGGCCAGAGAGGTGACTCAGTGGACTGAAGGGTACAGATGAAAGGAGTCAGGCCCCAAGACCACAAGATGGAAGTAGAGACCAATTCCCACAGACATCCTCTGACCTACACACATCCTGTGGTGCATAGAAGCACTCATCTTCAATTTTGTTTTCCTCTCTCTTCCTGCCATCAGTAGTTCTAAGGTTAGTGATATTTTTCCCTATGGAGTCAAAAGTATGTGACGGCAGGAGAACAGGGACAGAAATCAGGGATTAGCAGCTTTTCTATTTTCATCTGTGGGTGAAATTAATAAACAGGACGTCCCAGTGAAAAGGCTTTGGCAGTTCAATTTAGTAGCAATTTTAACTATGTAAAACTGTTAAGTTTTTCAGGGTTGGGGGGAAGACTAAAATCACACACACACACACACACACACACACACACACACACACACACACACAAGCACACACACACACACATCACATTCAGTTAAAAGAAAATCCCACCAATTTCACACTTAGGCAAAGAACTCTCTGGCTCACCTGACAATCTTCTGGGGGCAGAAGTCTTCCAGGGGTGTCTCGGAGTACGAGTCACTCAGGTGAAATATACTGACTTTCCCTATCTTCCCAAAAGGGAAGGAGACGGTCAGTCCCCTGTTGGGTACCACCTTCATCACTCGGCCCATGGCCACTTCACCTTCTTCAAGTCTGTAAGGACCTGGTAGGAAGTGGAGACAAAGCTGCTGGCAGTCTGGCTGACTATGGCCTGCCAACCCAGAGGTGGACCCAGGCTTGAGTAGGCTCATCACAGCTTGAACCCACGACCACAAGACAGACAATCCCTTCCAAAGGATCCAAGAAAACCAAGTTTAGAAAAAGGAGATCTGAGAGATCAATAGAGTCACATGAGCCGGAGAACAAAGCCCAAGAGAACCAAAAGCAAACAAATACACCGTCTCCCAGAACGCTCTGTCCTGGTTTCCTGACACTGAAGGTCTCTAATCTTGTTGGTAACTGAAGCCTCCCACCCCAGCCTCTCTCCGACCAGGTACCACATCTTTCCATACCTATGAGTGACAGACATAAGAAAGCCCTGGGCACATCTGGGTCAACAACGGTGGCCTTGATGGCCTGCCCAATCTGGAACTTCTTGTCTGGATGTTTCAGAACCTGAAAGGATTAAAAAATAAAAAAAAAGTTCTAATGTTCCCATAAAGGTTTGTCATTTATCCAAAAATATAACATTTAAGTCTCTGCCTCCTAACCCAGCAGTCCCTGTACTTACTCAGGTTCCCCATATAACCCATGTAAACTTTTGAATCTTCTCTCCAGACACTGACCTTGAAGCTGAGGGAAGTGAGCAACAAGGGAATTCGCCCTCGGATGTCTGGTCCAATGTCCACTTCAAGCCACTTCTTCATCACGTTGTACTGTGGGGGACAGGGCAGATGTAAGAGCACCCTCGGTTGGTCCAGAACTAAAATGCACTCTCTCAGGAACACTGAAAAGGATGAAAAGCTCAAAACCCCTCATTGCTCCAAGGGACTGGAATCCATCCTGAGGCCCCGCCCACCTCCACATCTCTTGGCTTCAGTCAATTCGTACATAAATAACTATAGCATGTCGCATAGCGTACAGAGGTGCTGCATGCTGCAGGGGTATACTGGCTACCAACAAGCACATGAGAGGGCAGATGCTGACTTCTTTTTTTTTTTTCTTTTTCTTTTTTGGTTTTCTGAGACAGCGTTTCTCTGTGTAGCCCTGGCTGTCCTGGAACTCACTCTGAAGACCAGGCTGGCCTCGAACTCAGAAATCTGCCTGCCTCTGCCTCCCAAGTGCTGGGATTAAAGGCATGTGCCACCATGCCCAGCTGACTTTTTTTTAAAAAAGATTTATTTATTCATTTACTTAATGTATATGAGTGCTCTATCTGCATGTACATTTGCATGCCAAGGATGGCATCAGATCCCAGTATAGACTGTTGTGAGCCACCAAGTGGTTGCTGGGAACTGAACTCAGGACCTCTAGATGAGCAGATAATGCTTTTAACTGCTGAGCCATTTCTCCAGCCCCTAGATGCTGACTCTTAAAAGAGCACGAGGCAGAAAGAAAATGGACAAACCAGGCACAGAACCAAGCATGATACAGATAGGAGGAAAACCAAAGATGGTTGTCATGGTGACTGGAATATGAAATGTGCAAACAGATCATGAACAACCTCATATGCTGTGTTAAATCTTCTGAGATTATGAATGTCCCAGGCGACTAGAGGGATCAAACATCACTGACATGCCAGAAAGATGATTATGGAAGAAACTCTGACAATGAAAGATTTCATGCCAGGTATGCTTTTAATATTTGCACTTGGGAGGCAAGCAGGGGTATCTCTGAGTTCAAGGCCAGCCTGGTCTATATAGTGAGTTCTAGACCAGCCAATGTATAGAACCCTGTCTCAATAAACAAAATAAAACCAAAACCAAACCAAACCAAAAAACCCAAACAGTAGAGAAAGACTGGCTTTTCCTAACGCATCTGGAGAGGGACAGGAAGCACTCACTGTCTAGCACACAGCATGCATGTCAAAGGGAAAGCGTGGAGAGGTAAGTCTGTCTCAGACAGCTCATCCTGCTCAGCCAAGGCCACCCTGTGCCCAGGAGCAGTCTGGCCCTGCAGCAGCTCTATGCTGAGGTCTTGGGCACTTGGTTCTGGGCAGCGTCAGGTCCACTGCTGCTCACCACGTCTCCCACTAGACAGCCGCAGTCAGCCATCTAGTGTCGCAAATGGTGCTTTAATTTGTCCATCCATAAATGCGGAGACCCCTAGGTTAATATTACCTGACTTAATCACTCAGGCCATCAACTTGGTCACTTTGTCTATTGTCAGAGTTTGGACTCTGGCGGCCACCATACTAACCTGTCTACTCAGTCTCAACCAATTCATTGCTGGTTTTTCTGGCACTGTCTGTACTTACCCTGAAACTTCCACGCTGCCTTTCTAATGGTCTCTGATATTTTTGGTCCTTTAAACCTTTTCTTCTATATTACATAGTTTTAAAGATTTGTTTATTTTTTATTTTATTTTATTTTATGTGTGAGTGTTTTGCCTGCATGTATATATGTGTAACATGTGCATGCCTGGTGCCCAGTGAGGTTAGAAAAGGATGCTGAATGGACATCCAGAACTGGAGTTAACAGTTGTAAGCAATCAGATGGGAGCTGGGAACTGAACCTGGGTCCTCTGGAAAAGCAAATGCTCTTAACTGCCGAGCCATGTCTCCAACTGTGGCTATTACATTTTTGGTGGTTACTCAGTTCAGACTTTCAGATGAACAGATATATCTTCAAAGGTTGGAAAGACAGCTCGTTGGTGTCAGTGACCAGAGCCAGGAAGGCATAGAAGGGAGACTAGTGGAGGCATGCATGTCTGCTCCCCGCCACCACTCCTGTATTTTGATCTCTCACCTAGAGACGGGCTTTTCAGGGCGGAGGCCGGGGATCACAGGACAGACTCCGAATGCCCAGAGCAGAGAATCTGACTCCAGTTTTGCCCACTTTGCTCTGAGAGCTCTGAAGGAGGGTCAAGCCTGCAGTGAGGGCAGCAACTACTCACCTTCTTGAAGAAGCAAGTCACAGTCTGCCCAGCCTGGTACTGCTGTATCTTCTCCACGGGGCTCACAGAGTGAGTATTCAGAGCATGGTAGCTACCCTTCAACTCACTGAAAAACAATCACAACAGGACTCAGCTATTTTTGCTCTCATGGACAATCTCTCTCATTAAAGGAGAATCTTCTCAATGATCAATCTGGAACTAATCATCTCTTGAGTGATTAATCTACGAATAAACTAGGGGCAAACAGCTCATGAGTCTTTCATAAACATAGTTTAGGCTGGATGTGGTGATGCATGCCTTTAATGCCAGTACTCAAGAGGCAGAGGCAGAGGCAGGTGGATCTACAGGAGTTCAAGGACAGCCAGGACACAGAGAAACCTTGTCTCAAAAACAAACAAGCAAACAACAAACAAAACATTATTTTCATTTGTTATTTTAGCTATTGCTTTGGTTTGCAGAAATGCTCTTACAAACATCCTCATGTGTGAATTAAGCGTAGACAGTAACTTGACTGTCTGCTGCCAAGCCAGGAGCTGAAATCAGAACTTAACTCAAAGCCTCTGCTAAGCTGTCATTATCAACTCATTTTCAGACATGCAAGAACATGTGGTCTGAAAGTTGTCAATCCACAAATGACTAAACTTACTCACTCAGATGGTCTCTAAAACAAGACTCATCCACATACTTGTACAGTGGTGCTGTGAAAAATGCAAAATACGGCTGTATGTACTAGTGAACGGGGAAACTGCTCTGACTCAGTAATTCCACACAAGAGAAATGCTTACACGTGAACACAGGGAAATGAGTTCAATGTTGTTTGCTGTGGCACTGTAAGATGTTTTCTGTGATTTTTATGAAGATCAGAAACAAGCCCAAATGTAAACCCCCCTGGAGAATGAGAGGATTAAACGACTACTATTTAAACTGACGCAGATGTCCTCCCGAATTTCTTTTCAGCAATGCTGGGCTCTTGTATGCCCTAGATAAGAAGTCTGCCACTGTGCAACAACCATCCATTTGAAACATCTTTTTAAATGCAACAAACTTTATTTAGCCCAGTCCTGCCACACACAGAAAGCTCACAGAGGGCAAAAGCAGAGAAAGCATTAATAAAAGCCAGTCTTAAAGGAAACAGGAAAATATAGTAAGCCAGGCAGTGGCAGGCACAGCACCTTTAATCCTGGCAGAAGCAGTTGGATCTCTGAGTTCTTTATTCAAGGACAGCCTGGTATACAGTGTGAGTTCTAGACCAGCTAAGGCTACAGAGAAATCCTGTCTCAAAATACTGAAGGAGGGGAAGAAAAATAAGAAAAGGTTGCTAACTAAAAGATACAATCTTCCAGTGCAAAGGGAAAGACACTGCACTAGAGTCACAGGCATGGTGAAAGTGCTTCATTTTACACCAAAACTGTAGAATACATAAGTATTTAAAAAACAAAAAAACAAAAACAAAAAAATAACACCCTATAAAACTAAGGAAAGTACAGTAAAGAAAAAAAAAATGCTATATGGTCTATGTTCCAAATATACTAATAATCTAAAATTAATGTGCTAAATCTGAAGTTTCAAAAACATGGCTAGCTGGGCTGGAGAGATGGCTCAGCAGTTAAGAGCACACTGACTGCTCTTCTGAAGGTCCAGAGTTCAATTCCCAGCAACCACATGGTGGCTCACAATCATCCGTAATGGAATCTGATGCCATCTGGTGTGTCTGAAGACAGCTACAGTGTAATTACATATAACAATAAATAAATCTTTAAAAAAAAAAAACAACAAAAAACAAAAAACAAAAAAAACACAGCTAGCAAATAGAACTCAACACCCCCAAAAATAGCCCCCATCATAGGCACAAGCCTCCCCAGAAACTGATCCCTTAGGCTGCTGACACTACTGTGAAGTTATTCCAAGTCTTTCCATGACATCTCCTGCTATAAGAATACAACCTGCCAGACCCCAGGCTGACCCTGCATGGCATTCTTATAGTCACGTGTCCTCAGCATGACAAAAGGTTGGAGTCTTTTGTGGAGGAAACAGAAAGAAGCAGGGTCAAAATGGTTCCGATATGAGAACAGAAGACATCACCGTAGGGAGCAGTCTCTTACACAGTGTCACTCTGCAGAACTCATCAGATAACCCCAGTCCGCCTCAGCTGTCACCCCAGCTGTCACCATGCACTCCAGCTGCACACACTGAAAGAATACGTATTCCTGGATACCTGCTTATTTCAGGAATTACTGAGTTCTAGAAAACTGAGCTGAGACAGAAAGGTTCCTTTTGTTAGACACCAGCACACCTGCAAACAGTGTTGACATTCTATTCTACAGCCTGGCCTGGCCTTCAATTTGCGGCAATCTTCCTGCCTCAGCCTCTCAAGTGCTAGGATTTCGGGTATGAGCCTCTATGCCAGTGATTTTCAACCCTTTAATATAGTTCCTCATGCTGTGGAATCATAAAATTATTTTCGTTGCTACCTCGTAACGGTCCTAGATGACCCCTATAAAAGAGTTGTTTGACACCCCCTAAAGCCAGAGGATGAGAACCACGGCTCTCTGCCACTTTAACTTTCATACCTCTAGGTAGGAAAGGGCCACTGCTAGGTTTCCCCTCACCTTGGCCGAACACTCAGCTCCAGGATGGTCAGAACAAACCTGGGGTGACTTATTGGGAGAAACCTAAAGAGAAAGAAATCAAATCACTTCTTAGTGGTAACAGATAACAACCTCTTTCTGCTCCACCTTAACCCTAACTGATTACCACCCACCTCACTCCACCAGACCAGGCTGACAAAGGCCCACAGAGGGTCTTTAAGGACTATCAATTAACCAGACACTGGGAAGTCTTACTGGAGGTCCTATGCTTAATGCTTGAAATTAATATGCTATGCATAGGCCAGATTTTGAACTCTTTCTTTTCTTGTTATGGCAAAAAATCCAACATGATATAATTTAGAGTAAGGGGCCATTAAGATGGCTTGTGTGCCCACGTAGGTCAATCCTCAGGTCACACAAGGTGGCGGGAGAGAAAAGCTGTCTTCTAACTGCCATGCATGGGTCAACGTATGTGTGTGCCTGTGAATGCATGTGTGCGCACACACAAATAATACAAATAAAAGAAGTGCTATGAAGGAAGCCCTATGAGAACTGCTAATATATACTGAACAAGAGCTCGAGGCAGCAACCTACTATGCAGGCAGCACATGCGTGCACTTTGTCAGTTTCCCCAATGGCCTTCCTAGGTAAACTATGCCATTATTCTCACTTTACAAATTACAGAAGTGACTCGGTGGATAATCTGAAATTCAGAGCCAGGTCAAAGTTTAAATCCATCCTTTAATTGCTATATAATATTTTAAATATATATATATATATAAATATATATATAAATATATATATTTATATATATTTATATTTATATATAATATATATATTTATATATATATAAATAATAAATATATATATTTATATATATATATAAATAATAAATATATAATAAATATATATATTTATATATAATATATATTTATATATATATAAATATATATATAAATAAATATATATATATAAATAAATATATATAATATTTTAAATATATATATTTATTTATATATATATATATAAATAAATATATATATATATGCTAAAGGATCCTGACTGCCTTTTAGTTAACTAAGAGAAAATATTATTTACATGCAATCCCTGCCTATGTTCCCCTCTTCCCAAAATTGCCACAGTCCCCTCAAAGCCAGCCCCATGTCCCGAAACCTCATACTTAGATGTCTTCACATCTCGCCCACCGATCACTCTCGCAGTGACTTTCTTCCCAACTTTCAATGTGGCTGTAGGTGAGGTGCCCACTGGGACATCATCTAGGATGCGGGAGGCATGGATACAGCCAACGAAGCCATCAGCTAGGGCCACGACAACATGTGTGGCCTTTACAGACTTAATGGTCCCGGTGACTTTGTCCCCAATAGCCAGGCTATGCCTCTTCTTAGACTTCACAGTCAAGTCCTCTTCTTCTTCCTCCTCCTCCTCTTTCTCCTCCTCCTCTCCTTTGTCGTCAACTGTCTCTGAATCCCTCCGAGCTGGCATCCTGGTCCTCTTAGAAGCTGGCCCTTCCACAGCCAAAATCAGACCGGTCACTCCTGGTTCTGTGGTCTTGAGGGTGAGGCAGACACCCTGCCCCACGCGTAGCTTCTCAGAGTCAAAGTGGAAGGTATCATTGAGGTGAGAGATCAGAGAGAAAGCCACAAGGTGGCCAGTCTCCACCAAGGATGCCACGGCAAAGGACTCCTCCAGATGCTGCACGATTCCCTGGTGTCTACTGCTTTTTCTCAGCTGCGAAAAGGAAAAGTCATATTCAGTGTCCCGCACAGTAGGGCTATCATGGGCTATTCATGGACCCACATGGCAGCGTATGAAGCAGCTCCCCGATACCCAGGGAACTGGGCTGTAAGCAACCAGCTTTCCCTCCAGACACAGCTTTCCTTCCCAGCATCCCCAGAAGCCCCTTGCATTGGTTCTCTTCTTTCAAAGGTTTTGCTATGCAATCAACAGTGGTCTGGAGTTCCCAAGATTCCTGCCTTGTGCTGGGATTACAGAGGTATGCTAGCATGGCTGGCTTCAGCTGGTTTGAATTTAAATCTCTAGGTCCTATCCTAGAACTCTGGGGGGGTTATTATGGTGAATCTGATGGCAGCTCGGAGACCAGCAGTGGCCTGAAGATGGATCTGGCCACAGTCCTGCAACGCTTGTTCCCCCATCCAGGCAGGAGACTTTGCTGATCGCTCTCCATGGACAGTGCTCTGCTGTGCTCTGCTCTGCTTGTCTCGCAAGCCCACTGTGTCCAGGCTCTGCTATGCCTGAGCTTTCCTCGGACAGTGCAACGGGAGGCTGCAACTACAACAGAGTGAGCATATGCTGGCATTTCCTGTAATGCCAGCACCTGGAAGGCTAGGGTAAGACAACCAGAGAGTTCAGGACCACTTGCTTTCTAGACTAGCTTGGACTACACTGTGAGAAACTGTGACAAAACAGAAACAGCCAACAATAAAAAAGGGTTTGGGATGATGATCAAGTGCAGACTGAGCATACCTAACTGAAAAAGTTCAAGCCCATGCTTTTGAGGCCACTGGTACATGAGACTTCAGGACACTTTAGGATTTCAGGTTTCAGATCTTTTGAATTAGGAATACTCAACCAGTAATGCCTGTGTAAATATTCCCAAGTTCAAGAGTCTGAGGTTGGGCTGGAGAAATGTCTAAGAGCTTAAGAACAAAGACTGGGGGCTGGCAAAATGGTTCAGCAGGTAAGAGCACTCTGACTGCTCTCCTGAAGGTCCTGAGTTCAAATCCCAGCATACTTGTACAAATCCCAGCATACTCGTACATATAAAAAAATAAATGAGTCTGATGTTGCCTAGCATGCTGGTATACACTTGAAATTTCAGTCCTCAGGAAACGGAAGGGAGGCAGTGCTACAGATGGAAAACTTGGTTCAAATAACAAAAATAAATAAACAAAAACAAAACCTGAAAATTTTGCAGTGCTTCTCATCCCATGCATTTCATTTGAATAAGCAATACATATCCTGTACATCCTACCCAAAGAATACCTGTACCGATTTTGAGCTTTTCCTAAACCTATCCTTTTTAAGACAGGGTTTCTGTGTGTAGCTCTGAGGACCAGGGCAGTCAAGAGATCTGCTTGCCTCTGTGGATTAAAGGAATACATCACCATGCCCAACTCTTACAGAAGCCAGGACAGAGTGGCCGCGCTGCCTGGAAATCAGGATGCCCAGACATACTGTTTCAGATTTGTTTTTAAAATTAGCTTACAACATTTTCAACATTTATTTCTAATAAAAATCTGAATTCTGCCTTTTCCTATTTAAAAAAAAAAAAAAAAAGTACTTGAGAGGCCAAGGCAGGACTGAGTTCAAAGCCAGCTTGTCTCGAAAAACCAAAGAGTTAGGTCGGGGTTGGTGTGGGGTGGATGACATCAGACATTTACCAACCTTAGACCCAGACAGTCCTCTGATAACCGGAGGGAGCCAGTCTGTGCCACGTGAGCCAGGCACAGATTTGCCAGGTGACCGGTCTGGTTAAGCTCTGACCCTCCTGAACTATGTTCTCTTCACTCAGACAGCTGGATCATAAGATGTGTCACCTGAACCAGCATGAAATCTGCCCTACTGGCTATCCAGGGCAAGAGTAAAACTGGAGACGCCCCAGTCAGAACGAGGCGCAGTCCCTCCAACTGGAAAAGCGCTAGTCAGAACGAGGCGCACAGTCACTCCAACTGTCTCACAGTTCTGAGCAGTGAGAGCCGTGTGGAGGCGGAGACAGGGAGTGGACGTGAGCTTACCTTTTGAGATTTCCTGTTCATCAAGTCCTGGTGAAGGGAAACGTGGACCTCCAACTTCAACATGTCCACGTGTAGAACCACGACCTTCTTCTTCTGCCCAGGCTCTACCTCCTGCCCTACAGTGCAGAGCCAAGCACGGCACGATCAGCCTTGGCCAACAGGGGAAGGGAAGGCAGCTCCTGGGGCCCCTCAGTCCAAAAGACAAAGATTGAACATCTGCCACATCTACATGGCCCACAGATAGGGAAACCAAGGTGGTCTACCACACATGGCTAAGGCTGGGCTGGGCCTCAAGTTATACAATTTGAGTAACATAAAATTCTAACTTCACTCAACTAAAATAAAGGCTCTTCTATCTTAGTTTCTTTTATTTATTTGTTTATTTGATATATAAGTACACCATTGGGCTGGTGAGATGGCTCAGTGGGTAAGAGCACCCGACTGCTCTTCGGAAGGTCCGGAGTTCAAATCCCAGCAACCACATGGTGGCTCACAACCATCCATAACAAGATCTGACTCCCTCTTCTGGAGTGTCTGAAGACAGCTACAGTGTACTTACATATAATAAATAAAATCTTTAAAAAAAGATTCAGAGACACCAGAAGAGGGCATTGGATCCCAATGAGCCACCATGTGGTTGCTGGGATTTAAACTGAGGACCTCTGGAAGAGCAGTTGGTGCTCTTAATGGCTGAGCCATCTGTCCAGCCCATCTATCTTAGTTTCTTGATGCTGTGATAAAATACTCTGACAACAGCAGCTCATGAGAGAAAGGTTAAGTCCATCATGGTGGGGAAGTCAAGTCAGCAGGAACGAGAAACACTGATCAAACTGCACCCAGGCAAGAAGCAGAACGCAGAGGGCACAGAGGACGCACACTGCTGTCCGGCTTCCTTTCTCTACTCACACAGCTCAGAAGCACCGTCCATGCCGCCCCATTGAAATTAACAAGCCAAGATGCCCCGACTCCCTAGGTGCACCCAGAGGCTGGCCCAGGTAATTCTAGGTCCTGTTCAGCTGAGTGCTGACGCTACCCAGCACAAGGTCCACACACATTTACCCTGCCCTCAATGGTCTTGATTTTCATCCAGACAAGGTAAGTATGCCTCAAATGAACCAACTCATCTGCTACACAATCTTGGAAATTCTGTATCCAGAAGAGGGAGGAGAAGCACAGGGTCTCACCAACCATCCGTGATGAGTAAACTCACCTGCCCGGTGGTATTTGCTGGCTCTCAGGACCAGGTCAGGCACGGGGTCCACACTGAACACCACCGACCCATCTTCTAACACCTCTTGTACCATGGCATCTAGGACCATCCCTGGGGTCATGTCAGCCAGTGTCTGGATCAATACAGAGTCTACCAAAGACCCAAAGAAAGCAGGGAATTAGTGAGACACTCTTCAGTAGTTGTTTCTTCTGGAAATGTGGCAGCATCATGGAGCAGAGAACACTCAAATCACTGACACTGAAGGAGTGGGCTCACTGCATACCAACTGTCCAGTGGCAGGCCAGGTGTGGTGGTTCATGTATTGAGTCACAGCACAGCTTGAGGTCAGCCTTGTTTATGCACAGTGAGTTCTAGCCAGCCAGAGGTACAACAAGATAAATCAAATACAACACAAAACCAAAATCATTTAGTGTCAGGCTAGTGAGATGACCTGAGTTCAATTCCTGGGATCAGGAAAGTCATTGTCTGTGGGAGGAAATGACCGGTTCCCATCCACTGTTCTCTGACCTACACAGTCTCTTGTATACACACACAAATAAACAAAATTTAAAGAAGAGAATGAACTGGCTGGTAAATTCCACAGTGTAAACCCAATGCCGCAGAATGCCGAGAGGAATTCGGATTTTAGAATAATTGTGGTGGCAAGGGGGAGTTTGCAACTGCTTACTTACAATGACTTTAAGAAACAAAAACAAAAACTAGGGTCTCCTATATCCCAGACTGCATTATAACTTACTGCATAGCTGTGGATGATCTTAAATCCCTGATCTTCCTGTCCCCACCTCTTAGGTTTTAGGATTACAAGTGAGGACCACTACACCCAGTTTAGGCGGTGCATGTTAGGCAAATACTCTAGCACACTACCTTTTTATTTTGGAGGGTCTCATGCAGCTCAGGATGGCCTCAAACTTGCTACATAGCCAAGGATAGCTTTGAACTCCTGACCCTTCTGCCTTCCCTTCCCCCAAGCACTGGTACTATAGGCGCGTGCCACCTGTCTGGTTATGCAGTACTGGGGATGCCACCCAGGGTTCTGCAGCTGCTAGTCAGAAACTCAGGCAGAGCTGCACCTTAATCTGAGTAGTACACAGGTACTCACTTCATAAACACGTAGCACACACTTTATGAACATCTCTCTTTGAGAAAGCCTCGTTAGGGAATATAGGAGAATGTAGTAGAGCACCTGCCTAGCACGCTTGATGGTCCAGGTTGGTACAAAGACTTCATCCCTCAAACCATGTCAGCTGCTTTAAATTACAGATCGCCCCACTCGCCTTAACCAAAGGTACAATAAAAGCACTGGTGGTGTACTAAGGGCCTCACCCTCTGCTCCCTGCCTCCACTGAACATGCCCCACCTTGGTTGCTCATGAGGCTGCGAATGCCCTGCAGCTCTTCCAGGCACTGGCACAGGAGGAGGAAGCTGGTGCTGGCCGAATCCCCCAGACTGCAGTCTGAGAGTCGCAGAGACAGCAGCATCCTCTGCTTCGATTCATCCACATTGGTCACCTTAGCAACGACTGTCTGACCCTCCACAAAGTGTTCACTGGGAGTGGTCACAAACTTGTCACTCATGATCTGAACAGTAGGTAGAAAGTGGGGGAAAGAAAGTCATTGTCTGTTAAGACAGGCACAGACAAAGGGGGCCTGCGTAGTTTCCCCAGCTCTCTCTAAGCAGAGTTTTATTCCCCTTCCACAAAAAATGAGAGGCCCTGGCTGTGCAACCTAATGTTTAAGAGACGACAGCCATTTAGAAGGCACATTACTAGCAAGCCAAAGGGTAGAACATGTTTTTGTCTCAATGCCCAGGGGCAACACTCTGCCCTTCCCTTTTTCTGGCAGGGGATGCAATGAGACCCTCCCTTCCAAAGGTTTAGAAACCCAGGCCAGAGAGACTTTGTCTGCTTCTTGAGACGAGTCTCAGTAGGTAAAGCAGGCTGGCCTCCTAAGAGCTGAGGTTAGGAGTGCCCTGGCACTCCTGGCTGTGAGGGAATGGTCACAAGTAGTTTGTGAGACGGCAGGAGTCAGCCCTGTGCTGCTCGCTCAGTGGTGGCACGCATGTCCATGTCCTCCAGGACTCGGTTTACTCAGCAGGCATGAGAGAATCCACTAAAATATGTCTGCATCTTTTCCCATTGGAAAAGTTTATAATTTAGTGGCACAAAGGAGAGAAAATCCCAGGGATATACTGGCGTCTGCACACCTAAAAACCATAGGAGGCTCTAAAACCTACACTGGGCTATTCACCCTGAACACACAAGTTCAGTCCTTTTTACAATGGAAACAGTCATCAATGAAAGCCACTGTCACCCAACACTGCTGTGTGAGAGGCACAGAGGTCCCTTCTCCAGGATACAGATCAGGCGGGATGACCAACCCACGGGCCAACCCACTGCTCCCTTGTAGCCTTCATTGCCTTCACACGTTAAGTGGTTCCCCTGACCTCCTTACAACATTAAATTCTCTGCTGCTTCTCGGCTCCGCAGGTCTAGGAGCCTGAGATCTCTCCTCAAAGGCCCTGTGCATAGAACTGAACTTACAGCTTTGGGGGACAGTCCACTGAGACCTGAGGGGAACTGGACGAACACGCCATACTCCTTGATGCACTTCACAAAACCAATGAGCAGCATTCCGGGCTGTATTTCTGAGAGGCTCTTGGGGTCCTGGCCACCTTCTACTGTGGAAACCAAAGCTGGTTTCCTGCAAAGAAGCTAGAGGAACCTTATTAAGGAATGTCCCAAAGAAACAAAACATCTATTGCTCCATTTCTTCTGTTCCAGCGACTTGGTGATTACCATGGGTCTCTCCAGACAGAGAACCACAGCAGGAGCAACACACTAGAGGGAGGGGAGGCCACGTTCTCCGGCATTCCCTCAGTGCTGAGGGTGCAGCTCCAGTGGGGCCTCCTTCCAGAAGGTACCGATGCTAAGCAGTGCCCGACAGTTTTATTCCTTCCTGCTAATTCCTCCCCAGATCCCTAGAGGTCTGCTAACAGGACCAGTGCAAATCCACATCCAACAGCAGGGTTAGCAGTGCAGCCCTCCACTGACCCTTTCTGGCCACCCATGAACCCCATTCTACCCTGCTGCCCTAAGGGTTTTAATCTTAAGGTCAGTAAGGAAAGGCAGTGCTGCCCTGACTCACACCCACAGACAGCACAAGGGAAGAGTTCTGAGCCTTTCTGGCCACTGTTACCCTATCCCTGGCAGCACTCCTTGGGCCTGTTCATGCTTTCCAGGGGTTTCCCAGGGCCAGACCATCAACATGGTCTTATGAAAGCACTTTTTAAGCTCCCTCCTAGTTCTAGTCTAGGATTTGCCATCCAAGTGCCATGGCCTCCCCGTCCCCAGACACCAGTCAAGGATACAACATGTCTCTCACTCTGGCTCAGACACAGAACTCGGTGAAGGGTGTCCCCTGTCTGGAGCCAGTGATGCAACAGTGGGCCATTGGCAACGTGGTCGGACAAATGAGGTGTGGGGAGGAAAGCAGGGATGTTGTGGGGCAGGATGGCCACCTCCAGCCCAGTTTTGGTCTTCTCCAGAACCTTCACATCCACCAACTGCTCGGAATCAGAAAGGTAAAAACTAGCACCCCTCCTGAGCAGAGATCTCAGAGGCACCAGATCCCACATCCTGGCCACCAGGAGGCTAACAGCAAAGGCACTTTCCTCTAGACCCCACATCTCCACCCACACCCCACACCAGGACTCCTCTGGAGTTCCCCTTGCCAGTTCCTCAGCTGGTTTCTGGAGGAAAAAAAGCAACTGCAGGCTGGCCTTAGCAGTAAGAGAGACTGGCAAAGTCATGTCGTGACACTTCTCTCATGCTAGCATCTGTTTGCTAAGGCAGGCAGAAAAGAGGCCCAGAATCTCAGAGCCGTGCACCCCTCTTTTCTTCCAGTGGTTCTGCTACTTCTCCAGGAGCACTGTCACTATAAGACACGGTCGCCTGCCCAGGTACCTGCCCGATGTTCACAGCTCTTGCTTTCTTCTGACTGTTCTCAACACTCTCCTCCTTTGGCTCTGAGTCACTCAACAGCCTGAAGGACAGGAGCATCCTCTCCTTGGAAGGCTCACAGCTCAGCACTGCCACCTTTACCACCTGGTGAGAAATCACATGTCTGTCACCTCCTGCAGCAGCAGGCCTTCAGAACCCAGAGCAAAGTACCCTCCACGAGTTCTGCAGGGGCTCGGGAGATCTACCAAGACCTTAGGTCAGATCCAAAGGTGGCGAAGAGATGATGGATCCAGAGACTAACTATATTAAAAGCCCCATAAGCCAACCTTCTACAATGAAGACATAACTAACTTCTGGTTATAAACCTAAAGTTTTAAGAAGCTCTTTTTAAGAGAAACAAACACAACCTCAGTAGACCAGCACTACTTCTCTGGTGTGGGCCTCCATCCACTGGATTCCAGTGAGTACTTCTGGGTTATCTATCACTCACCCTCTTCTCACTGGCTCGGCCCACTTTATCTGTGCTCCCTCCTCTTCCTCTTAAAAGCAGCTCTATGGGGCTGGTGAGATGGCTCAGTGGGTAAGAGCACCTGACTGCTCTTCCAAACAAGATCCGTAACAAGATCTGGTGCCCTCTTCTGGAGTGTCTGAAGACAGCTACAGTGTACTTTCATATAATAAATAAATAAATCTTAAAAAAAAAAAAAAAAAGCAGCTCTATGCGTACTGTTCCTTTAAACCTGCGTTCACAGTCACTAAGGTGGGAGGCTTGTACAGGAAGGGTTACCTGGCCAGTGTAAAAGACCTTCTCTGGGTCCGGGATGTGCTGGGTGCTAAGCTCATGCTTAGGCACTAGCCCCTGCACTCCGTTGTAGAACTTCACAATGCAGCCATAGTCCCTGACCCGTATGATAACACCGTGTGTCTGCAGGCCAGGCTTGGCGTCCTCATAGCAGGTGATGGCGGGCAGTTTGGATGTGACAAGGGTTTTCTTCAGGGTCATGATTAGCTTCTTGGCTTCAGGTTCACAGAGTAAAACCTACAGGAAAGACAGAGGCTATCAACAAGTCATCTGTTACCAAGACAGTCACTGACTGGTCTGCTATCCCAGGAATCCAAAGGCCATAGGTCACTCTCCAAAGACCTTTTACCTCTAATAATCACAGCTGCAAATCTTTTGTTTCCTGCAATATGGCCATCTAAAGCACAGAAATCTCTCAATCTCTTCAACGGCACCACGCCTTATGCCTGGTGAGTCACCTTGTCACCTTGTTAGTGCTATTTATCAGTTATGATCTAAGACTGAACAATCCGATTACCTGTTTTTAATTCCTCAACCTCACTACACAAAAATTTGCACCAATGTGCAATTATGGACCTTTATGAATCAGTAATAATGAATTGCAGTAAATGTAAGAAAGCCCAGCTGTAGCCAGCAGTATATTTAAATGAAACATCATACTCAGCACACAGGAGGCACTGAAGTCAACCTCAGTACCAGGACAAAGCAGAACCAGGAACACACACCCACTGCCTCAACACTCCAGGCCCTACGCTGGGTCCTTTGTATACATAGCATCACTCTTTATAACGAGATTCTTGAGGGGTTCAATTAATTGTTGGAAACCTCTCATGGTTTTGTGGCATAATTTGGGCTATTGTCCTTGTTTTTTTAATGAAGTTAATTTAATGTGTGTGTCCAAGGGCATATAAGCGCCATGGTGCTTGTGTTTGTATGTAGGAGCATGGGAGGCATGGACATGCCATGGTGCATTTATGATTGGGGTGGGGGGAGGTATGCAGGTGGCGTGATGTATGTGTACACAGTTCAGAGCGTGGTTCTCTTCCTTCACTCTGAGGGACCTGGGAACCCAACTCAGGCTGCAGCAAGCACCTTTACCCACTGAGCTACAGCTACCTCCCAGTGTCTGGGACACTTTTTAAGTATGACTTTGATTGGTATATGTTTTATATACAACAATGGGTTTTGCTATGACATTTCATGGCTATTTCTGAGTCTGACATACCTCCCACTCTTCCACAACCTTCCCAACCTTATCCATCATTTCTAGTTTAAGCTGCACCCTGACCCAGAAGCTGCTATCAGCACATGGGGCTAACCCTGAGGGCTGGCTCTGCCGTTTACTAGCTGAGGGGCTCTACAGGGGCTCGGCTTTTTCTTACCCTGGGAAATAGGGACAATGTAGTTACTCTGTAGAGAGGTTTTAAGACACAGAACATACAGTGCATGGTAGTGGCTACTGATAACACAGTTCTGTAGCTGAGCCCCACCCTTCCCCTTTGAGCTCTGAGATCTGAGCCAGTCCGGAAGGAACCATGTGACAAGAGGTCACAACATACCTAGCCTGCTCATTTTTCCTGCATGGGTATTTTAACTTACAACTCTGACACAAGCGAGGCCTCACTCTTCTCTTCCCACTTCTGGGTGAAGTACTAAATACTCTGCAGAGGTGACACATGCATTTCACAGGAAAAGGCAGGCACTCCAGCCGAGAAACCCTCTCCCCAGCACCCCACAAGGACTGCACCAGGGGCTCACCCTGCACTTGACCTCATCCCCTGGGCTGTACTTCTTCTCTGGGTTCTTCATCATGACGTCAGCCAGGTGCATGGAGGGCACCAGGCCTTTCATTTGCTCACCCACCTTCACCAGGATCCCAAATGGCTTTATGGCCAGCACTGTGCCCTACGGAGTCCAAAGAAAAGGTGTCACAATACAGCAAGAACAATCCTTTCTCCTACTAAAAGTTGTCCTGCCTCTTCCCATGACCATGATTCCATGTGGGAAAGCCACTCCGTGTCACCAACCCAGACTTAGCCAGGCTTATGTATGAAGCCTTTCATGTTGTCTGCCTAAGCATGTACTCCCGTCCTATGTGAAGGAACACTCTCTTGAAGGGACTGTAACTCTCTAGAAGGGACTGTAACTCTCAAGGCATGAACTCCATCTAAAAAGGAACTACTCAATTACTCTCCATGTGGGAGGAGTGGAAACTGACCTGATTCTGACTAATATCAAACAACTTTCAATTTGCTCTAACAGCTGCCACCAGATCCCAAACCCCAGGACTTGTGACCCACTACCCTTGTTGGGTGGGGCTAGTAAGACTTTACTTTGAAATTAACTTAAGTCACCCATGGGAAGAGCAGAGATTTCAGTTTTTAGGCAGCAGGTACGTGTCTTCACATGAACTAACAAGAGACAGTGAGCTGACAGTTAACATGTAACTAAGGATCCCTGAAGGTGGAGAGGATCCATGGACTGCTTCAGTTCTTACCTTTACTACTGTCCCAGTTTTGATGTCATGATATCTAAGAAATGGAGCTGTAATAATTGATCTGGAACAAAAAAATATATATATGGTTAGAAAGTCTATGGAAGGGGTTGCCTAAAATTCAGGACCTCCACAATCATGCCATCAAGAAAGGCCAGGGGAAAGTAGAAATGCACATGCACATGTGTGCCAATGGCACTCACTTCCTCAGAGAGAGCAAGGCCAGCTCGTCCATTTGGCTGTAGTCAATGATTCTACACTTGTGAGTGCTCCCCGGTTTGAAGGCCTCAGCATTGAATGCTTTCTTAGAATTAGAGAGATGGCTGACCTACAGAATACCAAATAAGTGAAGATACGTTAAAAACATAGCTCTGCACACAGCTCAAAACACACTGAGATGATAACACATTCATCATCTACTATAGAAATAGTACCCTGTGAGATGGAGAGGTGGCTCAGTGGTTAAAAGCACTGACTTCACTTTTAGATAACCCAGGTTTAATTCACAGCACCACATGCTGACTCACCTTCTCTAACTCTCGTCTCAGTGGGTCCATAGACAGACATGTAAGCAAAATAGCCATACACACAAAATTTAAAAACCCTGACCCTTCGCTAACATAGAATCCCACAAAGAAGCCCAGAGCGTGAGTCAATAACCTACATTCACAGGCCAGTGCCTACGTTTATAAACAAGCCTTACTGGATGGTGATCACGCCTCTGCAGGTACATGCTGCCTGCGGCTGCTTTATGCTGCTGCGGCTGCTTTCATGCAGCATGGCTGAGTTGCTGGCACAGACTACAGAGCCTAGCATACTCTCCTTCCAGCCCTTTAACAGCTTAGCTCGTACTAGAGGGATGCTGACTAGGAAAGCGTGTGCTGCTCTTGTGCCAGACCTGGGCTCAGTTCCCAGCACCCATGATGAGTGTCTTGCAGCCTCCTGTAACTCCAGGTGCATAGGACTGGACATACTGCTCCAGTCTCCATGGGCACCGTACTCAAACGTACAAACCCACATTTATACAATAATTTAAAAATGTAAATCTTAACAACCAAAAGGCTTTGCTGCCTTGGTCTGGATCCTATTTCATTCCCATCCTTTCTTCCCACTGGTCTGGTATCACACATGGCACACAGCTGCTATGCATTCTGAATCAACAAGCAAGCATTGTTCTGACTTTGAGGACAGCCTTTCACATTGGAGGCTATCTAAGAATAAGAAATTATTATCAAGAGATGAAGAAGTAGAAAAGAACCCATCTTCCCTAAAGTCCTTCCAGTGAGGAGATCCTTGACCAAAGAAGCCTCCTTACCCGGGCGTAGGCCAGTACCCCATCCTTCAGCCTGAAGATGGCCCCAGCATTCTTGAAAAAACCCTGAACAGGAACATTATCCAGCACAGCACCTAGCTGCTGGTAAGAGATGCGTGTGAGTGGACGGCCAGGATGCAGGAAGATGGGACGCAGGCTCAGTCGCACAACTCTGGTTCGAGGATGGACACAGAGGATGCAAGCTTTTACCTGGACAAAAAGCAAAACCAAATGAGCAGGAATACAGAATACAACAGAGAGCGGGAGGCGTCCACAGAATACA
>NC_034590.1:158445469-158452641 GCF_900095145.1 Mus pahari | reverse complement strand
CAGAGAGCGGGAGGCGTCCACAGAATACAGCAGAGAGCGGGAGGCGTCCACAGAATACAGCAGAGAGCAGACCCTCTAAGGGTCAGACTACCCATGCTAAGCTGCTTAGTACTAAAATATTCAGGAACCACCAATGTCACCGTGTAATCAAACTATGAGAAAAAGTCAAACAAATGTCCCAGAGGGACTGACTAAGTATTCATCAAAACACCTTGAATTCCATCTGACCAACAAGGTTAAAACATGCAGATTGTGTCAACTCTTCACACAAATATAACTGCCATAAAACAGCACTAGAAAGTTCACATTAACAATATTGGCCCAGATCAGGAGGAACATCTATTTTCTCTTAAAACATTTTTCTATAAGATACAAAAATATGTGTGTATGTATTATTATTATTTTAAAAGTGAAATGGAATCATTTAAGAATTAAAAAATTCTAAATAACATACATTTTTAAATACTCATTTCATTATAGACATTTTTAACATTTAAATATCTGTAGAAAACCCACCAGGGTTACTTGCTACTAATTGCAACTATAAAAGCAATGTTTTAATCAAGTAGACTTTTATATTGGTATTTTTTAGACGTCAGATCTAAGCTGGGTGAGGCAGCTTATGTCTGTAATGCCAATACTTTGGATGGAGAAACAGGAGGACCAAAAATCCAAGGACAGACAAGGAGAGCCAGCAGTGCGGTTCAGTGGATATCAGTGGATACAGTGGGAGCAGCATCTGTCCCCAAGCATGACAACCTGAATCTGACCCCAAGACCTACATGGTGGAAAGAGCTGAGTCCCACCAAGCTGTCCTGGGACCTCTACACATGTGCTGTGCACACCTACTTTTCTTCCCCAACAAACAAGTAAAATGCAATAAAAAAAAAAAAAAAAAAATCTATACTACTTCCAGAATCACAGGGGAAAGGGTGGGGGAGGTCTGGAGACTGGTTCATCTGGTGAAAACAGGGACAGCATTTGCAAAGGACCCAAGATCAGTTCCCAGCTCATAAGCGCCTGTAAGTGCAGCCACACACAGGATTAAAAACAAATCCTTTTTAAAAAATGAAATACAGAGGTGGTGAGTGCTGGAAAACCAAAACAAGGGCTTCAACCATGCTAGGTAAGTACTCTACCATGAGGTATATGAAGCCTTCCTCTCAGGGTCAGGGATGAGGAGTGGATGAGGTTGGGGGGGGGGGGCTGCGTGTGTGTGCGTGCACAGACTGTCCTGAACGTGACCTGCCTGTCTCCTGAGTGCTGCAATACAGGATAAGGCACTGTGCCTGGCCTCATAAACTGTTTTAAACCACATGTTTCTACTTGAAAAAGCTGTGTTCTTCTGTACTAACAACTCATCCTTTAAAGTAAAAGCGAAAAGCTGCCTTCTGTGGCTGTCTCTCATCTCAGTCCAGCCACTCACTGGCCGTATCTTGCGCCTTTCAGCATTCCCTTATCTCACTGTGAACTGTACACATGCAGTCCTCTGACCTCCCCTGACTAGACACCAACAGCTGACCACAACACAGCTAGGAGCCAAGAACAGCTAGCTGGAAGGTTTCTTACTGTTTGATTTGAAGAGTAAGATCCCATTTTCTTGGGCTCCAGATGCATGAAGTCAACCAGGCCCGTGAAGAATGTAAGGAAATTTAGCTGGAGTCCAAACTGAGTTACCTAGAAGTAAACAGAACAAGAATTAAAAGAATTCTAAAAGAATCTATGGAGAGGCCTGGAATGTGATAGCCTTATCAATATGAATCACTTAATTTTATTAAAAAGCAAAGAGTCTTTGAAGGCATTTCTCCAAAGAAGCTACACAAACGGACAGTGAGTACCTCATTGGGAAGATGGGAGAGAATCACTTACTGTTGGGAAAACGCTAATCAGACTCACCATGAGATACCACTCACTTTCACTAGGATTCTCCCAAGAAGATAAACAGTGCATGACAAGGGTGTGTTCATCCCCAACACCCAAATGAGAGAAAGAAAGACCAACCATGACCAGGGCCAGGTTTGAGAGCACAGGCCTTTAATTTCAGCATTCTGAAGGCTGACGCACCTAAGAGCTTGGAGTTCAAGGCCAGAGGGTTCTACATAGTGAGTTCCAGGACAGTCAGGACTACACAAGGAGACCTTACCTCAAAAAACACTAAAGCAAGAAAAAGAAGAAAGAAAAGACAGACCATGACTATAAAGTCAATCCCAGAGGTGCTAAGATAAGAGGACCAAGGCTTTGAGGCCAGCTTGATCTAAACAGTGAGATCCTGTGCCAAACATACAAACAAATAACATATGTGCTCATATATAATACTAGGATATATAAGCATATTAGTAACCTTAGCTTTCCTAAATGTCTGCTTGCTACCAAGTCTGACGACCTTAGTTTGATCCTTGGAAACTATGACTGAAGAAGAAAACTGAATCCCACAAACTGGCCTCAGACTTCCACATGGGCACTAGGGTATGTGTGCTTACACATGCTTTCTCTCAATGGAATTTTTTTTATTGGATATTTTCTTTATTTACATTTCAAATGTTATATCCTTTCCCAATCCCCCCACCCCATGAAGCCTCCATCTCATCCCCCTCCCCCTGCTTCTTTGAGGGTGCTCCCCCACCTACCCACCCACTCCCACCTCCCTGCCCTCACATTCCCCTACACTAGGGCATCAAGCCTTCACAGGACCAAGGGCCTCCCCTCCCAGCATTGATGCCAGATAAGGCCATCCTCTGCTACATATGCAGCTGGAGCCACAGGTCCCTCCATGTGTACTCTTTGGTTGGTGGTTTAGTCCCTGGGAGCTGGGGGGGGGGGGGGCTGGTTGATCAATGGAATTTTAAAAAGAAATTTTATTTTAGATTAACTTAGTTTATGTGTCTGAGAGCTTTGACTGTAGTGTAGCACATGTGCATGTCTAGTGCCTAGGGAGGTCAGGAGAGGGGGATCAGATTCCCTGGAAGTGGAATTACAGATAGCTGTAAGGAATCATATGGGTTCTAGGAACTGAACCCAGGTCATCTGCAATAGCAAAAAACATTCCTAACTGCTGAGCTATCTCTCTAGCTCAATAAATAGAATTTTTTTAAAATTTTAGCTGTATTTAAAAAAAAAAGAGGCCGGGCGTGGTGGCGCACGCCTTTAATCCCAGTACTCGGGAGGCAGAGGCAGGCAGATTTCTGAGTTCGAGGCCAGCCTGGTCTACAAAGTGAGTTCCAGGATAGCCAGAGCTATACAGAGAAACCCTNGGTCTACAAAGTGAGTTCCAGGATAGCCAGAGCTATACAGAGAAACCCTGTCTCGAAAAACCAAAAAAAAAAAAAAAAAAAAAAAAAAAAAAGAAATTTGATATAATAGTAGCTTATCTAAATCATAGGGGCACACTCCTTTTATCTCAGCACTTGGAAGAGAGAGGCAGAAAGATCTGAGATTGAGGCCAGCCTGGTGTCTAAATATTAAGTTCCAGGTCTGCCAGAACTATGTGATCTAAAACAAACAAACAAACGAACAAACAAAGTAACTTTGCCAAAAGTACTGACATATCAACAATGGCAACATTCCAAGTACTCAATGACCAGAAAGATCTACTGGGTACCCTCTATGATAGTAGCTTTATTAGTAGGCATATTAATGTTGTTAAAAATTACATTTTACAGGGAATTACATAGGTCAATAGTGTGCACCAGTCTTCCAAGGACCAGAGGGTGGTTTCCAGAACTCACATCAGGCAGCTCTCAACCACCTATAACTTGAGCTCTAGAAAAACCCAGTAGCTATGATCTCTACAAGCACTGTTCAAACACACGGATACCCATACCCCAAACACATAACCCCAAGTAAAATAAATTGCTTTGTTTTTTGAGACAGGGTTTCTCTGTGTAGCCTTGGCTGTCCTGGAACTCACTCTGTAGACCAGGCTGCACCTTTAACTCAGAGATCTGCCTGCCTCTGCCTCCCAAGTGCTGGGATTAAAGGTGTGCTCCACTTGTCAAATAAATTTTTTTGTTTCTTTTAAAACAGTAGTAAGAATGAGCGGCTTACCTTCTGCACCTGGGCCTTGACCAGCAGTCCTGGTAGTAAGTTATTCAGGTTCCAGCCTTGCTCCTCAGTTGCGAAGGCAGAGGAAACCTCGGAGTGCTCTACAGATAGACCCACAACTCCTCCGTTGCTTTTCACCTCTTCAACCAGACAGGTCAGGTACTGGCCGACTTTGAACTTAGCACCTGCAAGCCCAGCCCAGCAGCCAAGAGAAAATTATACTTTTATGAGAAGGGTCCTTAACTAAGCAAACCTGGACAGAACCATAGCCCACCCACCCAATGAGCATCTGATACTCATATGCCAGGAGAATGTTAACCTGACTGATCTAGAATTCAACTATCTCAAAAAATATGAGCAAGTAAGCCAGCAGTGCCAGTCACAGGTTCTGGGAATCCACTGTCAGGAAAATTTCTGAGATGAAAACTGAAGCCAGGCCACACGGAAACTTTGTCACTCTCCGGTCCTTCACACATCTTCTTTTCTATCAGCTGCATTATTACTGACATCCCCAAAGCCAACGGACCTTCAGGTCTCCAGTCTGTCTTGCTACTTATCCAAGTGGCATTGGAATATAAACATTTACATATAATCCCATATGCCTGAGCTCACGTCCACGCACCAGCCACTCTCTGCTCCACCTCACCTTTGTTCTTCTGTCGAATGTATTCTTGCGCCTTCTGAAGTGACAGAAAAGCTCTGGTCCCACCAACGCCAATGTCCACTAGGTAGCCATGGTCTTCCAGGCTTGACACTGTGCCTGTCAGCAGCTGGGGAAGGGAAAACATTCCCAGAAGTTCCAGGTCAGAGGTAAACAGAACACCCACAAATCTCACTACCACACAAATGGAAATGTTTCAAATGTACTGCTCACTAATCATGACACTCAACCCTGTAACCACAGCTCCTGACCGGAGGAAAGATAAGACATCAGCTTTCTCAGAGTTTAAAGGGTTTATTTCCAGAGAGGAGAGGTGTTACATACAGCTTAAGTATGAAGTGACACATAGACACTTTTATATTATACAAAGAGCAATGGGTTCCCTAGCTCCAGTCAAGCCCTGAGTCAGGACTACCAGGAGAATCAAAACGGTCCTCTTAGCCTCCATTCTTGTCCATTTCAAGACAAGCATTGCAGTTTAACGTCAGCTGCTCTCTGCGAGGTCACTGAGATCTCCAATGGAAAAGGGAGGCTGTCTACCACCTCCATGTTTGCTGTGAGACCTGCACAGACAGTGACACTGCACGGTCATGGAGTAAGCTCCCCACACTCGTCCACTTGCTACAGCATGCTTTCCTTTACTCTCTCTGTAGCCAACCAAATCCTACTGAGTTTCCAGGCCTTCCTGAGCCCCACTGCTTCTAAGCACAAACCTCAAGACCCATCTGTCCGTCAATCACCCAAACCTCGAGCGCAGCTCCCTCCGTCACACCTAGCGGAGCTGGAGGCTCAGTGGAGTAAGTCCACTGCAGTCTCCAGAGCAGGGCATTAAGGCAGCTGAATGCTCTGGCTGCCCTTTCCCTGCGTTCACCACCGTTTCACACGGCAGGGTTCTGGAAAGGCTTACTTTATAAGGACTGGTGAGGGACGGGCAGGAGGAGCTCTCACCATCTCCCAGGCCCATGGATGCTCCCTGCAGACACCTGACAGTGCTACCATGGAAACAGACTTTTCCTTCCTCCTTCTGCACTCAGTGTCCACTAAGTACCCAACAGACCACTGCTCCACAAAGACCCACCTCCTAAACTGCTATTAAGTAGAGTGAAAAAGGTGGCTCACACCATGCCCACAGCACACAGGGCGCAACATGCTACTCTTCTGGGTGGCATCCAGATACATACCATGCCAGGCCTCAGAGCCTCAGCACTCAGCACTTTGTTGACACGTTTGGGGTTCACAGAAAGCTTGACGCTCTTCTTGCCACTCTCTGTGACATCCAGGCTGCTCACCACACACCTCACCAACATTCCAGGGGAGAAGAGCTCAGGCAGGCGGAGCAGGTCCTGATAACCGCAATGAGAGAGACCTGATGCACATATTTCCTCTAAACCAAAATCTACTGCTCAACTCAGTAACTTCTCAGGCTCAACCCTCCAAAGAACCCAAAAAGGTAGATGGGATAAGCTTACTCGAAAGGAAGCGTCTACAGTTCAGTCAAAATCCTGAGTATGGGCATATGGCCTTAAAATTGTTCCACAAAACAGGTAGATGTCAATGATTGATCAAGCACTGTCTGTATTTATTGTGTCTATTTCATCTCCTCTTTAGCATCCTATGAAATTCTTCTTCTTCCTCTCAATCTCCTTTACCTGCTAAACTATAAGCCCCATGACACTCCCTCCATTCTGCAGCCCTCTAATATGACATTTCCTTATGGTACTGTGGACTGAATCCAAGGCCTCGCACATGCTAATATAAACACATCCCATAGTCCTGAGCTAGGCCCCTCGCTCACCTATGTGAAGTTAATGGTTTTCCTGTCTGTCCCTGCTGGCCCCTCCTGCTGACTCTGACTCTGCAATTCAGCATTTACTCTAGACTCAGTCTTTCAGGTTCTTTCCATTCTAAATTGATCCCTGTAAGCAACTTCTTCAAGCGCCATAAACTCATTCCCAACCAAGACTTCCTCGGACTCAGAAATCACCTGTCCCTGGATATCTCAAATTCAACATAGCAACCAGAGAATAACCATCTCTCCCACCAAACCATAAACAGTAGAAACCTTATGACTGGTCCCCAGTACCTCTCTGCCTCACTACCCATGTCACATCATCAGGCAATGGCTTTACCTCCTTAATGCCTGATAAATCCTGGCCGTAAGTGGCCATGATCTCAGTGCCTAGGTCAACAGCAGCAGCCTCCTGGCTGATCTAGGCAACTGCTCGTGCATTCACTTTACTTGCTTTGCTGTCTATACGTCACCCACTCCTGTGAGCATTCCACACAGCAGCTAAAGCTACGTGCAACCTGGCTTCTACACAGCTCCCTCCTGCCTTGCTCTCCTCTCGCTCTTCCTAGACCAGCAACACTGCCTTCTCTGCTACAGCCTGACTGCTCCCTCTGCCTCCTGTCTGTATCTGGGCATCCTGCAGATCTCAGCTGTAACAGTCCCTCTGCTACAGCCTGACTG
>NC_034590.1:158427784-158445329 GCF_900095145.1 Mus pahari | reverse complement strand
GATCTCAGCTGCAACAGTCCCTCTGCTACAGCCTGACTGCTCCCTCTGCCTCCTGTCTGTATCTGGGCATCCTGCAGATCTCAGCTGCAACAGTCTTTCCTTATGGAGGTGTTCTAGGTTCCCTAGACTGAGTCAAAAATCCCTGTATTGTTTAAAAAAAAGATACACCCCTTGGGCCGGCATAATGGTTCAGCAGGTAAAGATGCTTGCTGAACAAGCCTGATGATCTGTGTTGGCCCCAGGGGTCCACATGATGAAGAGATCTGAGTTTCACAAGGTATCCACATGTCCATAGGAGCTCCACATGGATGCTGTGGCATGTGCACACCCACACATGGGAAAGACTGAAAAAACAATGTTCTTAGGGCACATGTATTTTCCGTTCTTAGCATCTGGCAAAGTGTCGCATTTACATCCATATGGGTCTACTCTAACCCCAGCGCCAGCTGCATCCCGACAGCCCTTACCTCCAGAGGTTCTTCTTGTGCCACCTGCTCATTCAGCTTCTGAGTGTAGGCGTCACAAACTTCAGTCACTTGCACAAACCCTTGGAGGCCATTGGGAAGACTGACCACCAGCTCCAGCTCATTCACCTCTTTCACACAACCCAAAATCCGCATCCCCTCACATAGGGACTAGAAAGGAAAACATACACAGTAAGGTAGAGAGAGAACTCTGGCTTTCTGGTCCCAACACGGATGCTAAAGGAATTTTATAAAAGAAAGGAACCCTTATGCATGTGTATATATCCAGGCACTTAAGCCACCTGGCAGATGCCATCAAAGATCTTGATGAGAAACAGCATGTGAGGCTGGGTTGCTTGGGAAGGTCTCACCCACTGTATCCTAGCAACCCGCATTTACACATGAACCACACAGCCCCGAGATCTCAACCATGTGGGAAATGGGCTGTTGTCAGTACTCTGATCTCACATTTTTCACATGAAATCTAATGTGCCACCAAGTCAAACAAATTATTAAAAATATATTAGAAGAGAAAATATCTCTGCAGGCAAATCAATCTTTACTATCAGAATAATTTGGCTATTTTTCCATTTTAAAATGGACATGTGCTGGGATTGGGGGAGATAAGAAATATAAAAATTTAAGAACCATAAAGCCAGGTGTGGTGGCGCACGCCTTTAATCCCAGCACTCGGGAGGCAGAGGCAGGCGGATTTCTGAGTTCGAGGCCAGCTACAAAGTGAGTTCCAGGACAGCCAGAGCTATACAAAGAAACCCTGTCTCGGAAAAAAAAAAAAAAAAAAAAAAATCATAAAAACCACACCAGTTATCTGAGATCATTTCACATCTACAAATGGAATGAATAGAAGCCAGGTATGGTGGGCATATCTTTAACGAGGCAGAAGCAAGAAGATCTTTTAGTTCAAGGCCAGTCTGGTCTACACAGTGAATTCCAGACTAGCCAAGGGCTACATACTATGTAAGACCTGGTCTTCAAAAATCAATAAATAAACAAGTAGGATTAGAATAATTGCTAGTTATTGTCAGTCCTAATTTCTACTAAAACACAAGCAAAACCACACAGTTCTTTAACCATTCCCATGACTTGCTTTGTTGACTGCGACAGTCTTATGTATCTCAGACTAGGCTGGCACTCATGGGTGACCTTAAGCTTCTGATCCTGCTGATGCCAGCTCCTAAGTGCTAGGACTGCAGGCATGCACCACCACTTCCGGTTTATGTGACGCTAAGGCTCAAACTTGGGCAGACAGAGGTTGGAGTAAGGGGGAAATAAAGAGACAGGATGGCTACACACAGCAGCACACAGCTGTAACCCCTGTACTTGGAAATTGGGGGGCCTTCACTGTGTAGGGAGCCTAGGCAGCACAGGATCTTACCCCAAAAAAACCTCAAACGGAAAAAAAGACACCAGGCATTGGTTAGCAATCAAAGGAAACCAAGCTCACTTCTCACTATCTGCACGAGTCTCCAAAGACATACACAAAAAAAATATAATTCTGTATGTATATACGTGCAAAGAAGGAAGAAAAAAGGGAAGAACACACACAAACTTAAGGAATGTGTTAAGAGAAAAGCAAATGTTAACGAACCTCAAGACTAAGAATTTCAAACTTCTCTTTCATAGATTTGATGGATTTTCTCTTTTCAATTTTCAATTTTTTTGTTTTTGCTGGCCCTTTCTGGCTCTTTTTCCTTTTAATGGGACCTTCTTCTGTGGAAACCTAAAAGGAGAAAAAGATTCATAAGGATGCAAAAGGATGAGAAACTGAAACCTTAGCTATCCCCACACATTTAGGGTCATGTTATCTTTCCCTGTTATCCTAAACTCCCCCAAGCCACTCCCCCGTTCTTTCCATATCTGCTGCACCCCCAAGCCTAGCATCCAGGCACCAATGCTCCCTCTGCCCATGATCTGAGGAGCGTCCTTCATCTTCCCCTCGTCTCTTATGTCCTATGTTCTTCGTCTATTGAGCAGGGTGGACACCAGGGTTCCCCAGTTGGGAAGCCGTAGGTCACAGTGCACAGATGCTCATGTCAAATGCCAAAGCTCTTCCACAACCTGAACTTCCCTGAACCTCAGTTCCTCCGCATGGAGCCGTGACTTCTACTCTAAAATATACATGGAGAGATTCTGTAATACTAAGGCCACCCACCCAAGTGGCAGTTTCCTTTTCTCTAGCATCTAGAACACAAACTGATCTATCCGAATGCATCTCAGTGTAGACTTGTTTCCTAGGACTGCAGCAACGGAGCTCAGGAGTAAAGTACTTGCCCAACTTCAATCCCCAGCACCAAAAGCAAAGCCAAATTCACTATCAAGTACCCTTTTTTTCCCCATTCTTTTCAAGTGGCACAGACTCCCTAAGGACAAATTATAATGGCACTTCAACGTTAAATACCTAATGTCATGCTTCAAAAGAAGCCTGAGGTGGCAGAGCCTCTTTAACAAGTTCAATTTCTAGAAGTGACATCAAAGAGAAACAAACTGGCAAATAACTGATGCCAATGAGGCTCAGTCTTCCCAAAGATGCTCGGAAGTTTCTGGTAGTTTCTGGTTGTGCCAAACAGCATAACACTTACATCAAATAAGTTGTCTTGTTCAACCACCTGCTGGGAAGACTTCTCTGATTTGTGGGGTTTCCGTGTTCCCCCTCGGGGGAAGCTTTCCTCCAGGTTTGCCATGCTGGGGTCTTCTGCAGCTGATGGAAAGATAATGGTGAGCTCTAGCACTGATGGCTGGCTTCATAGAGCACATGATCAGAGGGCAAGAGAACCTTCTAGCAATGAACAAGATCCAAGAGTATGATTAAATAGTTGATATGCTGCTGTGTGGTGGTAGACACCTTTAATCCCAGCACTACGGTGACAGGCCAAAAGATTTTAGTTCGAGGCCAGCCTGGTCTATAGAGTGAGTTCCAAGACAGCTAGGGATGCATAGAGAATCCCTGTTTCTAAACACCAAAAAAAAAAGAAAAGAAAAGAAAAGAAAAGAAAAGAAAAGAAAAGAAAAGAAAAGAAAAAAAGAAAGAAAGAAAGAAAGAAAAAAAGAAAGAAAGAAAGAAAGAAAGAAAGAAAAAAAGAAAGGAAAAAAGAAAAAAAGACATGTCAGGCTCCCATTTTTTCATCTTTCCAACACTGTCGACCTCAAAACCACAAACTATACACTTGCATGATCTTCCAGGAAGTGGATTCTATGTAGTAAATGTTCATTTAATATTAATTATTGTAATTACGTGAGGTGTGTATCTATAAATCCATACCGCCAAACATACATTACTAAGAAAACAAAATGTAAGTAATTTAAGATACACCGGGCAGTGGTAGGACACACCTTTAATCCCAGCACTTGGGAGGCAGAGGCAGGCAGATTTCTGAGTTCAAGGCCAGCCTGGTCTACAGAGTTCCAGGACAGCCAGAGCTACACCAAGAAACTGTCTCAGAAAAAAAAAAAAAAAAAAAAAAAAAAGTAATTTACGATACAAATCAGACTATAATGCATAAACAAAAGAGAAGTGATAGGATTCTGTAAAGATGAACACTTCATAAGAATGATGCTTTTGAGCTGTACATTAAATAAATAAGGAACCAGGTCTGGTGGGCCATGCCTTTAACTCCAACACTTGGGAGGCAGAGGAAGGCCTATATCTGTGAGTTCCAGACCAGCCAGGGCTTCATAATGAGACCCTGTCTCAAAAATAACTAATATTAATCGTAAATAGAAATATAATGGTAGACAATGTAAAAAACAAAACAGAGAACCAAGAAAAAGCTTATTTCTCAAAATACACCAGCCACTTGCCTGTCAAACGACTCTTCAAAGGCTTTCTAAAAAGCTGAATTATTCAATTAAGCTACAGGGAAAATAAAGCATGATAACAACCTATATTTTAGAAAACAATTTGGCTCTTTGGTGAAAGATTCTTAAAAAATTAATAGCTCTGTGTTTACTTGGTACTTCAGAGCCTTAGGGAACGTGACAAAATAACGGAGAACATTCTTCAGTCTACAGACTGGACAGAAGTGAAAGCAAATAAAGCGAATGTAAGGATTTAAATGATGCACATCAGGGAAACCATGAGAACCAAGACGAGGTATAAATAAAGACGCATGGCAGCCTAGTTGGTTCTGGGATACCTAGTTAGAAAACTTTAGTAACCGAGTGAGACTGTGAAAGAGGCAACGACCGAGAAATGTACGGTTTGTTCTGTATGGGTGCATGCTTCATCGAAACAGTATAGCTCACAAGGTCTACTTCGCTAGGACTCTCTTATAGACCATGATAGCCCCGATGAGACCGAGGCACCAGTCTGGCGATCACGTGCAGAGAAGGCACTTAAGGTACCTGCAGTGGACAGCCTGGCTTTAAGGAACTGCTAGCGTCGGGGGGATCGAGGGATCAGACCTCCCATCCCAACCCAACTGTGCTCAGCAGGAAACTCGGTGACCCAGGCCAGGAAGCCGAGGTAACAGGCATGAGGTCCCCTCCCTCCTCGCCGAAGCTCCCGGGTCCTCAGCCCCCACGGCTCCCGCCGCTGCATACCTCACGGAGCGCTTCAACGCAATCGCACGCGCAGAACACGGAGCCGCCAGCCCCACGCGACTCGTCCACGAGCGTAGGTAAGACCAGGACTACTTCCGTTATGACGTCGGGGTCAGACGCCGGCAGAGACGGGAAGTAGAAGGGCGGGACCTGGCGTTATAGCCAATCTACGCAGAGGGCCGAGTCGCCGCGGCCTGTGGGTCGCGTGCGGGGAGGGGGTGTCTTCCGGTCGGGGCGAGCTCGTCGCTGGGTTTGTTGAAGGACATCGGCTGCTGAGCTTGGGGTTCGGACGACGGTGGGTGAGAAGGCTCTCTGGGCTGCTCGGTCTAGTGACCGAGCTTTGTAGGGCCGACTAGAATCTGTCCGTTTTTCCAGCCCCGGGACAGCGCGAGGTTTTCTTTTTGCGGGGAGATGGTGGGGAATGGGAAAGGCGCTGGAGAGAATGAGGGTCAGCCCCCCCACCCCCGCCAAGGCGCATCTAGGAAGCTTCAGCACCGCGAGTGACGAGCGCCCAGGCCTCGCACGGTTAGCGGAGAGCCTTATGCCCCGCTTCCCAGTGTGGATTGGGGGCGAGACGGGTCGAGACGAGAGCTCCCCAAGGTCATCCATCCAGTGGGTATTGGGAGAGGATTCTGGGTTTTGACCCCATCTCTGGCTGAGTTCATGTGTCTTGGCCTCTATGGCCATAGCGATTTGTTTCCTCCGAGCTGCGATCAGGAAACCAGGCCTCCCTTAACCTGCGCAGTAGCCTTTGTCAAAACCAGAGTAAACGTGGCGTGGCCCTGCGGTTCTCCAGGCCTGGGCTCTAAAAACGGATTCGATTTTGTATCCCAGCGGTTCTGAACCTGTGGATCGTGACCGCTTTGACAAGCCTCTATCTCCAAAAATATTTATTTACATTACGATTCCTAACTGTAGCATAATTAGAGCTGTGAAGGAGCAACGGAATAATTTTATTGGGGGATGGGGGAGAGGTTTCACCACAACAGGAGGAACTGTATTAAGAGGGTCGGAGCATTAGGAAGGTTGAGAGTCACTGCTGTGTGATCAGTGCAAGGACTTCCACGGAGCCTGTTTGTCGCTTGTGGTCCCTAAGACCTTCGACTTTCATTTTCCTTATACCTGGTGATGGCACTACTCCAGATAGGTGCCTGTAAGACGGGAATAGCTGTATCCAGGAGCCTATTACGAAGCAAGGGCAGCTGCTCACCCCAAGACTTTAATGAAATGCCCATTTCACGTGAGAAGACTGGTTGTATTTAATAGTAGTTATTGGATTATTTAGAAACAGAAGGAAAGGGGCTGGTGAGATGACTCAGAGGTTAAGAGTGCCGACTGCTCTTCCAGAGGTCCTGAGTTCAAATCCCAGCAACCACATGGTGGCTCACAACCATCTGTAATGAAATCTGATGCTCTCTTCTGGAGTCTGAAGACATCTACAGTGTACTTACATATAATAAATAAATATTTAAAAAAAAAAAACAGAAGGAAAACCTGTCAACTTAGACTTTGTAGCAGGCGTATGTTCAACAATAGTACATTTTAAATATTAACTAACAGGCTCACAATTATTAGTCTTTGGTGATTTTTTTTTTCCACTACTGTATGGCTCTAAACTTGCATGTGACTACAAGGACAGCACATTTTAGATTTATTTATTCCTATTGCCAGGTGTGAATGGCTTGTGCCTCTAGTCCCAACACTGTCGGGCAGATCTCTTTGATTTCAAGGCCAGCCTAATCTATGTAGTTAGTATAGGCATCTGGGGCTACAGACTGAGACCCTGTCTTTTAAAAAATAAAATAAAAATTCCATACAGGGCATTGTTAACAGTATTAACTGTTAAAAAGGTCATTGTCCTAAAACAATATACAGTTTGTTGGAAGGTGCTTTAAGCCTTAATGTCACCTTTGTTTGCCATGTGGTGGTGCCACACACATTTTTTACACTCAGAACTCAAGAGGCAGGGGTTCAAGGCCAGCCAGGTCTACAGAGGGAATTAATCCTGTCTCTTGATGGCAGTGACGATGACCCCATTGCTTATCTCACCATCAACATCACTGTTCTTCCATCTAAGCTTCCTTTAAAACCCCAGTTCCTGTACCTTGCCTTTGTTCTACAGTCAGAATGAGTTGTCTTTGGAATACATCATCCTTATTGCAGTAGTCTATAGAATGAAATTTAAACACCTCAATATTGACCAATTATGACCAAATATCCTCCTAAAGGTGACAGGTTATCACTTAGAGTTGAGAAGGTTAATGACCTGGCAAAGACAAGAAGTCTTAGTTTTCCGGAGGGTTTCTCATGAGGGTTTCTTCATAACTTTAAAAACTATCATGAAGTAAATGGAGAAGATTGCTTTGGTAGGTGTAGTGAAGGGGAACTTGAAGAACTATGAAGGGTTTTGTTGTTAAAAGTGATTTTCCTGCTTTGGCTAGATTGGCCAAGATCTGTGAAAGAGACCCAAGGAAATTTAGATTTTCTTCATTGTTCCAGTAACCATTATGAAAGTATTCAAAATTTACATCTCAAATTTTGTGGCATGAATGCTTCTGAAACCTTTGACTAGTTAATAGAGGGATGCTGGCTTCCATATCAACAACACCCTTATGTTTTCTCCTACTCCCATTCAGAAGCCAGCCAGTCTGCCAATCTTGCCTGGACCTTGACCAGCTAGTTCAAGTTGCTCCTGGAATCTGTGGCTCAGTTGTGGTAGAGAGGCTGTCATACATAGAAAAATGGTTCTGAATCTGCTGTGATTTGCTGAGTGTTAGCAAACACGATTTCACTCTCCTGCAGCTTTCATCTTTTCCCTCTGTCCACTCCACCCTACTCCTTATGGCTCCCTACTGCCAGCCAGATCGTCAGGATTCGTTCTACTTTTGTGACTTAACACAGGCATACATAGATGCATATGTATTTAAACCTAGGCTCTGTTTACCAGGAAACTGGTTATTTGTTCTGAGTCTGGCTTACATCATTTAATGTGATGATTTTTCTGCTGCGTCTGTTCTCCGGCGTGCTGATCATTCATTTTTCTTCTGACTGGCTAAGGTCCCATTGTAAATACGCACCATATATTCTTTATCTACTCTGCTGAGAGGCATCTAGACATGGCCAGTACTTTAGCCACTGTGAGCAGGGTAGCAGTAAACATGGATATGCAGATATCTTTGTGGTCATTTGGCTTAGTCTTTTTTTTTTTTTTTTTTTTTTTTTTTGGTTTTTCGAGACAGGGTTTCTCTGTGTAGCCCTGGCTGACCTGGAACTCTGTAGACCAGGCTGGCCTCGAACTCAGAAATCCGCCTGCCTCTGCCTCCCGAGCGCTGGGATTAAAGGCGTGCACCACCACCGCCCGGCTGGCTTAGTCTTTCAAGTATAGCCCAAGTGGAATAACTGGGTTCTGTGGTAGTTCTGATTTTAATTTTTTGAGACTCCTCCACACTGACTTCCATAGTGGCTGTTCCAGTTCACACTCCTAGCAGCACTTTCCCTATATCTTCCCAGTATGTTGTCACTTCCTCTTAATCCAATTTCTTACATAAGAGAAATACAGCCAGGTGGTGGCACTCACCTTTAATCCCAGGACTTAGACAGAGGCAGTCGGATCTCTGCAGTTCCAAGGACAGCCTAGTCTACAGAGTAAGTTCCAGAACACAGAGAAACCCTGTCTCAAAAAATTAAAAAAAAAAAAAAAGTTCTTCAAAAGTTTCTCCATAATTATTGAGCATTAGGGTTTTTTTTTTTTATCTTTTTTTAATGTATGTATTAAAATTACTTAGAGGCCTTTTAAGACAAGTAACTGGACCATGGTTTCTAATTCAGTGTCTATGGTAGGAACCTGAGGATGTGCATGTCTTAACAGTTCCTATTGGTTTCATGCTGCTGGTCTAGGGATCTGACTTTGTGAACATTGATATGCCCTGTAATACCCAGAAGTAGAATTGATTTTTAGTATTTAATGTCACTTGAGACCTTCTTCCATGTGGTACACTGGCCTATAGAATTGTCCTTCAACAGCAACTGCCATTAGTCGTCCCATGTTGGGTTTCTGTTCTTTCTATTTTTGTGAACAATGTTCAGTGATAATTCCTAAACCATATATTTCTGCTTTGTGATAATTTCTGTCAAGGTAAATTCCTGGAGAAGATACAAACGACTCAGCTAGATAGAAGGGTCTATCTATTATATGATATGATAGATACTCTAAATGTTTGCTGTGTCATCCCAGCTTACACCACACAGTGTATTATAGCCAGTTAACACTGCCAATTGTAACTTAGCTGTGCTAGTATGACAGTTAAATATTCGTTTGGTTTTACATTTCTTTTGAGAGTCAAGGTCGCCTCTTTTGCCCAGCTGGCCTGGAACTTCCCATGTAAACCAAGCTGGCCTGAAACTCACAGAAAACAGCCTGCCTCAGCCTCCCCAGTGCTGGGATTCGAGGCCTGTGTCACACCAGGCTGGCATCATGTTTTTGTGGAGTTGACTCTTTTTATATTTCCCTTTCCAAAGACAAGGAAAATACTTGCCAGTTTTCTGCCAGGAAGTTTTGGCTACTCAAAGTCCTTTATCTGTTTGGGTATAAGGAGTAAGGTTCCAGCTTCAGAGAAACCATCTTGACTAGTGTCATCTATACCAGTAGATGTGTCTCCCATGGAACCCTGATTTATAGGAAGAAAAACTAAGAATGTGTGTTACTCTGTTCAGTTGGTGGTTACATTTGAAAAACATGACAGGCTCCAACTTTTAACTGGTCGTAAAAGTGATTTAATTTCAATAACACAGTATTGATAAAGCCGTGAATGAAAACATTAAGCTGTACCGAGTCAAAGGAGAGTTAACGCCGACTCTTCTCTTCCTCTGCTGAGTGCTTGATTATTCTGGGGTCTAGGAAGAGTGAGCTATGGGAGATGGTCCTAACGGTCCTTACCAGCTTTACCCACGGTGCCCTATTGCAATGGCAGCTGAACCACAGAGGAGAAGAGAGATCTGGAAACTGAATTTTATTTTCTTATAAACTGCACCCAAATCAATTTATTGTTTTATTTTTTAGATTGAAGTCATGGCTGGTGCAGAAAGTGATGGCCAATTCCAGTTCACTGGTATTAAAAAATATTTCAACTCTTATACCCTCACAGGTAGAATGAATGTAAGTATCAATTTCATTTTAAGCTGTTATAGTTTAGAATAATAGAGATATGACAGCTTTCATGTACATCTCTCTTTTGTTCTCAGTGTGTCCTGGCCACATACGGAGGCATTGCTTTGCTGGTCTTATACTTCAAGTTAAGGCCTAAGAAAACTCCAGCTGTGAAAGCAACGTAAACGGTGAGGAGCTGCCACTTCAGGTGTGTCCTTAGTCATTCTGATGCAGGGCTCTCTTGCCTTAAAAAATTAACTGTTGGCACTCTTTAAAATTCATTGTATACGCAAAAGAAAACAGTGGGTATAATGTACACCTGTAAGCCCAACAGTGAGGGCACAGGGGCAGAAGGATTACAAGTTCAAGAACAGCTTATGCTACATAGCAAGACTTAGTCTCAAAACAATTCAAAGAGAGTGACCTGCTACTGTAATCCAGCACCACTGGGGAGGGGGAGGAAGCAGGAGGAGCACTGTGATTTTTGAGTCTGCTCTGACCCAAGCAAAACAAAACCCAAGAAAGGTATTACATCAAAATGGTTTTGAACTTGGGAGTGTTTTCTAACACTATTCTTGTGTCTGTAACAATTAGATGACTTCAGTGAAGTGACTTATCTATTTTATTTTTGGGAACCCCTGTCCTTACACACTCACATGCCAGGACACTGCTGTGGAAGTATGTGGATAACTTTCAGAAGCTGGTTTTCACCTTGTTGGGGTGATGCCCCACTGTGTCCCCCCGGCTAGCTGGCATGCACACTGGCATGCTGCTCTTCCTGTCCCTGACATCTAGCTCTACATAAGAGTGCTGGAATTAGATGTGCAACTGCATCTTTTTCCCCACCACCCCCCCATAAATTCTTGGGACCAAACTCAGGTCTTCATGGTCTCCCCAGTCCGACTCTAAGCTCATGATGTAATTTAGTTTTGGTTGGCTTTTGTTTAGGTTGTTTTGAGTCCTCACAGTTGCGGCAATTCCTCTTTCTCAACCTGCTGAGTTTTGGAATTACAGGCAAATGCCACCATGCTTGGGTAAGGGTAGGAATACTAGAGCCTGGAGAAATGTCTCAGTAGTTACGATCAAGTATTGCAAATACTGTAAGACAGAGGACCTGAGTTCAGATCCCACTCCCAGGCCACGGTCTTAGAACTGTCTGTAACCTCAGCTCCAGGCAAACTAATGTCCTTTTCTGGACTCTCACACATAAACACACATAATTAAAGTCTTTAAAAAAGAAAAATGGAATTGTGAGCTGCTGTTGTGGAACTAGGGATGAAACCTAGTGCCTTGGCAGATGCTAGGCCATCATTCTCAGCCCCAACCCTAACCAGCCTTCTGTGATATGTGCTGGGCTTTCATAGAATACTGGGTTCTCCCCCCTGAATAAACAAACCCCTTTAAGATTTTCTAACAGTCCCTTTCAAGCCCTCTTCTCTATCCAGAAGTCAGTAAATATGGTGTTGGCAGCCACTGTGCAGAAAGGCAGACAGCTTGAGAACTGATGCTTTCCTCTCTTACTTTTGTTCTGCTCTTAAAGGCTTTACCATCTTGAATCCATTTAACTTAGGGGACTGTGAGGTCCAGGCCATGCCTTGTTCCTGGTTAACAGGCAGTATTTTGCCCAATGTTATACATAAAGGTACTCTTAACTTTGGGAGGGTAGTAGTATCCCCATAGAAATTGTATCTTGAAAACTAAGTAGCAGACATGTATCTTACCTATTTAAAAATGTTACTTTACAACTAGAAAGATAGCTCAGAGGTTGAGAGCACCTTCTGCTCTTGTATAATACTAGGATTCAATTCCCAGCACCCATGTTGGTTCACAACCGTTCTAGTGGATCCAATAACTTTCTTCTGGTGCCCATAAGCACAAAGCACACAATGGCACATACACACATGTGCAGGCAGAACACACACAGAAAATTAATAAACATTTTAAGTGTTAATTTGTATACTCAGTTTTTTCCCAGTAGTTTTGCTTTTAAGGCTATGTGGAATTGTTGGCAGTTTCAACAACTATTTGTTAAAGCTGGAACTTTAAACTATGTCGACCTGCAGGAGATGCATACACACACAAACACACATATATTATACATGTCCTACTGACTTGAGAACCTAGTGAATGTACATTTTACTTTGGGGAATTTGTGGTGATTACTGATGGTCAGTAGAACACATTTGTGTCAAACTGTTTTTGCTTTGTTTATAGGATTTTGCAATGTCTGACCTCACCTGTTAAGTCCCATGCCTGAAGAACCTGATGTGAACTCATCATGTAATACTCAATTTGTACAATAAATTATGAACCTGGAAAAGCTGGTTGTCTTTATTTACAAGATATCAAAAATATAAAACTGTACAAAATGCAACAAAGGCAAAAACTGGCAGTGACTTGATCTAAATCTCTTAGTTTTCCAAAGCAAGGCTCAGTACTGGAGGTAAGCAACTGAAATGTCTGTCTGACTTCAAGTGTACTAGGTCATATGTAGCCATGTTAGCTGAAGTAGAGTATGGAATCTAAATCTCTTCACCTGTTTTGTAAATGTTTGATTGCACTCCAAACTTACAAGATAGGAATTGAGATGTTGGTGGATGGCTGTACATCTAGACTTGGGAACTGTGGTCCCTACCCAGTTACATACAGTCCACTAATGGTGGGTGAAGAGAAGCATGTTAGTGGGTCACTGAACATGCTGCTTGAGTGCCGTACAATAACCTCATTACAGCACACACACGTTCATAGAACTCCTCAGCTACTCAGGATGGTACTATATTTCTTAACTTGAATCTTGAAGCAGAATGAATTGTTTAAATCAAATTGATTTTTTTTTTCTAAACACAATAAATTAAAATAGCATTTGAACAAAAAAAAAAAAATGCATAGTTTCCACACAATCCAAAGCACCATAAATGTCCCCTCCATGAACATAATACCTCTTATTCAACTAACGGAAATTAGTTAAATGTGGTTGCTATAGAAACGTGGAACTGTCTTGTTCAGATTTTCCAAGCAGCATACTTCCAGATCCATGAAGACGAAAACATTCTTGTAGCTTAAATACTAATCACTGAGGTATTTGCTTTTAGTCTCCCTTTTCCCAACAGTAGCTTCCAAAAGGTCTCTAATACCGTTGGTTTATTGCGGACTGTAAGCTCCTGCAGCTAGAACCAAGTTTCTTCTTGTAAAATGTAGGTGTACAACTGGTGTTGATTTGGTCATATATGTACCCAATAATAACTCCTGGGAATTCTCAGGTAGATTTATATGCCCAGTGGCTGTAGTAAAGTCATCAGTCTCTAAATCTTCAAATGCTTTGATGGCGTCCCATAACCGGACTGTATTATCCATTGAACCTAAAAGGATGCCAAAGTGTGCAGCTGTCACATCCAGAGTCTGATTCCCACCCCCATCCCCACCCCCACCTCCCATGGATATTTTGTGTAACTGGGTTTTTTTTTTTCTTTTTAAACAAAGACTACATCTTTACCCCAAAGCCATGAAATAACTTACCTGATGCCAAAATTTCACCATCTCTACTAAACCTAAGTGAACACACTGTATCAGTGTGGCCTTTTAATTCTCCAACCATCAAGCCATGTCCAATATCCCAAAGAAGTACTCTGCCATCTGTTGCTCCTGTAGCCAGGAATCTCCCATTGGGAGAAAATGTCAAGGAATGAATTGGTCCCTAAAAGAGAGCAAAGTAGGGTTAAATATATCTGATAATACTAAGGTAGAATTGTAGTTTAATAGCATGACTGTTATCTTTAAAATGTTTATAACTACTGAATAAATATTTCAACTTTGAAAGCATCTTTGTGTGCTGGAATAATGAAAGTGTAAAATACCTTGTGTCCAGTGAAGATTCTTACGCAGTTACCATTGAGGACATCCCAGAGCCGCACAGTTCTGTCTGCAGAGCCCGTAGCAACATAGTTCGAATTTGGATGAAATCTAGTGCAATTCACATCAGCAAGATGGCCAGCAAATATCCTTAAAGGCTGATAGTGATCTGTAGCCCAAAGCCTGAAAATAAAAATTTATATTAATTTAATAAAATTTAACCCAAAAGAGAAGTATATCCAAGTGGAGGTCAATTCCAAATTGTTCCTCATCATCTAACTGAAGGAAAGATAATACCTGGGACTAACATTTTCTTCTATGAGATGATGTCTCAGGTAGCCCAAGCTGGCTTTGAGCTACCCTGTCTCCATATCCCAGAGCACTGGTAGGTCTGGGTTTGGTTTGTGTTTATTTTGTTTAAGACAGTCTCACTTTGTAGCTGTCCTGGAATGAACTATGTAGACCTGGCTAGCCTTGCGATCTCCCTACCTTAGCCCTCCAAGTGCTAGGACTAAAGGCATGTGCCACCATGCCCAGTCCCAGATGCTGGGAATTACAGGCATACAGATTAGCTTTCTTTTGGTTTTGGGTGTGTGTGTGTGTGTGTGTGTATGTTTTGAGACATGGGTGTAGCCCTAGATACTCTGGAACTTACTCTGTAGACCAAACTGACCTCAAAATTCAAAGAGCTACCTGACTCTTCCTCCCAAGTACTGGGATTAAAGGTGTGCACTGACAACTGCCTGGCTTAAATTATTTATTTTAATTTTATATGCATTAGTGTTTTGCCTAGGTGCATGTCTGTGTAAGGGTGTCAGATCCCCAGGAACTAGAGTTACAGTCAGTTGTGAGCTGCCATGTATGTGCTAGTAATTGAACCTCTGGAAAATCAGTCAGGACTCAACTGCTGAGCCATTTCTCCACCAGCATGTAAACTCTTTAATTCCTTTATACCCACCTCCCCACTCCTAATGAACAGAAAACCATTTCCTATAGTTTTGGCAACCACATGGTTTCTAGCAAAAATTACATCAAAGAGGACTTTAGAATAACAGAAGACGAAGGTATTCATAGTGGAAGCAGGGCCCTTGGTGTAGACAAGAGAGGGAGATAATACTCCCATCTCACATTTTCAAACTGCAACTATGAATTATCTTCTCAAAAAGTTAATCCTGAATATCATAAAAATAAAGTTTGCTGGACTGTGTATTCTCGACAAGCAGTGGTTATATTCAGTGAGTAAACTTCATTAGATCATAACATTCTTACCGAGCTACTCGGTCATGGCCTCCTGACACGAAATAATATCCGTAGGGAGAAAACTGCGTGTCCCATACTGGGTAGTTGTGTCCTTTATACCCAACCAAGCAAGTGAAAGTCTGAAGGCTCCAGAGTCTAACAGTTCCATCCTCTGAAGAGGAGAGTAGGTAGTTCCTGAGGAGAAGAGGTGACGTTTGATTCTCAGTACAATCTAGTTCCCTGTCCGGGTTTCTTCCAATCTCACATTGTAACAAATGACATGCGCCTACGTCACATCAATGTGTGTGCATGCACATGAGTGTGGGAGTGGGCACATGGTGCTGAGGACTCAGCCTAGGGCCTTGCACATGGCAGGCAAGCAGGCAGGCACTCTACTGCTGAGCTACACATCCTTAGCTCCCTCACCTGTGTGTGTGGAATGTAGTATGCATGGGCATATTTAGGCCTCTTCCTTGGATCAATCTCTTAGATATACCCAGAGCTTGTCAACTTTCTCTACAGACCCCAGCTCCAAGTCCAGGATACTGTGACTACAGGAGGGCTTCCAGGCCAGGCCAGCATTTACATGAGTGCTGGAGATCTTAAATCTGCTTTTCACACTTGTATGACAAGCACTTTACCCATTGAGCCATCTTATCCCCACCTCTTTATTCTTAGAATTCACAGTAGGTAACAAGCTAAAAGTATTAAACATGTTAAATGAAATCTTGTTGTATTGTATCTTGAACACCTACTGTATAAAGCTAATTATGAAACAAACAAAACAAAACAAAAAAGAAAACAAAACAAACCTGTCAAGACTATGGGGAGGGGTCACGGTACTTTAGAAAAGAAAAAAAAAATATGATGGCTCATGTGTAATCAGAGTTTGGGTGACTGAGGCAGGAGGCTTGCTGCAAATCCAAGGCTAGTCTGGACTACTGTTTTGAGACCCTATTTTCAAAACACCAAGAAATAATATTGAAGATAATAAGCAGTATGGATTACCTACAGAGTGTAGAAATTTGGTGTATCAATTTTAGATATGTTATTTGCTACCTGCATGGGCTATATCTAAAATAGAAAAGGAGTCAGGTATAGCTCAGTAGCAGTGTGCATGCCTAGGATGTGCTCGAGCCCTGAATTCAGCCAGGACTCCATTCCCCGCAGATACTAATCTCTACCTTGTCACTGAAATCAGACCTTCTCAAGTAAAATGTATCATTTGGCTAAATCCTATTAAGTACTGGTTTGGATTTTTTTGTTTTTTTTTTTAATTCTCAAGATCTCACAAGTACAAAGATATTATGGGTGAAAGCACCCTTTCCCAGGAATTTTCACAGAAAGTTAGAAATGAAAATCAAGAATTACCTAAACGCGTATGGTGCGTATTGTTTCAATACACCGTCTGGCTCTGATGCCCAGGGAACCCTGACCCACAACTCTGCCTTAGCCTCCGGAGCTGGGATAGCAGACAGGCACTTACCACGACACTCAGCTTCCTTCTTCTTCCCATTACAGAAGCCCAAATGTTTCAGTGACAGCTATGAAGTGCCATAAGAATAATCCACAAACTCAAGCAATTCAACCTCTATCAGAGGGTTATTCAAGGATAAAGCTCAATTTTGAAACCAGTAAAGCCCTGAATATATATCTTGATTTTGTAAATTCAGTATACACTTAGTCGCTATTTTATATTCTAGTACCCCAAAATAAATTAGCAAATGGTAAGCTTCTAATTCTAAAAGACACCGAACTACAGGCAACCATGTTTGGCATTTGCATTTAACTTTAAGCTCTCAGTACTGTTTATCAGCATTTAATTGTGTTTGGTTTTTACCTATCCGGACTGAAGCTGGCTCCATAGACAGGCCCACTGTGACCATACAAAATCTTCAACTCACTTGCAGTTTTCTCATCCATGATTCTCTCTAAGACATCATCTGATTCTTTGTCTATAAGACTAAGATCTAAAAAGGTCCAGAAATATTATTTTAGGTATATTATTTAACACAATCTGTCATAGTTCAGAACTAACATTTCAACGTTTCTTCCTCTGTACCAACAACACTATACTAAAGCTAAAGTAAGTGATACATCCCCTTGTATAGAAGAAAATGAGTCTTAAAAACAGTTAATAGCCGGGCGTGGTGGCGCACACCTTTAATCCCAGCACTTGGGAGGCAGAGGCATGCGGATTTCTGAGTTTGAGGCCAGCCTGGTCTACAGAGTGAGTTCCAGGACAGCCAGGGCTATACAGAGAAACCCTGTCTCGAAAAACCAAAAA
>NC_034590.1:158423839-158426869 GCF_900095145.1 Mus pahari | reverse complement strand
AAAGTTGTCTGCCTAATCCCTTCTGGAGAGATGGCTCAGCGGGTAAGAGCACTGACTGCTCTTCTGAAGGTCCCGAGTTCAAATCCCAGCAACCACATGGTGGCTCACAATCATCTGTAATGAGATCTGGTGCCCTCTTCTGGAGTGTCTGTAGACAGCTACAGTGTACTTAAATACAATAAATAAATAAATAAATAAATAAATAAATAAATAAATAAATAAATCTTTTAAAAAAAAGTTGTCTGCCTAATCCCTTCATTCTATCCGTGAGAGAACTGGAGACCAATAGACTAATCATCGCCACCCGCAAAGGCTCTTTCATTTATTGGAAATGTTATCTTGGTTTGAGACAGTTCATTTAAGGTTTGCAGGCTGGCCTTGAATTCACTCTGCAGTCTAGGCAAACTCTTGAACTCACTCTTTTTAAAAACTGTTTATTTTCTGTGTACATGTAGATGTACACATGCCTAGCACATGTAGGGAGGTCAGTTCTCTCCCACATGTGGATTCCAAGGAACTGAACTCAGGGCGTCAGGCTTGGCAGCAACAAGCCATCTCGCCTGCCCAGGCCTTGAATTCTCAATCCTCCTGCCTCCTCCTCCTAAGGTATTTGTTATCACAGGCCTAAACCACCAGGCTGTAACCTGGACTCAAGAGAGATCACTTCTGCAAAGATCACAATTTCCTATCTAAATTCTATAAAATCAATTGGTAGAGACTAATTTCAAGTTTATACCCAGAGGTCATTTCGGTTACCTGATGCTTGTTTGACACTACGGAGCTTTTTAGGGGTCACAGACCACACTCTGACAGTTGAATCAGCAAAACCTCCAGCAATCAGACTAGAGTCATCAGTGACATCCACTGCAGTGAGGCCCTGAGAGTATTAAAAAAATACATATATTAGAGGGAGTAGATAACACTGTGGTAGGGAAAAATTCCAATCATATCTAAAAAATGTATAATACAAACAATGGTGGTGTACACCTTTAATCCCAGCACTTAGGAGGCAGAGGCAGGTGGATTTCTGAGTTTGAGGTAAGCCTGGTCTACAGAGTGAGTTCCAGGATATCCAGGGCTACACAGAGAAACCCTATCTCAAAAAAAAAAAAAAAAAATAAAAAAATTTGTAATGAATATTTTTCCCATATGAAAGATCATTTGACAACTCTAAACACATGAGCAAAGTTAAATGCACACCTATATATGTAACTATATACATACATGTACAGACATATAACAATAATTAAGAGATCATAATGTGGGGACACAGGGAGAGTTGAGGGGAGGCAGTGGTAATGTTCATGAAGTGCTCATATATGAAGTTCTCAAAATAAGTAAGTAGAACCAAGGTAAAATTACCTGGGTTACATTATCAAGTGAAACAGTCAAAAGGCACACACGCAACAAGCATCTTATCGCTTGCTTTCCCCCCTCTGTATTCGGAGTACATAATAGACAGTAACTGTTAATCATGTTTGTACTTTACTAGAAGATACATCTTAGTATTCTAAGAAGTCAATAAAGATATTAAGATTTAAATTAAAGATACCAAATTTATATTATTACTTAAACCAAGCTTAAGAGATGAACCAGATGAGCGTGGATCATTCTCAGAGTTAGAGGAACAGAGCTCCAATCAACTAACAAGGGTCAAGTATGAACAAGAGTCTTACTCTTACTGAACGTTGCTAAAAGGCTTGTAAATTCAGACATCTGTCTATTCTGACCAGGGTGCGTCCGTCCTCCCTCCCTCCCTGCCTGCTCCCCACCATTGTGTAGCCCTGGCTGTCCTGGAACTCACTCTATAGACCAGGCTGTCCTGGAACTCACTCTGTAGACCAGGCTGGCCTCTAGCTCAGACCTGCCTGCCTCTGCCCAGACTGCTGGTATTGAAGATGTGCGCCACCACACTGCTGCCCTTTGCTTTTAAGTTAAATAATACAGAGAGCTTAAACAAGAAAATTCCATCTGAGGTACTTTTTCTCAGTGATAAATCACCATTTCATCTGACTCTTCTGGGAGAAACTGTCCGTTATTTTACTAACCTGGTAAGCATTAAGGAATGTATAGAAACAAATGGAAGGTAAACAGTCTGGCCCGAGGCGCACTCGTTTGGTAGTTTCTTTCATATTCATTATTTTGTCCAGTTTGTCTGAATCTTTCAACTCAGGAAGAGGGATTCTATAAGAAGAAACAGACTAAGAATCACTCTTTGATTACTAATAAACTTCAGCCCTCTGTGACATAGCTTCCACCTCTATGTAGGTTTCTTTCCTACCTGTTTTGAGGCGGGGCATTGGGATCTTGTTTTTTGCTTTTAGAGCCAATACTATCCTTTTTAGGCTTCTTCTTTTTAGGTTTTCCTTCTTCATTTTCTCCTTCTTCATCCTCATCATCCAAAGGCACCTCAATTTCTGGTTCTTTTAGTAAACCAAAAAATACCTACAAGTCAAAAGAATCAACAGTTTTTAAATTAACTTTTGTGCAATGTGTTTGGTTAGGTCATTTCTCTTTTCAGGCTCTCTTGCAGCTACAAATGACCACATAAGTTTAGCCCACAGATATATGCAGAAGCACACTGCTTATGGCCGCCTGCTGTCCTGGTTTTAAAGAGAGACTCAGCAGGCCTTTTGTTGTGCTCCCTACTCTTCCTTGGACTCAGCTGCATTGCTATAGGAGCCATTTAAGTGTGTGCACACTCATGCACCACAGTCTACAAGCCAAGAGGTACAGATAGCACTTTGGAATTATTATGCAAGTCTCAGAAGAAAAGCAAAACAAAAAACCCTTGCTTGTCTTAGCCGCTGCAGCTAAGGCTCTGTTACGTGAAACCATTCCCAAATCCTCACATACACCACGAATCCTCAGAATAACACATTTTAAATGCAGTGTAAGATTATTCCCAAGGTAGTTATAAGGAGCATGTATACATAATTCCCATTATGTAATGGAAATCCCACAGCTTCCCATCTACATTACATCGGTCTAGGTTTGCTCCCCCCCCCCCCCCCGGCCCCTCCAAGTTAT
>NC_034590.1:158403043-158423809 GCF_900095145.1 Mus pahari | reverse complement strand
CCCCGTACCTTTGACTTGTTTGCTTCTCGCTTCGCCTCTCCTGCCAAGCTTCCCACCATGGCATCTATCTGTTGCTTACTTCGAGGCATCCCATCAAAGATGTCAATGTAGAGGTGCTCCTGAACTATGTTCCATATCTGATTGTTCTGTTTCTCCTGAAGATGGCGCTTCAAGAGTTGGTACGAGTCACGGGAAATGCGAAGAACAAATTTACTTGTCCGAAAGTCCAGCATGGTCTCATTCCCTTTCATGTGCTCCTTTTTGGTAAGACTAGATAATACTCGTAGGTCATCCTGGTAATAACATTCCTGATCTCCATGGAACCTGTTTTAGTGATTTTAAAAAGGCATTTTTCAGTATGTCATTAAGGTAATCTGTTTCTCCCTCATACATTTACAAACCATCCCAGAATCACCTGTAGTTAATATATAATTATATAGTTATAATAATGTAACTATATAAATAATCCTGACTAGGCTGTAGGATCAATAGTAATATATTTCAAAATGATTATAACTCAGTTTCTAAAGTCACCCATTTCTCTAATGAAAGGGATCACAAGCTCTTGAGGAGAAAGCAGTGAACAAGGCATCTGAGCAGACCTAAGACCCACTACCAGTATGTATTTCTTTTGAAAACCATCTTTGATCCATGGTAACACACGCCTTTAATCCCAACACTCAGGAGGCAGAGCCAGAGCCTGGATTTCGGAGTTTGAAGCCAGCTGGTCTACAAAGTGAGTTACAGGACAACCAGGGCTACACAAAGAACCCTGGCTCGAAAAAGAAATTAAAAAAAAAAAATCTTTGGTAATACAGAAAAATGTCAGAATTCTTTCTTTACTGAATTTTGCGCTTTCTCAAAACCTCTTTAAAACTTTTTATTAAAAGCATTTCAAACATATAAATAGAAAATAGTATGCCTTCAGTGTACTTATCACAGACTCAATGATAATCAGGACATGGATTCTTATAAGCCTATACATTTTAATTCCTTAAGACATATGAAATATCAATATTTTAATAATAATAAGAACAAATATTGGTACTAAACAATGAGCACTTTCATATTTTCACAATTACCAAGGCAATTAAATAAAGCCTTCAGTCTTGGTTACAACTTATAATTTAAATATACTTTTGTTTTTATGTCTTGGCTTGTTTTGCCCTCATTTGGGCATAGGGTCCTAGCAGACTGTCTGTAATGGGAACAGAGAGCCTTTTATGACAGCCCATCTTCCTACATGGAAAGGTGCCTATCCCAGGAGACTAAAGGAGCAAGACAGATGACAGTACTACAAAAGAAATTAGCTTCTAAGCTGGGTGGTGGCCGCACATGCCTTTAGTCCCAGCACCCAAGAGGCAGAGTGAGTTCAAGACCAGTCTGGTCTACACGGAGAGTTCCAGGACAGCCAGGACTATTACACAGAGAAACCGTTTCTTTAAAAAAAAAAAAAAAAAAAAAAAGGCTTCTGGTGTAGAAATGTTATCATCAGCCAAAGAGAGCGGAGGGGGCTACAGTTTGCTTTCAGTACCTTCCATTAGGAATCCAAGTGTAACTGGTGGATAACAGCTTTCAGGAGTCAGCCCAACCCTGCCCCTCGACATCTGTAGCAACGCCTTCCCGGACTTCTCCCTGTTTCTCCACCTTCCCCTTTTCTGTCTGCTATACTTGTTAAATGTTGGAGCTCTTCAAGGCAGCATATGGCTCTGGGTGCTCCTCTCCTCTCAGCTGTTATATAGGGGATGGGGTTACATTACAGAGGGACAGAGGGATTATTGGCAGACCTGTCTTGGAAGTACTGGGGTTTTTTGGGGGGGTTGTTTTGTTTTGGGGGTTTTCTGGTTTTTTTGGTTTGGGGTTGGCTTTGGTTTGTTTGTTTGGATGGTTTGGTTTGGTTTTGAAGACAAGGTTTCCCTGTGTGGAACTCAAGCTGTAGACCAGGCTGACCTTGAACTCAAGAGACCACCTGCCTCTGCTTCTGCCTCCTGAGTGCCAGGATCAGAGTTGAGCACCACCATGCTACACATGGTTAGTGGTTCTTAGTGCGTTCTTAAATTACTCAAAAGTACACTTGAACTGGAACTACAGACTAGTACCCCTACTTGACACAGCATGTCCTCCTCCAGGGATTTCTGTCAGGAAGTTGTCCTTCTCCAGAGGACACCCCACAAATCTGCTTTAGCAATGGTGTCTCACCTCAATGTCCATCCCTACACTGTGGGGTCAGTCTTCTTTTCACTTCACCGGCAGACTGTTTCTCAACAGCGAGGCTACTGATATACTGGGCAGGACAATTCTCTGCTAAGTAGGACTGTCTATACATCCCAGAATAGTTATTATTATTCCCTCTTCCCCAACAGGTATTTATGACAAACATGCCTCGACATATTTCTCATCCAATAGTCCTGTCCCTCACCATCTGTTTGCCTCTTTGCAAAAAAGCCTTTTAAAATGCATACTCTGGGGTGGGTTGGGGGCACGGAGGTAGAGACCATGCCTATAACCCTAGCACTCAGAAGGGAGAAGCCAACAGATCTCTGCAAGTTTGAGGCCAGCCTGGTCTACACAGTAAGTTCCAGGACAGGCAGGACTACACACTAAGATCCTCTCTTAGGAAAAGGACAAAAGGGGTTGGGGATTTAGCTCAGTGGTAGAGCGCGAGTGCAAGGCCCTGGGTTCAGTCCTCAGCTCTGGGAAGAAGAAAAAAAAAAAAAAAAAGGAAAAGGAAAAGGACAAAAAAAGACTACAATTAATGAAATGATTCTCTAATGACATCTATAGCAGAGATGCCTCACTGTGCCCAAATGCTCATTTTAACCCCCTTCCTCCGTAACAAAACACTATTAGCTGGGGACAGACTCCTCAGGGAAGATCGCATTTCCTACGTTTGTTGCTAAGGATGGTCACTGATAAAAAGTTAGAAAAAGAAGCATGAGCATCTCTCAGGAACGTGCGCCTTTCTTGCTGACTAGAACAGTGTTGGGACTGCTGTCCAACAGAGGACCAGCTTGCGCCATGGAAGAGAAGCTCCTGACAAAAATGCTGGCTGATGAAGGCCACATCCCTGATGACTGATGACTTACCTATCAACCCTAAACTTCCGTTTATGAGAAAACCAAACTGACATTTACTTAAGCCTCTCGTTTGGGTTGTTAGTAATCCTCCAATCTAATCCTAACACAGTTCCTACTGCTCTTAGAATCCAGTTTTTATTCATAATCATTGAGTTTTCAGTGACCCTCAATTAAGTCTAGTCTCATCCAGTCTAAGTCCCTACTATTCCTATAACACAGGTCCTCAACGCAGTGCAAGAACCTGCCTGCTGTTCCCAACTGAATGCTGTACCACAGCCCTGTCTTTCCCAGCCTGCTTCTGATCCCTTCTGATCCCTTCCCCACAGGCCAGGTCAGGTATGCTCTCCTCCTCCACTGGCTAATTCCTGGCAGCCCTTCTTCGGTTCTCATTCAGGACTGTTTCCTCTGGAGGATCAATCCTGCGCATGTGTCGGTTCATACTGCCCAAGGCACCTATCCTTCTGATTTACAATCTTACATTTGTGTGGTTACAGATGTGTGTGCTTATACATACATATATAGGTAGTAAATACGTTAAGATTCACATACTTCTCAAAGAATGATTTTGCTTCATTTTCATGTTGATTATAAACTAGCTCCAAGTACATATGTACAAACAGAGGATAAAAGAGTTGGGATAGCTCTGCTCGATGGCAGTCCAGAGAGCATTCAATGAAGTGTTTCAGTCCACTGTAGTATTCTTCATACATTGTAGGGTCTCCTTGTTGGTTGTAGGCCGACAAGACAGCACTCACGTCTGGCTGCTCTTCCACAGCTACACTTGCAACTGTGTAAAAAATGAATGACAACTTTTAAGAAAATGATCTAAATGCACCAAGCAGATGAGGTTTTGCTAAGGCCCCAGGGACAGCTGTTTCTCACAATTGTCCCTGTCCTCTCTACTTCTCTTCTGCAACACAACCATGCATCTTTTCCTTTGTAATTTTGTATTACATTTGCTTCTTTTGTGTATATGTGTGGCTGGGATGAGGCTAGCGGGCAGACAAGCCGTAATAGTTATACAGAGGTCAGAGGACACAGTCAGTAGACAGCTCTTTCCTTCCATGATGGAGTTTCCAGGACCTATCTCAGTTTGTCAGGCTTGGCGGCAAGTACCTTTACCTGTAAGCTCACAGTCACAAAACCTTTTAATGTGACTCAGGATGTTTTTGAGTAACCCAAGTCAAAACTCCTTCAGTTTGACTGTATCTTACATTTTTAAATCAATAACAAGAACAGTCAACATTTTTCCTGGAATTGTGTTATTCTAAAAACAAAATGTGCATTCAGGATTGGGAATGTGCAAAAGACTTGTCTAGTATGCACAGGCCCTAGGTTGAACTCCCAACACCACCAAATAAATAAATAAGTGGATGTGCAAAGGTACCAATTATGTTAATCTTCCCTCAAGGCTCAGTGCAAACAGCATATATCACACTCAAGTGCCTTGTATATCAATACTGTACCATCAATCCTGTGATCCCCTCATGGTCAAACATAAATCACCTTATATAAAATACCAGCATCTCGCCAGGCGTGGGGGCGCACACCTTTAATCCCAGCACTCCGGAGGCAGAGGCAGGTGGATTTCTGAGTTTGAGGCTAGCCTGGTCTACATAGTGAGCTCCAGGACAGCCAGGGTTGTACAGAGAAACCCTGTCTCAAAAAACCAAAAAAATAAAAAATAAATAAAAAAAAAATAACAGCATCTCAAGGGAAAAGGGGAACATTCGTTATGGCTCTGGAATATAAAAGACTACAACTCAACTGCATATACTTAAAGCAATTTCTATAACCAATCAGTGCAAGGTAGAAAGCCTGAGTATTTGTTTATAATACAGCAATACAAAACAATAATTCTTTTTTAAAAATCAAATTAGAGTTTGGATGTTGAAAATTTTGGCAAGCTACAGTTATAGTGTTATATCTTTTTATGTTCTTTAAAACGTGATTATACACACTCTTCACTGAGAAAATTATGGTTAAGATTATAATTTTGTAGTCATTCTCATGGTTGCTTTTTCTCCTTGGTTTCTTGAGTATGATCTAAAAGAATAAGTCAAGTTTCTTGACAGATGAGAGATATTAGAAAAATAATATAATAATATAAATTGTTACAGTACAGTCACAAAATTTAGCATACAGAAAAGACCCTGATTCTCAGTCACATTTTCCACATATTTTTACTTATCACTCCCTTCCCCCATAACTATATTTAGCTAAGGATGGCTTTCTCACAGTAATTCTCCTTTTTGCCTCGGCATCCCAAGTGCTGGCATTATAAACATGACACATTTCTATTTATGGACCACAGTGCCATGTGTTCAAACTTCCTGTCCCAAATGCTCTCACTGAAACAGATTAACATGTCTAGAACCACTAACCCGGATCATTTAATTCAATATTTACTGATCTCCTGAGTTTAATTTTTTTTTTAAGTTTGGTGTATATTAAAGACAAGTTTCAGGTAGCTGGCACTCTCCTTCTACCGTGTCGGTTCTGAGGACCCAACTCAAGTGGTCATACATTGCGGCAAGCGTCTTCACCAGAAATGTGTGTTTTACTATATGGATTTGTGACAAGTTTCTGGGAGAAACGTGGACACAGGTTGTCAGTAACTGGAGTCAGGAGCTAAACTTTCAGTACTAGGCACATTACATCTTAGTCTCGTAACAACTTAGTAAAAAGGCAAAAAAAAAAAAAAAAAAAAACTAGAAAAAATACCTTTAACTGATATCACACAAAGAAAAGCAACAGAGACAAAAGGTCTAGCCCACTTCCACCCGTAGACTTAAGAGTTTTCAAAGGCACTCCTTAGAAGTTGTAAAGCAGATTCCCAGACTCTGCCCCTACAGAGTTTTAATAAGCCTTAGGTGATGCTCAGAAATCTGCATGATCTAAAACACTTAACTCCGGTGGTTCTCAGCCCGCATTCTAAGAAACGCTTACTACCTCCACTCTGGAAGTGTGGTCCAAAGCAAGCCCTTCCGGCTTTGCTCAAAAAGTCCGTTTGCTCGTCTCAAAAGGAGAGATGAGAACTATACAGTTGTGAAAAATCAAGACACGGAAAGTACCTGCAGTGCAACAGTAGTATGGGAATGGAACAGTACTATGCCCGTGTTCACGCGAACCCAATCCTAGGTCCCTAAGTCTAAGTAAGAGTAGAAACACCGAAACCCCTAAGGTTCCCCCTCTTCTGTCAATCCCCGGTCCCCGGCGCCTCCCTCAGCTCCCCAGCCCTGCTGCTCAGCCTCTGGCTGGAACTGACAGCTCAGAAGAGGGTTTGACTGCGCAGCCGGCGCAGGAGCGAAAGGGGCGGGCATGTGGCCCTAGAGGCGGGCCCAGGAAATTCAAAACAAGCCCGCAGAGGTGCAGGCCCGCCAGCCCTCGCCTTCCCGGCTCGCTCCCCTTCCAGCCGGCGCTCCTCTGCCGGGAGCCCGAGACTCACCCTTTCCCGGAGCCGCGGGACCCGAGGCGGAACCCGAGAACACCGAGGTCACCGAGGCGCCCGTCCCCGGAGGGTCGGGGGCCGCGGAGCCGGGAACTGAAGCGGTGACCCGGCTGAGAAGCGCGCTAGCCGCCTCCGCGCCGGCCCCGTCCAACTCTCCTGGAGCTCCGGAGCCCGCCACCGCCTCCTCCAGCAGCCGGGCCTCCCGGCGCAGCGCCTCTTCGGCCTCGCGGAGGTTGCTCTGCCGGAGGAACTGCAGCACGGCCAGAAGGGTCTGTCGGTCGTGGGGAGCGCCGGCCTCCGCCGGAGCGGCGGGCGCCGGGGCCGCCCCCGCCGGGGCAGCGGCGGAGACAGCCACCCCAGGCTTGGGGGTCCCGCCGTCCCCGCCGGCCGCCGCCGCCACTGCCACATTCCCGCCGCCGCCGTTGGGGCCGTTGTTAGGAGTGCCGCCGCTCCCCTCGCCTGCGCCGTCGCCAGCCTGCGGAGGTAGCAGCGTCGGCGGTCCCTCAGGCTCTAGCTTGACCGCCACCTCCGTCTGCTCCTCCGCCAGCGCCGCCATCTTGCGGCTGAGCCACCTCGCGCCGTCAAGCGTGACTGCGTTTTCGCCACTCGGAGGGCGGGGTAGGGCGTTTCACGACAGCGGGGGCAGGCCATTTACGGCAGTGGGAGGAGCTAGCGAGTAGAAAAGGCACGAGAAAGAGCTACTTTCAAAACCGAGCGAAAGGCAGGCAGGAAGTGGGAGTTGCTTACCGTCCGTCTCCCTTGCGTTTGCCTGCTAATTACCGTTTATTGCATTCAGGCGATGAGATAGCCGTTTTATATTATACGAGCTCTTTTAATTCAACAAGTTTAAAAGGTGCTAATCCCCAGAGTCTTTACAGACGGCTTAACCGGAATCCAAAGAGGCTAAATATCGTGCTAAAAATCACTCGCGAAGAAAACTATTCACGCCCAGGTATTTAATTTAAAAGCACATAGCATTTATCAGAAAGAGGCCTCCTAGTTACTGGAAAGGCTCTCTGATACTGTGGGCGGTGGTTACTTTCTCAGTTTTATTCCTGTAAAAATATAGCTTTGTGAACTTTACAGTATATGTTATATTGTTTATTAAGAAAAAATTGCCTTTAAGCTGGATGTAGTTTCTAAAAATAAATTTAAGCCGAAGATAGAGCTCACAGGGTCACCTCAGCAAGTTCTAGATCAGTCAGGGCTACACAGGGAGACCTTGTCTCCAACAAGAACAACAAAATCTATTATAAAGTTAAAGAGAAAAAAAAACGTTAATTTCTTCTCATTCCTTGTTACCAAATAAACCATTTCTGTCTTTAAAATGTTTGTTTTTTTTTTTTTCTTTTTAAAGAAAAGGTGGTTTTAAGGCAGGGTCTTATGCACGCAGGCTGGCCTTGAACCTGCTGTGTAGTTAAGGGGGACCTTGAATTTCTGGTTCTCCTGCCTTCACCTTCCAAGTATAGGGATCCAGCTAAACAGTTTTTATATAGACATTTTTATGACTAAAGTGTTTCTACTGTGTTTTAATTACCCATTGTTACTATTCTGTTGTTTGGGGCAGTACTAGGAAGTGAACCTCACCCTACCTCTTGAATCCTACCTAGGCAGTGTTCTGCTGCTGAGCTACAACAGGGGACCTTAACTGGGAGGAGATGGGAAGAAGGTGTCTGACTCAGGGAGGTATGGCCACCTTTGTCCCCTCTACTTGGGTCTCTGAAATTCCAGCGTCTAAGCTGTGCTTTAATTGAAGCTAATGACTTCAAGTACAGTGTTTCCTGTTCCACCAAGAAATAAACTCACTGGGTGCCTAGGAGACACTTTTGTTATCTTGTTTCTGTCTTCTTCCTTTCTGGTCCCTGCTCCCAGGGTCCTACTCACTCAGAGTCTGCTGTCAGTCTGGATCTGTAGGGTACCCACTCCTCCTCTCTAGCTATTGCCCTTTATTCTGACTTTCTTTAATTTCACGGATTACTGTTTCATTCTGATATGTTTTTTTAAAAGATTTATTTATTATATATACAATGTTCTGCCTGCATGTATGCCTGCACACCAGAAGGGGGCACCAGACCTCATTATCGATGGTTGTGAGCCACCATGTGGTTGCTGGGAATTAAACTCGGGGTCTCTGGAAAAGCAGCCAATGCTCTTAACCTCTGAGCCATCTCTCCTGTCCTCATTCTGACATTTTTTTTCTGTAGTTCTTCATACTTAGTAAGCATGTCACAAATATTTCTTCTTTCTCCTGCTCCCCCTTGTGGGAAAGTGTCAGTGGATAGTTTTGTCATCGAGGTCAGTTGGCAGTTTACACTTGTTTAGAGAGTTCCTCTACCAGCTTTCCCCGCCCTACCTGATTTTTTTTCAGTACAGTAATACATTTTTAGCCTACATCTATATTGCTACATATATTTATTTTCTTCGACCATTGTACTTTTCATAGTATTTTGATCCGATTCTTCGTTGTTACTTATTTTTCCTGTAACCCAACTAAAGGGTTTTATTCTCTGTAGATTTTTGATAAGTGTGTGCAACATTTCTCAAGGATGCTTTTGGCATCTGAACTTCAGAAATGCTGTTAGACTTAACTAAAATGAACAGGACAACATTTCCTCAGAAACCAAGCTGTTTCTTTTCATAGCCTAAAATTATTCAATCCAAAATGTTAGTGTTGCCAAGGCAGCAAAAGGGTATACTGTGTGACACAATATGACACAAACAGTTTGGGTGTTTTGTTTTGTAGGGGTTTTTTCTTTGGTTGGGTTTTTTTCTTTCTTTCTTTCTTTGGCAGACTCTCACTGTGTAGCCTAAGCTGGTCTGTGATTCACCATCTTCCTACCCTGCCTCACTAGTGCTTAGAATTATTACAGACATAAGCTGCCACTCTCAGCCAGTATGAACTGTTCTCTAATATGGGTTTGGGGGCCTAGAGAAATGGCTCAGTGGATAAGAGCACTAGCGACTCTTCAATGGACCCAGGTTCAATTCCCACCACCCACATGACAGCTCAGAACTGTCTGTAATTCCAGTTTGAGGAGATATGACACCCTCACAGATGTACATAGAGGCAAAACACTGATGCACATAAAATAAAAATCTTAAACTAAATAAATATAGGTTTGGAGTCCACTGCCGCCATGTGTGGTCCACCCCATCAGGAGAGGAGAATGGAAGAGAGATGAGAGAGAAAGAGGAGTGGAATCGCTGTGAAGAGAGGAGGGACTGGAGAGGAATAGCCTGACGTGAGAGTAGCCTGAGGCATGGTGAAGCCTTGGTCCATGCTGCCACTGAAGGCCATGTCTGGATCCATCCATGACCATGATGTAGTGGGGAGGGGAGGTGTCTGTGGATGTCTATGGGTCATAGTGCCACCAAAGGCCATGCAGATGTTTTTGGTCTGGGCTGCTGCTTGGGACCCAGTTGATGTCCAAGGGCTGTGTAGAGCAGTCCCTGCCACTCACTGTCAGTGGCACTTGGGAGAGCTGACCCTGTTCCTCTTGCTGCACTGTGCCTGGGTAGTACAGTAGAGCTGGCCAAGGGGAGGGGTGGAGGGGAGATACAGATGATCCAGCACAAGAGCATGAATGCACAGAGAGTTGGCCCCAACACTCTGCTGTTAGGCAGATGCAGGAGAGATGGCTTTTACACACACACACACACCTTTCACCCCTCACCACCTGTGGCAAGTGGGAGAGCTGGCCCTGAAGTCATGACAGCTAGAGAGCCGGCTTCACCTCTTGCCAGCTGTGGCACAGAGTGAGCTAGCCAGGGCAGTGCTGGAGAGCTTGCCCTGGTGCTGAGGGTGCAGGAGAGCTGTTGGACTGATCAACTCGGCAGCCACCCCAACATCTATCCCATCTATGAACTCTGGAGTATGTGAAAGGGCTGGTCCTGCAGATCCAAAGCCACAGGATCTCCATGACACAGGCAACAGCAGGATATCCAAGAAGAGGATCCAATATTGATAGTGTAGCAGAAGCCTTAAACTGGACCAGTATCACTGCAGTGAACGCTGCAAGTAACGATGTGTGGACAAAAGGATATACTGTGTGACACAATATGACACACTACAGCTTCAACGATGAGATTTTGTTTTCTGGTTTGTTTTCCTTTGGGGAGGGGCAGTTGCAAGGGCAGAGGGTAGATAAGAAGAAATAGGAGATGTGTAGGATTGAGGTGCTTGATGTGAAATTCACAAAGAATAAAAAATGTAAAGGTTAAACAAGAATATGGGTTTGGCACTTGGGAGGCACAGGCTGGTGAATCTCTGAGCTTGATCCAATCAAGCCTGGTCTAAGAATTAGTTCCAGAATGACCAGGGCTACAGAGAAAGAGCAATAAACAACAAACAAACAAAAGAGTATGTTTTGGGGGCTGGAGAAATGACTCAGAGGCCCTGGATTCAGTTTCCAGAACCCACACGATAGCTCACAACTGGTGGTAACTCCAGTTCCAGGGGATCCAGCAGACACACATGCAGGCAAAACACCAATGCACATAAAATAAGGGTTTGTTGTAAGGTATCCACCAGAGGATGATGCTTGGACATGGTTTTAAGCCAATACAAAATCTATTAGCTGGCTTACAACTAGACTGGGATCCCAGTGTAGCACTGGTTCTTTCTCAGAATGAACTTTTAAGCACACACACACACACACAGAGAGAGACAGAGACAGAGAGAGACAGAGAGAGAAAACATATATCTTGGGTTGATATATTTCAGTTACCAAGAACAGTTAGCCAGAAGTGGAACTACTTGAAGCCAAAGTACAAGGTTGTAGATTTAGACTTTCCCAGAACTTTAGATTTTGATGGATTAGGTCTTTGTTTTCATTTTGGCAGGTAGTACTGTCTATGTGGTGAGTTTCATGATCTGAATGGTACTTCCATCATGGAGTCAGTTGTGCTAAATAAGGTCTGGGGGCCTGTTATAGGTTATCCTATTAAATTATTTTTCTCTCTGATAAATTTATTCTGTTGCATCTTGTGGTAATAAATTTTGTTTCTTTAAAAATACAGAAATATTATGAGAGTGTGTTTTCATTTTGGTATGGGATATGGGGCTGCTTCAGATTGTCCACAGCAGCTGACTATGATTTGCCTCGTGCTCTAGCAGGTGTGTGATTTTGCCAGCTGCAGATAGTTTCTGTGATTGTGTGATGTTTGGAATTCTGGGAACTCTTCAGAAGATATATAAAAGCCAGGGCCTGGCGAGGTGGTGTTGTGGGTGGTGGGTTGGTGAGTACTGGTTGTTGTTGTTTGTGGTTTATTGTGTAGTCATGCATAAAGAAGAAAGAAATTAGATATCCTGACAGCGAAGATCAAACTTGACCCAAGAAATTTGAAGCACGTAATTATCAGGAAGTCTAAGGATAATGATTCCCCCTTCCTTTTTTCTCTCCTACCTAGTGTTGGGGTTGAAAGGATGGAAGAAAAAGGGTGGAGAAGTGTAGAAGAAAAACATAAAATAGTCAATGTTTGGGCCTTATCTATTTCAGTTGGAGTTGAACTTCTATCCATTCTTTCATTTTATTTCTCCATGAATTTTTAGTTTCTTTGTATAATTCTCTAGTGTTCCTTTTTGGGTCTCATGACTTCAAGTGCCATTTCCTCATGCACACACAAGCACACACTCACTGGAGCCTGTACATAAATGAAGATATTGTACGATTCAGAAAACCTTCCTGAAACGTTCATCTCTAGACATCTTCCCAGAAGCACACGGGAGAGGCAGGAAAGGCTGTCCTCCAGCACTACATGGCCACCTTGGAGCCACAGCCCTGTCACTTTGAGCAGCTGTCTCACATGCACACACACACACACACACAAACACGATGTTGCTGTTTTTATAGTGCTGCCCACTTCTGTACCTGCTAAAGATATGAGTGTGGCACAGGCAGTCCCCACACATGGTGACTATATTTGTTTCCAGCTACGTTGAAACTTTGCTGAGCACATATTCCATTTAAAACCACCTTTACCTTGCTAGCTGGTAAAAACCAAGGACCTGGATGCAAAGGCTGAGAGAAGCCAGAAAAGATCCAGGAAGAGTAAAAAACAAGAACAAAACAACCTGGCCATTGTTACTCCAGTTGATTGCCCACTAGAACTCAAGGTAAAGTCCTATTGCTGAAGACTCCACATGCCTTAATTGCAGGACATTGGGTTGTCAAGCTGTAACTGCTGTGGAAGCTTCCACCCCTCTCATTAGTTCTCCCCTCAAGAAGGGGCTATGCAGATTGCTAGGCAGGATATTGATTCTCTACTCTTGAACTCACAGCAACTATGAATACTCATGGGAGGTATATGGGGGGGGCATTATTAGCCCACTTCCCTGAGGACTTGTATGCAGTTAAAGGTTCATGGTTATTGGGGTATTTAAGTGTTTTACCTGAACATATGCCTGATGCCTTTGGAGCCCAAACTTGAACCTGGAGTTATGAGCCTGTCAATGTGGGTTCTGGGAACCAAGCAGGTTCTAAGGAAGAGTAGCAAGTGCTCTTTTGAGTTCTTAGAGTTCTTGTTGTCTACCATGGCACACAGTCTAGGCCTTGGCTTGTTTTGAGTCCAGGCCCAGAGATATCAGAGGGGAAACTCAATAATGCTTGAATGATTCAGACCCTGAACTCCTTACTTGGTGTGGTGGCACATTCCTGAAATCTCAGCAAAGGGGAGAAAGAAGGTCAAGATTATCCTGGGCTATATAAGGAGGCAGAGACCATGCTAGGCTATTTGAGACCCTGGTTCAAACAATTACAAGACAAACAAACAGACTGTGACTTCTAGCTAGGTTGGTGACACACACTTTTCATCTCAGCACTCTGAAAGCAGATGGATCTCCATGAGTTCGACACTAGCCTTGCCCTATAGAGCAGGTTCCAGGACAGCCAGGGCTATATGGTGAAATGCTGTCTCAAAAGTGAAACAGAGGGCTGGTGAGATGGCTCAGCAGGTTAGAGCACCCGACTGTTCTTCCAAAGGTCCTGAGTTCAAATCCCAGCAACCACATGGTGGCTCACAACCATCCGTAACAAGATCTGGCGCCCTCTTCTGGAGTGTCTGAAGACAGCTATAGTGTACTTACATATAATAAATAAATAAATCTTAAAAAAAAAAAAAGAGAGAGAGAAACAGAGGGCTGGAGAGATGGCTCCGTAGTTAAGAGCACTGACTGCTCTTCCAAAGGTCCTGAGTTCAATTTCCCGAAACCACACGGTAGCTCACAACCATCTGTAATGAGATCTGATGCCCTCTTCTGGTGTGTCTGAAGACAGCTACACTGTACTCATATACATAGAATAAATAAATGAATCTTTAAAAAAATAAAAAGTAAAACAGAACAAAACCCCAATGAGGTCTAGTGTCCGCTGTCTGCTGGCTGTTACCATTTACATCCTAGAGACCTCAGAGGTCTTTATGGCTCTAGAGTTTTCATCTGAACTCCTCTGTAGTCTTTACGGTTCTAGAGTTTTCATCTGAACTCCTCTGTAGAAGCAGATGAGATGTTTTACTATTTTGATCCCAACTCAGTCTTGATGTCTTTTTATTTAACTTTAAATTACATTTGTTTGCATGTGTGTGTGTCTGTATAAATACATGGGTGTCACAGCACTTATCTGAAGGTTAGAGGACAATTTGGGGACACACCAGTTCTCTCCTTCTACTATGTGCATCCTGGGGATCAAACGCGATATTTTAAGGATTAACAGCATGCATCTTTCTTCACTGGGTAAGCCATTACATCAGCCACTCAGTATCCATTTTCATTTACATTTTTCTCATAAGGAGAGAATTTGAACATCTTTTCATATTTTCAGAGAAATCCTTTTCGTATTACTCTTTAGCCTTTTCGTATTTACTCTAAGTTTTGAGTGATATAGTGTAGTGAGAATTTTGGAATTTTGGTTTCTTTAAAAAAATCACACAAAAATATAAGAATATGTTTTTTGTTGTTTTGTTTTGTTTTTGTTTTGTTTTTTGTTTGTTTGTTTTGTTTTTTCAAGACAGGGTTTCTCCGTGTAGTCCTGATCATCCTGGAACTCACTCTGTAGACCAGGCTGGCCTCAAACTCAGAAATCTGCCTGCCTCTGCCTCCTGAGTGCTGGGATTAAAGGTGTGCGCCACCACCGCCCGGCAAGAATATGTTTTTTTAAAAAGATTTATTTATTTATTATATGTAAGTACACTGTAGCTGTCTTCAGACACTCCAGAAGAGGGAGTCAGATCTCATTATGGATGGTTGTGAGCCACCATGTGGTTGCTGGGATTTGATCTCAGGACCTACAGAAGAGCAGTTAGTGCTCTTAACAGCTGAGCCATCTCTCCAGCCCCAAGAATATGTTTTTATTTTAATCTCCGATGTGAGATATGGGGCTACTTCGGATGGGGATGGTCCACAGCAGGTTAAGTTGCCTCCTGCTCTAGCAGGGGTGTGATTTTGCCAGCGACAGATAGTTTCTGCAACTGTGTGACGTTTGGAATTCTGGGGCCTTTTTTAGAGAGTATATAAATGCTAGGGCCATGAGAGATGGTACAGTGGGGGATGTAGGTGGTGGGTTGTTGACTGGTTGTTGTTGGTTGTTGTTGATTATTGTTGGTTGCTGTTGGTCAAGGTATGTTAAGTAGTTATGTGCAAAGAAGAAACAACAAGAAGAAATGAGATAACCTGATGGTGATGATCAAACTTGCCCCAAGGAGTTTAAGGGCATCAAGTTCAGTAGGAAGTAGTCCAACAATATTGTTGCCCCTTCCCAACCCTGGTTTCTCCAGAGATCTCTTTCCTTTCTTCTCTATCATTTCCCCCCTCTCTTATCTAGTGTGAGGGGTTTGAAAGGGTAGAAGAAAGAGGAACCCACAAAGTAGCAGAGACAAGCTACAATGTAATGGATGTAGCTCTGTGGTACAAGGCTCTTCAAATGTTCATGAAAATCTGAGTTGATCTCTAACAGTACAAAGAAAGAAACAAAGTGGCCCTGTCTGCCCCTGTAAGACTCAATCCAAATGGCCTGTCAGTCACCTGGATCAAAAAACACAACACAACAAACACAACACAACAAAAAGGTCCCCAGGAGCTAGAGAGGTGGCTTATCAAATGAGGACATTTACTGTTCTTCCAGAAGACCTAAGTTTTGTTCCCAGGACTAATGTTGGGCATCTCACAACTGCCTGTACCTATAGCTCTAGGAGATCCAAGGCTTCTAGCATTCTAGAGTACCTGTGATCATATGCACATACATGTAGATACACGCACATACACAAAACTTAAAACAATAAATTTTCTAAAAAAGAAATAGTATAAAGCCTCCTTGACATTTATGTCTACCCTGTGGTTCCTTTGCCATGGCTCCTGTGGCCATTGTCCATCTCCACTCCTTGTACTAACTTCTGTCTAGTTCAGTGATAAAACACATGACCAAAAGAAACTTGAGGAGGACTGGACAGTGGTGGCACATGCCTTTAATCCCAGCACTTGGGAGGCAGAGGCAGGCAGATTTCTGAGTTGGAGGCCAGCCTGGTCTACAGAGTGAGATCCAGGACAGCCAGGGCTACACAGAGAAACCCTGTCTCAGAAAACCAAAAAAAAAAAAAAAAAGGAAAAGGAAAGAAAAAAACTTGTGTATACTTTATAGTTCATCGTGGAGAGAAGTCAGGGCAGGAACTCAAAGCAGGAACTTAGAATTGGAAGGTGAAGTAGAGGCCATGCTGGGAATTAAAGGTGTGTGACACCACCCCTGGGTTCAGTTTACTTGCTTTCTTCCTCCTCTTTCATTTTTTTAGAAAATTTATTCTTATTTATTTATTTTTTGTATGTGAGTACACTGTAGCTGTTTTCAGACACACCAGAAGTGGGCATTGGATCCCACTACAAATAATTGTGAGGCACCCTGTGGTTGCTGGGAATTGAACTCCAGACCTCAGGAAGAGCAGTCAGTGCTCTTAACCACTGACCCATCTCTCCAGTCCTCAGTCAGCTTCCTTATAAAACTCAGAACTGAGGTTGGGGATTTAGCTCAGTGGTAGAGCGCTTGCCTAGCAAGTGCAAGGCCCTGGGTTCAGTCCTCAGCTCTGGAAAAACAAAACAAAACAAAACAAAACAAAACAAAACACAAACTCAGAACAAGAGTGGTACTGTTCATAGTAGGTTAGGTCCTCCCACATCAGTCAGTCATTAAGAAAACCCCCCACAGACTTCCTGCAGGTCAGTCTAACAGAGCCATTTTCTCATTTGAAGTTTTCTCTTCCCAGATGACCCTGGCTTGTGTCAAGGTGACCAAGAATAAATTAAATTAAATTAAATTAAATTCTAACCAGGACCTCTAAGATTAGAGCGTGCTCTGCTTGGCTGTAAACTACCTATATCCTATACTAAAAAAACTAGCTTATACACTAACAGATTATAATCCGTTTTATAAGAAGTACATGATGCCAATGAGGTGTCACACACCTGTGATTTTAGCACTTGGGCGGCAGAGGCAGGAGGACTGCTGCAAGTTTGAGCCCATCTTGGGCTACACAGTGGGACCCTGACTCAAGAAACGACAAAACATATATAAAACACAGGTATAACAATAAGGAAATCAATTATAAAAGAAATAAAGCATACTGTTACGGGCCAGGCATGGTGGTGCATGCCTTTAATCCCAGCACTCTGGAAACAGAGACAGGCAGATCTCTGTGAGTTCTGGTCCACATATGTCTACACAGCAAGTTCCAGGTAGGACAGTCAGGGCTGTTATACATACAAACCCTGTCTCACAAAAACAAAATGAAACCAAACAAAACACCTCCTTCTAAATAAAATACAGAATTAGCTTTTTATCTGAGGGTGTTTTTACAGTAAGTCAAACTTAACAATATTTTACTGCATCTGGTTTTAGAATCATAGGTAAGATGTCTTTCTTTCCTATGTTGTTAAGGAGGAATCTACCCATGTTTTCTCCTACAGTCTGGCTTCTTTTTTCTTTAGTTCACCAGTCAGTTTAGATTTAATCTTGTATATGGTATCTAAATGTCTAATGCAGAAGTTTTTCAGGATTTGGGGATGTGGCTCAGTGGTAGACCAATCACTTAGCATTTGCAAGGCCTGATGTTCAATTTCCAGTATTGCCCAGGGGAGGGGGGAAATCTAATCAAAATTATGTTAAGGGCTTCTTCTTTGGGAAATGGCCAAACGGGGGAGGGAAGTGTCTTAGGGAATGAAGTCCTGGTCGAGGCCTGTGGTTGAGGCTGCAGGGCTCATGGAGGTAAAGCTGAAGACAAGGAGTGGATGCTGGATGCCTGGTCAGGGACATGAAGACTAAGCCCCTGGAGGAGATCGCCACGCTCCCCATGCCCATTAGGGACTCTGAGATTATGGACTTTTTCCTGGGCACATCCCTAAAGGGTGGGTTCTAAAGACCAGGCCAGTGCAAAGTAGACCCAGGTTGGCATGCAGACCAGGTTCAAGGCTCTTGTCACTATTTTTTGTTTGTTTGTTTTTCAAGACAGGGTTTCTCTGTATAGCTCTGGCTGTCCTGGAATTCACTTTATAGACCAGCCTGGCCTCAAACTCAGAAATCCACCTGCCTCTGCCTCCTGAGTGCTGGGATTAAAGGCATGTGCCACCACGCCCGGCTTCTTGACACTATTGGAGACTACAATGGTCACGTTGCTCTTGGTGCTAAGTGCTCCAAGGAGCTGACCTCTGCCTTCTGAGGGACCACCATTTTGGTCAAGCTTTTCATTATCCCTGCTCTTGTTGGGAGAGTCTATCTGGGGAACAAGATTGGCAAGACCCACACTGTTCCTTGCAAGGTGATAGGCCCCCATCGCTCTGTGTTGGTAAGCTTCATCCCTGCCCCAAGAGACACTGCTATCCATCTCTGCCCCTGTGCCCAAGAAGCTACTGATGATGGCTGGCATTGAGGACTGCTACACAGCAGCCAGGGCTGCACTGCCACCCTGGGCAACTTAACCAAGGCCACCTTTTTTTTTTTTTAGATTTATTTATTTACACTGTAGCTGTCTTCAGACACTCCAGAAGAGGGAGTCAGATCTTGTTATGGATGGTTTCAAGGCTGGGGGAGGGAACACTGGTCTACATAGTCAATTCTGGACCAGCAAGTCCCAGTCTCAAAAACAAAACAAAAGAAACCCCAAACCAAGCATACACACACAAACAAATAACAAATAACCCAGCAAACAAACAAACACCAAAAACTAAGAGTGTCTCTCTTCCTCTCTTCAATTCTCCACTGGGCGGTGGTGGCGCATGCTTTTAGTCCCAGCACTCGGGAGGCAGAGGCAGGCGGATTTCTGAGTTTGAGGCCAGCCTGGTCTACAGAGAGAATTCTAGGACAGCCAGGGCAATACAGAGAAACCCTGTCTCGAAAAAAAAAACCAAAAAAGAAAAAAAAAAAAAGTCCTCCAACAAGGAAACCACACACACACACACACACACACACACACACACACCACGTCATAAATCCTGTCGTTTGTACAAAGCCATGTGACAAACTGGCACAGGATGGCTCATTGCCCCAGGTACACACATGGAAACCACCATCAATTATTGACAGAAAATAAACACTAATGACCACAGTTCCAGGGGTTGACCAAGGGTCAATCATAGTTCTAGATTTCTTTGAAGATAGAAGAGAAAGGGCAACTTCTCCTGCTGTTTTAACTTTTCTCCCTAGATACCTAACCATTCCCCCTCAACATGTTTTCTGAAAAGCCCGTGTCGGCTTTAGTGCTTTGAGATACCACTCGTACCAGGATTCAGGCTTTATATACACTCTCACTTCTTTCTGGATTTTCTCTCCTGTTTCGGGCTTACTCAAACAATGGGGTATACAGGTACCAGGTAGAAAGGTTTATTGAATGTTCAATGATCAATGGAGGGTGTCCATCAATATCATTTCTTCTTTATGATGTTTATCAGTATAAAATAACTATAGTTTTTTAAATATTTATTTTATGCATATGAGTACACTACCATTGCTCTCTTCATATATACCACAAGAGGGTATCAGACTCCATTATAGATAGATGGTTGTGAGCCACCCTGTGGTTGCTGGGAATTGAACTCAGGACCTCTGGAAGAGCAGTCAGTGCTCTTAATTGTTGAGCCATCTCTCCAGCCCAAGAGCTATATTTTTTATTTAGCTCTTTTATAGTGATTTTATCCAGGCTGTATTTTCTTTTGTCATTTGACATTTTAGAGACATGAGTGGCAAGGCAGTTTATGTCTGTGATCCTGCCACTTAAGAGGCTGATGCACTCAGAAGACTCCTGTAGTGTATGTCGGGGTGTCTCTGTAGTGCCAGGAGTTTGAGCCATAAGTCTTTATGTGTCATTTGAGTGAAGAAGCAGAGAGCTCAATCCAGGACAGGAAGTGGATATCTTTCAAACCTGCCTGTAGTTATCACCACTTCTGGCTAGGTCACACAAGCCAGAGGTTTCATAACTCCCAAACAGGACCACCAGTTGGGGACCAAGTGTTCAAATACAAACCGGTGGAGGGACATTCCATATTCAAACAATAACATGTTCCCCTCAGTCCCTATAGGTTCCTAGGTTATCTCATAATGAGTAAATGTATTTAGTCCAACTTTCAGAAGCCTCTACATCTTTTCTTGTTTGTTTTATTGTTTTTTAAAGATTTATTTACTTTATATACACAGTAGCTGTCTTCAGATACACCCGAAGAGGGCATAGGATTCCATTACCGTTGGTTGTGAGCCACCATGTGGTTGCTGGGAGTTGAAGTCAGGACCTCTGGGAGAGTAGTCAGTGCTCTTAACCACTGACTGAGCCATCTCTCTAGCCCTATTTTATTTATTTATTTTTAAAGACAGTGTTTCTCTGTTAGGCCCTGGCTATCCTGGAACTCACTCTGTAGATGGGTTTAGAACTCAAAAGAGATTTGCCCATCTCTGCCTCAGAGTACTGGGATTAAAGGCGTGTTCCTTTACCACTTAGCTCCAATTTAAAACTATATTTTTATTTTTCATTTTTACATGTAGGCATGTTTTGCTTGCATATATGTATGTTCGCCATGTTCATCCCTGGTGCCCAGAGATGACAAAAGATGGCATCTGAAACTAGATGGTTTTGAACAGCCATTTGGGTGCTTTGAAGAGGAGCTCTTCTTCTTCTCTTCTTCTTCTTCTTCTTCTTCTTCTTCTTCTTCTTCTTCTTCTTCTTCCTCTTTTAAATTTATTATTATTTTCTTTATTTACATTTCAAATGCTATCC
>NC_034590.1:158394943-158402931 GCF_900095145.1 Mus pahari | reverse complement strand
AGGGGGTACTGGTTAGTTCATATTGTTGTTGCACCTACAGGGTTGCAGCCCCTTACAACACCTTGGGTACTTTCTCTAGCTCGAAGAGGAGCTCTTCTTAAAGGGCCTCTATACAAGAGCATTGAACTGCTGGAGCCATCTTTTCACCCCAAGACGCCTCCACATTTAATCGTCTCAATTGTGTTCAAAAGTCCAAAGACAGTGGTCCACACCCTTCAGTGAGTAAGGTCTTGAACAGTAGTCACTTTTCTCTTCCTTTTGGAGACAGGGATGTTGGAGTGCTGCCCAGGCGGGTCTCAAATTCCTTGACTCTAATATTCTGTCTACTCAAGGCTGAAATTAATAAGCAGGTCACCATACTTGGCTTATGTGGTTATTCTTATCAAAGCTGTCCTCTAACTTTTTCCCCTCATTTCTCAGAAATAATTTTTTGGCTATTCTGGGTCACTTTTCTATCTATCTATCTATCTATCTATCTATCTGTCTATCTATTTATTTATTTTTTTGGTTTTAGAACTGAACCATAGCCTCACACCCAGAAGGCAACCCTTACTCTACCTTTGAGATCTATCTTTGGCACCAGTCATTTTGGTATGGTTCTTATAAACTTCTACAATGAATTTTTTTACTACTATTATTATATTTATTTGCCTATCTATCTATCTATCTATCTATCTATCTATCTATCTATCTATCTATCTATCTATCTATCTATCTATCTATCTAGATATCTATGAATAGTGGTGGGGCACACACTCGCGAATCGGTTCTCTCCTTCTAACATGGGTATTGAACTCAGGTCGTCACACTTGGCGGCAAATTTCTTTACCTGCTGAGCCATCTTAGGGTTTTTGTTTGGTTGGTGAGACAAGGTCTTACTAAGTAGATAGATGCCATTAGCCATGGAAGGAAAATCATAATTAGCCCTTAAAATGAAACCATCATTCCTCATTCAAGATCACATGGCATCTAGAGTTCAATGTTCTATGAATAAACTGGTGCAAGTAAAACACTGAAACTGTAGCATTTTAGACTTTTCTGAACAGCACACTTCAGGCTTCGACCAGAAAAACCGGGTGAGCTTCCTTTAAGGCGTGGCCCACACGCCCCGCCCCAACCTGAGCGGTTCCGTCTCACCTAAGCAGTCTAGGTGAACCACATTTCCCAGCGGCCCCTGCGGAGCGCCGGCGCCTGCGCACTGGTACGAAAGGGGGCTCGTGTTCAACTCGCGCGCTAGCCGTCCGACTCGCCTCGCCTCGCCTCGCCTCGCGCTCAACTCGCCAGGTTTCTGATCCCCGCCATGGACGAGGCTGAGACGGACGCCACGGAAAACAAGCGCGCCTCTGAGGCCAAGCGAGCCTCAGCCATGCCGCCGCCACCACCACCTCCGCCTCCCATCTCTCCGCCTGCCCTCATCCCGGCACCCGCGGCCGGTGAGGAGGGCCCGGCGTCCCTGGGCCAGGCGGGCGCTGCCGGCTGCTCTCGCTCTCGGCCCCCGGCGTTGGAGCCCGAGCGCAGCCTGGGCCGCTTGAGAGGCCGCTTCGAGGACTACGATGAGGATTTGGAAGAGGAGGAGGAGATGGAGGAGGAAGAGGAGGAGGAGGAAGACATGAGCCACTTCTCTCTGCGTCTGGAGTCCGGACGGGCGGACTCCGAGGACGAGGAGGAGGTATCGACGACCCTGCCCGACCTGGCTGCGCTCGAGCGGCCTCTGGGAGCCAGCGGGGCGCAGACCTGTGGTTGCCGTTGTCGCTGGAGCTCGCGGCGCTTGTGTAGCCCTCCATCCCCGCCCACCCAGGCGTGGCCTCTCTCCGGCTTCATTTATTTTGTGGAGTCCTTGCAGATCACTTAGGGCACTCGTTTTTTACTTTTTGTTTTTGAGTTTTTTTTTTTGTGTGTGTGTTTTCTGTAAAATTCTTTGCGTGACGTGGAGGGAGTTAGATGTCTAAGGCTACTGGGGTGTACTTTTTTTTTTTTTTCCTTGTAGGGTGTTGAGAGGATTTGGGTTCCCTCCCCCATTAAAAAAAAAGTAACAAATGTGTGAAGAAAGGCATCCCGGGGATGGGTTGTAGCCCAGTTGATACAGTGTATCTCTGGCCTGCGGGACGCTGGGAGTTGGGGTCTCAGCACTGTCTACACTGGATGTGGTAGTGGACACTTGTTACTACCAACATTCGTGAGGCAGAGGCAGCAAGTTCAAGGTCATCCTTGGTAATGTGGGGAGACCAGGCAGGTTTAGGGGCTTTTTGTAAACCAACAAAAGAACAGGTGCCTTTCACTGTAAGTTTACTATACGCCAGAGAACTGGGACCGCTTAGAAACAGTACTTTCTTGATTGGATATTTTGAAGGGTTGGAGTGCAATTAAGTTACATTGCTTATAATGAAATCTTGAGATTATGGCTTAACTTGTTTTGAAATGAGGTCATGCAGTGTTGGCTTTGGACTGGGTTTGATATTGTGATTATAAAAAGATAAAGGGGTATTAATATATGTTCTATGGGAGTGTGGTGAGGTGTGGGGGGAGGGGTGTCCCAGCGGGCCCATGCCAAGGCGTCCCTTACCCCTGAGGGACCAGCCCCAGGACGGTATAGTATAGAATAGAGTTTATTCAGGGCATGGGGAGGGGAGTTAAGTAAAGGCAGAGAGAGAGTAGAGAAGTGGAGGAGGGTCCTGACCACGTGGAGAGGGGGAAGGGAATGGGGGGAGAGGTGGAGCAAGGGTTCTAGAGGCAAAGGAGAGAAGCAGGAGAAAGAGGAGGGGGCAAGCAGCCCCTTTTATAGTGGGTAAAGCCTACCTGGCTGTTGCTGAGTAACTGTGGGGGTGGAGTCAGATGTCTCAGCTGACTTGAGTAAGTGGGAATATAGGCATTAGACTTCCTCATCCAGCTAGTTTCTGAATTTGAGAAGGGAAAAGCTTGTATTCTAAAACAGTTACTGTTGCATTTACAGCGCCTGATTAACCTTGTTGAGCTGACCCCGTACATCCTGTGTTCCATTTGCAAAGGTTACTTGATAGATGCAACTACCATTACAGAATGTCTTCATACCTGTAAGCATATAATTCATATTTCTGAATAGTGTTTTAAAAATTTGAAAATGTCTTTAAACCATCCTAAATTGAACACTTTCTCTTCCACTAGTTTGTAAAAGCTGCATTGTGAGACATTTTTACTATAGTAACAGATGCCCCAAATGCAACATAGTTGTCCACCAGACTCAGCCTCTTTATAACATAAGGTAAGGATATAAACACTTAAAATGTATCCACATTAAAGTCATTGTCAAGTGTTTTTTTCTAAGATCTTGACATTGTGCAGTTGGGAGTAAATCCTTTGAATGCTATCAAAAGGAGAAGGCAGGGAACTGCATAAGACTTGTGTGTGGAACACTTACTGTGTATCAGGCTCGGTGAGATCTGCTGGTGACTTTAAAAGCAAAACTCAGTGTGTAGACCAGGCTGGCTTTAAACTCTGATCCACATGCCTCTGCTTCCAGGGTCTGGGATTAAAGGAGTGCAGCATAGCACCTAGCTTCAACAGTCTGGTTGGTTGTTCGTTTATTTTAATTTTTTATTTTTTATTTTTTTATTTTTTGGTTTTTTCGAGACAGGGTTTCTCTGTGTAGACCAGACTGGCCTCAAACTCAGAAATCCACCTGCCTCTGCCTCCCAAGTGCTGGGATTAAAGGCGTGCGCCACCACTGCTGGGCTTCAAGTTCACGTTCTTACCAAGCATGCAAGACTAAGGAACCGTTAGTGAACTGTGCAAGAGTCTATTGAATACTTCTGTTGTTTCTGAGACATGGTTTTTCTGTGCAGTCCAGCTGTTCCAGAACTTGCTTTGTAGACTAGGCTGGCCTCAGGCTCACAGACGTCCATCTGCCTCTGCCTCTGAGTGCTGGGATTAAAGGCGTGCGCCATTATCGCCCAGTGAATACTTACAATTACATATAATTTCTTGTTTTTTTGAGATGAAGTATATTTTAGACACTGTAAGTACTTATTTTTTGCTCTGTTGAATCAAGATGCCTGGCTCCTAACCAGTTGATGGTGGCTTTCACACCTTTAATCACAGCACTTTGGAGGCAGAGGCAGGCGGATAGATCTCTGTGGGGCCAGCCAGGTCTACAGAGGGAGTTCCAGGACAGCCAGGGCTATACAGAGAAACCCTGTCTCGAAAAGCCAAAAAAACAGACAAAAAGAAAGAAAGAAAAAGGATGTTTGCTCCTAAGAGAAAATAGTGAATTCATTTGTACCTAAATTCATTTTTGGATTCTGAGATAATCTCCATTCTTCTTTTTATTAGGTTGGATCGGCAGTTACAAGACATAGTATACAAATTAGTGATCAATCTAGAGGAAAGTAAGTTTCTTTTATTTCATAGTTGTGAATTCCAGAGTCTTTGTCTCTGTTAGTTACATCGTAAGTGTAGTAATTTAGTCTGTGTTTTATCATTTTTTTAGGAGAAAAAAAGCAAATGCATGACTTCTACAAAGAAAGAGGTCTGGAAGTCCCTAAGCCTGGTAAGTTGGGATGTGTTCTGCATTCACAGATTAAAGAACAGACAGCTGTGCGGTGCTGCCCTCACCCTGTTCTGTCACAAGTAGAGCGGGTCAAGGCCACTTAGGGTAGCTCACAGCTCAGGTTACATCACCCTGCAGGGGTGAGAACCAGGAGCTGTTGGAAACAGATGTCAGTTACTGCCTGCCTCCATGTCTCTCTCATACAGTCTAAGACTCAAACCCAGGGAATGCCACTGCCATCTGAGGAAGGCCTGCTCACATCCCTCTTTAAGACTCTTCTCTGGTGATTCTTGGTTAAATCAATTGGAATGAAAATGACAACAACCATCACAGGTGCTTTTCGGGGATGCCTAGTTGTATTCTCAAAGAGAAATACTTTGACGGAAATGCTTCGGTACCCTAAGTAATAGTTTGTATGAAGTAAGAGGGCTGTGATCTCAGGACTCAGGAACCTGAGTCTGGAGGATTGCTGTGAGTTCAAGGCCAGCCTGGGCAAATGAAACACTTCATTTAAAAAAATGAAAGTGAGAGAGAGAGATGAACAGATTCGTTCGCTAGATTTTGTGAGTTTTGTTCCTAGCACTGCCGCTTTATTAGGTTAGGTGACTCTAACAAACATCTATAAAATAAAGATGAATATGACATTATTAAACAAATATTTCTTTTCTTTTCTCTGTGTAGCCTTGGCTATCCTGGAACTCATTCTGTAGGCCAGGCTGGTCTCAAACTCACTGATGTCCACCTGCCTCTGCCTCCCCTGTGCTAGGGTTAAAGCTTTGTGCTACCACTGCCTTGCTAATACCAGCACTTTTACTAATGCTGGGCACAAAGGAAGGTGGTTTTTTTTTTCGTTTTGTTTTGTTTTTGGCTTTTTCAAGACATGGTTTCTCTGTATAGCCCTGACTGTCTTGGAACTCACACTGTAGACCAGGCTGGCCTCGACTCAGAAATCCGCCTGCCTCTGCCTCCCAAGTGCTGGGATTAAAGGTGTGCGCCACCACCGCCCGGCCAAAGTAAGTTTTATGTTTAATAGCAACATGGAACTCAGGTAGCTTAGGGTTTAAATCTTGGTTCTTCTGTTAAAGTGCAAATGTAATACATGTTATAAGGATTAAATGAGAGTGTGTGTAACATACTAACCTTAGTAATTGTACATGGTATTTGTAAAGTGTTATCTATAAGTGCTGTACTGTTTTAATGAACTCTCTGTGACCCTGATAAATGAGTCATGTCTGCCTTCCATTGTGGAGTGGTCCCTGTTTTGTGTGTGTGTGTGTGTGTGTGTGTGTGTGTGTGTGTGTCTTTTTTTTAAAGATTTATTATGTATACAGCATTCTGCCTGCATGTACACCTGCATGCCAGAAGAGGGCACCAGATCTCTTTATAGATGGTTATGAGCTGGGAATTGAAGTCAGGACCTCTGGAAGAGCAGTGCTCTTAGCCTTTGAGCCAACTTTCCAGCCTTATTGTGTCTTTATTTATTTATTTTACATATATATTTATTTAGAGAGAGTATGCATGTATATGTATGTACACATGTGTTTACACAGATACCCACTTGGCAGAACTCCCTGTCCTCGCCATGTGTGGCCTAGGAGAGAGACTCGGGCTTGGCAACAAGCACCTTTACCAACTGAACCATTTTTCCCACTTTAAAATCATTGATTTTTGACACATTAATTGATAATTTTAAGGAAAAGGAGACTTGATCAGGACTTGATAATAATTTGGTCAACAGTTGTAATACTTGTGATTCATTCCTTAAAAATTTCAGTTTGTGAAAATTTTAATCCTACACCAGCTTCTTTGTTTCTATCTCAAATAGCTGCTCCACAGCCAGTCCCTTCAAGCAAAGGAAGAACCAAGAAGGTCCTAGAGTCAGTGTTTCGTATTCCACCTGAACTTGATATGTCTTTATTACTTGAGTTCATTGGGTGAGTGACCTAAAAATTTTATTTGCTGAGTTTTTGGCATTTTGAAGTAAGATTTTACATTTTAGCCTAGATTAGCCTTGAACTCGACACATTGATTCTCGTGTTTGGTATGCACTTTGCAAATCACCATGCTATACTGGGCTGGCCTCTATTACCTTTTGGGGCTATCGAGATGGCCCAGTGGTTAGGAACGTTTGATGTTCTTGCAGAGGCCATGGTGGTTTAATTCAACATCATGTCCTACGGCTCACGACTCACAACTGTCTGTAACTCCAGTGTCAGAGGGTCTGGCAACATCTTGTACAGGATGCATACACGCAGGATACACACACTAAATAAATATATTTTATTTTTAGTTTTTTTTGTGTGTATGAATGTTTTGCTTGCATGTATGTTATAAACGTGTACCATGTAAATGCCAATGTTGAAGGAGATCGGCGAAGGGTGTTGGATCCCTTGTAACTGTACTTAGAGCTGTTAGCTGCTATGTGGGTGCTGGGAACCTAGGTCCTCTGTAAGAGCAACATGTACTTTTGACTGCTGAACTATTTGTTTTTCTTTAAAGAAAGGAAATTGTCTTTTAGCTTTAAAGTTGTGACTTTTCTTCTCAAGACAGTTTCTTTAGCCCATAATTGCCTGGAATTTTTTATTTTTTTCAAGACAGGATTTTTTTGTGCATGTGTAGCCCTGGCTGTCCTGAAACTCACTCTGTAGACCAGGCTAACTACCCGAGATTAAAGTTATGTGCTACCACAGCCAGACTTGCCTGTGGGTAGCTCATCTTAATTCCAGAGCCTCATGCCCAAGGACTTCCCAGTATGCAGCTTGTGCTACCAGGCCTCCATAAACAAACAAATTGAGTCCAACAATTCTGACGTAATAAATTATAGAATACTTAAGATTGAGAAAAATGTTAAATTGAAATAGTAACCACTGGTATCCTTATCTCATAGTAGCACACAGAATCCCAACATGGAGGAGCATCACTGTGTTCAAGGCTAGCCTCAGCTGGATAGCAAGGCCCTGTCTCCTTTTGCTCTCCCATTGCCCTAAAGGAAAATCTGACCAAAGCCATTCCTACTAGAACAAAACTAGCCAAGAAACAAAACCACTATTAATGCAGCAGAAGCCTTGAGTATATTTATGATGGCTTGTTCCCTTCCCTCAGCTTTAGTAGCCATTCCACAAAGTAGTTACCATTCATTCCTTTGCAGTTTTCATTTGGTTACTGAAGGGTCAGAAGTTCTTGACTAGTTGCAAGGCAGCAAGGCAGGTCTTTTTTTCTCTTCCTTTTTGTAGTTTAAAATTAGACTGGGCATGGTGGCGCTTGCTTTTAGTTCCAAGCCAGCAAGGGCTACATTGAGACCCTGTCTCATAAAACAAATACACTCGGGCCAGGCGTCGTGGCACACGCCTTTAATCCCAGCACTCGAGAGGCAGAGGCAGGCGGATTTCTGAGTTCGAGGCCAGCCTGGTCTACAAAGTGAGTTCCAGGTCAGCCAGGGCTATACAGAGAAACCCTGTCTCGAAAA
>NC_034590.1:158390944-158394538 GCF_900095145.1 Mus pahari | reverse complement strand
GGGATTTGAACTCAGGACCTTCAGAAGAGCAGTCGGGTGCTCTTACCTGCTGAGCCATCTCACCAGCCCTTTTTTTCCTATCTTAAACTTAATTTAAAAACTGTGTACTTGCTACCCAGCTTGTCCGCCAGAGTTAGATCCCAGGAACTTAGGATGGAAGGAGAGAAGTGACTTCTGCAAGTTGTCTTCTGACCTCCACACGAACAGCAGCATGACCATCATTGTAAATAAATAGATGTAAAAATGTTTATAGCCCATCAAGGTGGCACACACCTTCAATCACAGAGCTTGGGATGCAAAGCTGTGTTCGAGTCCAGCCTGGTCTACAGAGTGGATTCCGGGATATAGAGAAAACTTGTCTCTAAAACACCCACACAAATTGTCTCCAAAACACACACACACACACACACACACACACACACACCAACCAACCAATTTTTTTTTTCTGAGTTAAATGAATTGATTGCTGCATAGGAAATGTTTATATATTTTTTCTTTTGTTTTATGATTAAGCATGTAATTTAAAATATTGTTTTTACTAACTTTTCCTTTATTTTCAGTGCTAATGAAGACACCGGACATTTTAAGGTATTTCATTTTTTGTTAACTTTATAAGAGGAATCTGCAGATATGAATTCTGAATCAGATTAGCAACCAAGTAGAAATTATCTTCAATTAAAATACAAATGTTTGACAAGTTATTGAAATTCAACAGTAATACTATATTAGTTTTTCAGAGTAAGAAACATTGACTAGGGACTTGTTACTAATTCAAAGAAGTGAAGTAAGGAAAATAAGTAATTTACAAAGCCACATGCCGTGTTGATTGGTAATTTATTTTTTTATATTTTCGTTTTTAGAGACAGGTCCCTGCTGGCCTTGAACTTATTAGCCATGGATGACTTGAAATTCCTCATCCTCATGCCTCTACTGTCTAAGTGCTAGAATAGCAAGCATGTTCCACTAGGCCTGTTTTTAATGTGGTAATTAAAAAAAATTCTAAGAGTCAGATGTGGTATATAACTTTTTCTTACTACTCTGGAGGCTGAAACAAGAGGATCAAAATTTCAAGGCCAGCCTGGGCTATTGTAGTAAGACCAGTCTCCAAAAAAAAAAAAAAAAAAATCCAGAGTCTTTTGTGTAGTTGGTGCTTAGAGTTTAACATGAATTTAAACTTGTATATTTAACATTTTTGGCTGAAGTTAACCTGCCTTAACTTGTCACTTCAAGCATTCACTGAGATTTGAGGTAAGAACTACTTTGTATTATACTTTGTCAGCTGTTGAGATAAATAACAAGCTAGAGACACCTACAAAAGTAAAATCTCTGACATATCTCTGTGATAAACTCTTTTATTAAGGAAAGGTCAGGGTTGTTTTGTTTGTGGCATCTATTTCAAGAGTTTTTTTGTTTTTTGTTTTTTCTCGAGACAGGGTTTCTCTGTGTAGCCCTGGCTGTCCTAGAACTCACTCTGTAGACCAGGCTGGCCTCGAACTCGGAAATCCACCTGCCTCTGCCTTCCAAGTGCTGGGATTAAAGGTGTGGGCCACCACCACCCAGCTTTTTCAAGAGTTTTAAGGGAAAACCCATGGCTGTAGAAGTCCCAACATACAAGGCTCAGCTGCCACCCCAGTATGACATTTAGAGAGATGAATGGTTGCTGTAGTACTTAACTTGCTGAGCGTGCATGAAGCCCTGGGTTCATAAATGGAGTGTGTTGCATATTCTTTGAGCCCAGCACTTGTGAGAAACATATCAAGTTCAAAGTAACCCTGGATTACAGGGGACTCTGAAAAAATATATTGATGGAAAACATTAGAAAGAGGTTTAATCAGTATTGCCACAGCAGGAAGAAGAACAGATAAAGAGGTTTCATGACTCAAGTTTGTCTTCAGGTCACTGGCATAGTTTTTGTGGTGGTGGCGGTTATTTGTGTTTTTGAAACAGGTTGTGAATCTGTAAGCTAGGCTAACCTGGAATTCATGTATCCTCATCTGGCCTTGAATCCATGGCAGCCTGCCTGCTTCAGTCTCTGAGTGCCAGGGTTATATGTGTGAGTCACCGTGCCTGGCAACTTTAGATTTAAATAAAGAAGAGCAGCTGGGGCAGGAGGCAGCAAGAATGTACAATGACGTTTTGATCAAATTGTGACCTGATGGGTCCTTCTCTTAGTTCTGGCTCTTCAAGGTAGCTCAGAGCAGTTTTTGTTGTCTGAGGAGACAGTTCAGTACTCTAGAGATGATGAACTTTCTGACTGAAGATGTTCTCACTATGGGATGGTCTTCTGAGGCTCTGCTGTATCTAGAAATCTAAGGTGACTGCTCTTTTACTGGAGGCCTTCAGATGCCTTTGGGGGTCCTGGGACAGGATACTGTAAGATGGCAGCAGGAGCAGGAGAGAAGGCACAGCAGTCAGGAGTCCACAGTCCTCTTGCCAAGGAGCTAAGTTTGGTTTCCAACACCACACTGCCTGTAACTCAAGCCACCTGTGACTAGATTTATTCTCATTTTAAAATTCAAAAAGAAAAACTTCTCTCCCTCTCCCTCCTCCTCCCTCCTCCCCTCCTCTCTTTTCCTTTTTACTCTTTGGAGATAGGCCTGTGGCTAAGGCTGTTCTTAGCTCATAGCAGTTTTTCTGCTTTAGCCCCTGGAATACCGGGATCACAGGTGTGAGCTACCACGCCTTGCTTAAAGAGCAAGTGTCCAGACTGTCTCAGCTCCTAGACTTAAGTAAGCCCCCTGCCTCAGTCTCTCTAGCGGGAACTGCAGACATGTCCTACCTTGCTATGGAGTTAGTACTCAAGAGATCCTCCTGTGTTGCCTTCCTAAGTAGTTGGAACGACAAGCAGGCACTGCAGTGGCTTGGACAGGATGCCGCCCGGCAGCTCAGATCGTGAATTTAGTCTTCCTGCCTTCCCCTTTCAAGGGTTAGGATGTCAGGCATGTACCATTGTACCGGATGTTTTGTTTTACATGAGCTTTTAAAGTTAACTAACACGCCTTTCTATTAAAAAGTTTGTTGGTATATATCTAAAAGATTTGCAGAATTTCTACTTTTTTTAGACTACAAATTGATTCAAAATCATAAAATCATCTTTGCTTTAAAATTTGCTATATAAAATAGTTTGTACATTTTATGTATGTATGTATACATTTACATAATCTGAAAAGTCTTTTCTGTTTTTGTAGCCATTGGAAAAGAAGTTTGTGCGTGTTTCAGGAGAAGCAACTATTGGGCATGTTGAAAAATTTCTTAGAAGAAAAATGGGTCTTGATCCAGCTTGTCAGGTACAGTACGTGTGTGTAAAAGGAAGGTGAGGTTGCAAGATGACCTTTGACAGAAGGAGAGAGTGGTCTCTGGAGTGTTGGAGCAGCTTTTTTATGATGTAGATGGCTGAGACTGTTAATTCAGTGTTGACACATTGTGAGTCCCACCTCCAACTCCGATCACATCTGGGTTACCCTTCATATTAGCCAGTTCTTCAGAGGAACAAAACTGATGTAATAGCCTGGCGTGGTGGCGCACGCTTTTAATCCCAGCACTTGGGAGGCAGAGGCAGGCGGATTTCTGAGTTCGAGGCCAGCCTGGTCTACA
>NC_034590.1:158385174-158390159 GCF_900095145.1 Mus pahari | reverse complement strand
CCCTGTCTTGAAAAAAAAAAGAAAATTCTTAACGTGTATGTATGCCCAACTGCTTGGTTTCCACTGATTCTGGATATAGTGCAGCTAACAGCTAAGATTAGCCATCAATCACAGCCTCCATTTTTTTTTTGTTTGTTTGTTTGGTTTTTTTTTTTGTTTTTTTCAAGACAGGGTTTCTCTGTGTAGTTCTGGCGGTCCTGGAACTCACTTTGTAGACCAGGCTGGCTCGAACTCAGAAATCCGCCTGCCTCTGCCTCCCAAGTGCTGGGATTAAAGGTGTGCAACCACGCCCGGCTATAGCCTCCATTTCTTATTGCACTGATAACCATGTCTTGATTTCAGGGAAAAGTAGAGATGTGAGAAATGGTAACAGGTTTCTAGGCCTAAATTCCAGTTCTTTTGCAGTTGGTAGTAGAACTAGAGATTGTTTGTAAATTAGAAAACATCAAACCTTGCACGTTATTAAAAATCAAAATAAATCTTGGTGGTGGCAGAGCATGCCTTTATTCCCAGAAGTTAGGAGGCAGAGGCAGGCGGATCTCTGAGTTAGAGGCTAGCTTGGTCTACAGAGAGAATTCCAGGATAGCCAGGGCTACATAGAGAAACCGTGTCTCAAAAATAAATAAATAAATAAAATGTACTCAAAATTCTAGTTATGGCTCAACTGAAAATGTATCTTGCTAGGCAGTGGTGGCGCACACCTTTAATCCCAGCACTTGAGAGACAGGGGCAGGCGGATTTCTGAGTTCGAGGCCATCCTGGACTACAGAGTTGAGTTCCAGGACAGCCAGGACTACATAGAGAAACCCTGTCTTGAAGAACAAAACAAACAAATAAAAAAGAATGAAGGAAGAAAGAAAGAAAGGAGAAAATGTATCTTTATATAGCTTTTCTTTCTTTTTTTTTTTTGAATTATTTATTTTATGTATTTAAGTACACTATAGCTGTCTACACCACAAGAGGGCATCAGATCCGATTACAGATGGTTGTGAGCCACCATGTGGTTGCTGAGAATTGAATTCAAGATCTCTCGAAGAGCAGTCAGTGCTCTTAAATGCTGAGCCATCTCACCAGCCCATAGCTTTGCTTTTCATTCATCAGATTTAGCTATTATGCAAAGTTTGAGGTAAATATTCCTTACTGTAGTATATACCTTATAATATTCATAACATCATTTTTCTCAAAATACTGAAATAATGGTAAAGATTATCAAATATGTAGACTTAGGTACCTGTATCGTTGGTTAAGCCTTCCAGATCCTAGAGATGGTAAATAATAAACAATCAGTTGTTTCTTTTTGCAGTATCGGCTTCTTACTTGCTAGGCAGTGCTATTGAGCTCATCTGCAGCCTTCTTTCTTGTTTTAAGTCTATTTTTAATTTTTAAAAACTTTTATGTGTATGGGTGTTTTGCCTTCATATAGCTGTAGTGCACTACCTGCACACAGTACCCAAGGAGGTTAGAAGAGGACAGTTATAGATAGTTATGAGCCACCATGTGGGTGCTGGGATCGAACCTGGGCCCTCTGGAAGAACAGTTACTGCCCTTAATTGCTGAGTTGTCTCTCCACTGTAATTCAGATCCACCTGCTTCTGCCCCTCCCCAGGTACTGAGATTAAAGCCTGTGCCACTAAGGATGGCTGGCTGGTTAATTAAGGTCTTAGTATGTACCTTAGACTGGCCTTGAGTTTGTGGCTGTATCTCTGCCTCAACTTCTTGTGTGCTGGGTTTACAGGTGTGTGCCATAATGTCTGTCTCCCAGGTATTTTCAAAGTTTATTTTCATTTATTTAAAAAACTTAGATAATTAATATTTTTATGTTTTGTCCACATGTATGTATATGTACTATGCATATGCATTCTGTCCATATTGTCTGTGGAGGTCAGCAGAGGGCATTGGCTCTATTGAAACTGGAGTTAAGGGTGGTTACAGGCCATGGTGTGAATGCTGGAATTAAACCCGGGTACTCTGGCTGGCCATCACATATCCCTTTAATCGCTGGGCGTGGTGGCGCATGCCTTTAATCCCAGAACTCGGGAGGCAGAGGCAGGCAGATTTCTGAGTTTGAGGCTAGCCTGGTCTACAAAGTGAGTTCCAGGACAGCCAGGGCTACACAAAGAAACCTTGTCTAGAAAAAAAATAAAACCAAAACATATTCCTTTAATCCCAGCACTCAGGAGGCAGAGACAGGCAATTTGAGGCCAGCCTAGTGTACAGAGTTCCAGGACAGCCTATCTTGAAAAGCCAAAACCAAAACCAAACAACCAGTCAGAAAATCCAGGTACTTTGTAAGAGCAGCAAGTGCTCTTAATCTCTGAGTCATCTTCTAGTGCCCAAATTTTTATATTAAGAGAATTTTGCAAAATTGCCCAAGCTAGCTTCCAACTCTTGATCCTCTTCTTTCTTAAGTCCTCTGAGTGGGGACCAATGTCATATGCTACCCTGCCTGTCTTAGAAACTTTCCTTGATAATGTTTTATCAGAAGAGTTTGACAGACAAAAAGACCTGGATTCAGATCCTCAGCAAAGCCACAGATAGGTAGATTCCCTGAGCACACTGGCCATTGAGCCTAAGCAATTAGTGAGCTCCAGGGCCTGTGAAAATACCCTAGTGACAGAGGTTTTAAACGTCTACCATAGTGCCAGGAGGTAGGTTTTGTTTTGGTTTTTGGGTTTTCGAGACAGGGTTTCTCTGTGTAGCCCTGGCTGACCTGGAAGTCACTCTGTAGACCAGGATGGCCTTGAACTCAGAAATCTGCCTGCCTCTGCCTCCCAAGTGCTGGGATTAAAGCCGTGTGCCACCACTGCCCAGCTGATTCGTATGTCTTGAAGCAGGAAAGTGGTCTGATAACTGATTGCTTTCCATAGGTAGATATCATCTGTGGGGATCACTTATTGGAGCGGTACCAAACTCTACGAGAAATCCGACGTGCAATAGGTGATACAGCAATGCAGGTAGGTCCTTATCAGGCCTATGCTAAACACATAGACTAATGAATTATAAAGTTCTGTGTCAGGAGAGCTGAAAAAATGGCTTAGGGATTAGGAGTGTTGCCTGTTCTCGCAGTGGACCTAGAGGATAGGAGTGCTGCCTGCTTGTGCAGAGGACCCAGGTTTTAGTCTGAGTGTGTCAAACAAAAACAAAGATTCATAAACAAGCAAAAATGTTTGGATTTATTACTCAAGAGGGTTAGTGGAAACAGCTCCTCTTGCTTTATAACAGCTGTTTCTGCTTGGTGTGGCGGTTTACACATACCATCACACAGGAGGTGAGAGTAGGTGGGTCCAGAGGAGAAGGCCATCCTTGACGATATAGCTAGTTCAAGACTGCTGAGCTATTTGAGACACTGTCTCAAAACAAACAAACAACGGTGCAAACCCACACTCAAGAGTCTCAGATTTAATACAGTCTCAAAAGACCTGTTCCCTTGAGATGAATTGATTCATTTATGGAGTAGAGACCCTTCATCTAATTACCTTCCACTATGCCCCATATCTTCAATACTCTATACTAGGAATTAAGCTTTCAGCATTTGACCCTGTGAAGGACAAACCATGGCTAACTATCACACAGGACTATAACAGGGATATGAATAGGAAACATAAAATTTTTTTTTTTTTTAAGATTTATTTATTTATTATATGTAAGTACACTGTAGCTGTCTTCAGACACTCCAGAAGAGGGAGTCAAATCTTGTTACGGATGGTTATGAGCCACCATGTGGTTGCTGGGATTTGAACTCCGGACCTTCAGAAGAGCAGTCAGGTGCTCTTACCCACTGAGCCATCTCACCAGCCCCAGGAAACATAAGTTTAAGTGATACTTACACATCTATTTATAGAATATATAAATATAGTCATCTAAATTATATTTACATTACAAGGAGTTGTTTTCTAAACTATGTTCTTATATGTGCACTGAAGTAATTTCGAAATCTTGAAACAGCTTATAAGCCACACTTTGAGGTTTATATGTGAATATTAATGTAGTCTGCATTTCATTTCTGAACTATGACAGGGAAATACAAAAGTGTGATTTGTACGCATGTAACTCTGATAATGGAATCTTTGTATCTGTGTTAAATGGACATTCACTTTGACCGTGCTGATTATAGCTGATGTGATGATAGTTCATAGACCAGCATGGTCTGCCATTTGCCCTCTATCTTAGATGTTTAATTTTCTGCAGCTAGGCATCTGCCTTTTGGTTCACCCTCAATGTTTGTCATCTCCTACTGTCTCACATGCCCACATGTGTGTAAAGTTAGTTTGCTAGCCGTCTACAAGGAGGAAGCAAAATATATTAAATGTATTTTCATCAAATAGGTGAGAGTTGCAAAGTTTGTTTTATTGCAGTAGTAAGCTGCATATGTGGCATAAACATTCATATTTTCTCTTTCTCCCTTCCCTCCCTCCCTCCTCTTCAATTCAGGGTTTCTCTGTGTAGCCCTGGCTATCCTGGTACTTGCTCTGTAGATCAGGCTGGCCTTGAACTCACAGAGATCTGTATGCCTCTGCCTCCCAAGTGCTAGAATAAAAGTTGTGTGCCCATCTTCTGTTTAATGTTTTGAGGAAGTCTTACTATGTAGCTCTGACTATCCTAGAAAACTCTGCAGACCAGGCTGGCCTCAAACTCACAGAGATCTGCCTGTCTGCTTTAGCAAGTTCCCAAGCGTTAGATCAAAGGGTGCGCCACCACTCCCATCCCACCATTTTATTTCTTGAACAGATCTGTTATGACTTATGGAAATTGAGTCTTTTTAGGTAGACTTAGTTTTCAGTCAGTTTGTTAAATAGTCTGTGGACAAAGAAAGGTCTTTTCTCAGTTGCTTTTGGTTATAAATGCATGCCCCTAGTTACCTATGATTATATGAGACTCAACACATTGACCTGTTTGAGGTGAGTCACCTGTGATTGAGCTGTTCAGGAGAGGCTGGGACAAAAGAATTGTTTCAGTTCAGAAATTCTTTTTTTTTTTTTTTTTAG
>NC_034590.1:158380843-158384449 GCF_900095145.1 Mus pahari | reverse complement strand
AAAAAAAAAAAGAAAAAGAAAGAAAAAAAAAAGAAAGGAAAAGAAAGGGAAAAAATTACATCAATAAGGAGTTTTTGGTGATGTCAATAAGAAGTTATATGTATCTTATAATTTTTACATTAAAGAATTTCTCATTACTGTTAGATTATGAAAAATAAGTCAGTTTTGGTTTGATTATATAAGAACTATATAAAATAGTCCCTTTTGTCCCCTCTTCAGGATGGTCTGCTTGTTCTTCATTATGGTCTTGTGGTTTCTCCTTTAAAAATAACTTGAAGATGCAAGGGTGTATGAGGAGAGAAACCCAGTCGGAGGCGTCTGCATATCTGCATTGCACCAAAGATGGTCACAAAGCATGTAACTCCTGCTACTTTACGCTGTTAAGAGCTAGCTTCTGTTGTCAGTACCAGAACCCTAGCATTGTGTACAACTTGAAACAATAGAATGTATTTGCTACACTAAAGACTATGTAAACAGCATTCATAACTCAGGGGAAAAAAACTGAAAACACTGAATTTTAAAATTCCTTGTGATTCCAAATATGAGGAAGTTGCTGGTTGCTTCCCGTCTTTGAAGTTGGTTGGTCAGTTTCCCTGAACTGGGATTCTGCCCTCCGACTGCATGGGTTGGGTGGTGGCCTTCAGAAAAGTTTTGCTTTGAATTCAAAGCCAGTCTGTTAAACCTGGGGTGTGTGCTCTGCACTGAAACTACTGGCCACTTACAAGTTCCTGTCCTATTCTGAACTTAAAACAAAATTCCAATGATACTACTAAAGCACTGTTCTTCAGCTCTGAGACTGGAGAGACTGTCTCCTGTTAGAAATGACTCTTCTTAACATCCCTTAAATATGAGGTGCTTCTTTATAATAGTTTATTTGCATATAGCAGTGCCACTGGGATAGGTGTCACAAAATTCCCTCAGTGTGGCTGTTGATAATGGCACTGCTTCTAACAGTAGCAACAAATTTCAGGTGAATTACCAGAAGTTTACAGAACCCTTATTGTTCCTCAGTCACTTAAATTACCTTGTTCCATGTTTAATGTTTTTGTTTTCTTGTCATTTGGATAAAGAATCAGAGTCTTTGAGAACCTTGCTTTCACAGAGACTTCATTGTAAACATTACTTTGCCTAAAATTAGCATCCTGATGCTTTCTAAAATATATATTTTATAGACTTACTTCATAGCAAAATTTCCAAATCTGTACAGAAATTTAAAAAATTAGACTTAAATTGGTGATTGTTTTTGTAAAGAATTTATGAATTGTACATAAATCTCTTCTGACATTTAATAAAAATTTATTTTAGCCAATTTTGAGATGTGTCAACATATTCTTTGTTTTCTTATTGTGCATGTGCGTGTGTGTGTGCCATAGTATTATGGTAGGCGAGTAAGAGTCAGTTCTTCCACCGTGTGGGTCCTGGAGTCAGGCTCAGGTAGCTTGGTGGCAGATACCTTTACCCACTGAGCCACAGTTGGCTTTTAAAAAACAAAGCATTTGATAGGCAGGATGTCTGAGGTAAAGTTACACTGCCACGAATAGCTATTTATCCGGTGTTGTCACACTCACTGATGCTGTGCTGTGGTCTGCGGCTGTTGCCGACAGTGGGTGACTGTAGAGTTCAGCTTCAGCTTCTCTTTCACTGATGATAACTAATGCCAGCATCCACTCGGACTTCCAAGGCCATCTCAGGTTCAGGGAGTGACCAGCAGTGCTTGCAGGACTCAGCTTTTACAACTGGAGTTGTCAAAACCAGAGGATGCCGGTGAAGATCAGCAGGGGGAGCAGGCATTGGAGAGAACCAGACATGAGTTTCTGGTTGTCTTATTCCAGTTGTCATGCAGGGACTGTGTTTCCTTAGATATTGGTGTACGGATGTTTTTTTGGTGACAAGGTCACTAGTTAGTATTCACTGTCTTGTTGGGAGGTGTAGGCACACAGTGCACCGTAGTTAACTACTCACACCCCAGAACCTGCCTACAAGTAAGTTACATTATTAGCACAAGCTTTATGATGTGGCCCCAAATCTCAGGTGTACACAGATAATCAAAGTCTGATGAGTTAACCCTTTATTGGGTTATATCGCATACAAGAAATTTGTGGGCCAGAGAGATTGCTCGGTGGGTAGTGTCACCTGATGCCTAGCCTGATGACTTGAGTTTGATACTGGAACCACATGGTAGACAGACAGAGCCGACTCCTACAAATGTTCCTGACCTCCACTTGTTTGCCATGTTACACTCCCATACACACACTCTCACACACACAAAAAATCTGACTTGGGAATGGGAGTTTATGTCACAAGTCACCTGGTTTTCCTCAGGAGCTGTCCCTGTCAACTGGGACTCATTGATTTGGACAGGTTGGCTGGCCAGCAGACCCCAGAGATCCTTTCTCAGTCTACCAAGTACATACTAGGTTCGTGTGTGGGCACTGGGATAGAACTCAGATTCTAATGCTTACATGGCTAGCGCTTTGCTGACTCATCTCCCTAAGCCCCGGGATCCATTTAAAATAGAGGTGAAAGCCAGGCACGCGGTACGTGCCTGCAGTCTTGGGTGGCAGGGACAGAAGGAACCTGGCCTACATTTTGAGTTCCAGGACAGCCAGGACTACATATCTTAAAAACAAAACAAAATGACAAACCCCAGAAGTATTTGTGCTGTGTCTCTGTGCATGTGAAGCCAGGGTGCTGCACTCTTCAGAGCTGAAGTTACAGACGGTTGTTAGGGGTTTGGATTGTTAACAAAAGTGCTGAGATACAAACTTGGGTGCTCAGGATTGCACAGTAGCCGTTTCTCACCACAGAACCACCTAGCCAGCCTGCCACTGTTTCAGACATCAGTCCAGGATATAGGATACCCTGTCTCTAAAAAGAATAAGACTATCTTTTGAATGTGGTAGTGTACAAATGAATATGACTGTTGGCTTCCCTTCAAAACTAAACTGGGGAAATCTGAGTTAATTTCCTACAGAGATTTGATAGACTTTTACAAATGAAATGCCATATTGATCTCCTGAAAGTCGGCCAAGCACTTACATGGCAGTCGTCCTACTTGAGCTCTTGGAGAAGGTTCTTGCTGTAGCCTTGCAGCACAAACCCACAGCCTTTCCCAAGTGCACCAAGTACTAAGATGACACGTTTGTACCACAATGCCTGGTGAGTCCGTTCCTTCTAATAAATACGGGGATATATCCATTAACAGTATGAGCTTGATATAGAATCATTTATTTTTTTCCTTACATTTATCACTAAGCAGGGGAGGGGTGGGAATACAGCTTGGTGATGAACAGCTCTGGCTCTGAGGCTGGACCTCCTGCGTTCTTCTTTCATGTGGATTCTAACCTTATGCTCAGACTAGAATCCCATGCACAGTTTCAGGTGCCAGAGATGCTCATTTCATTGAGCTAAAAAGATTGATGAGCCCTGAAGAGGGTTGGCTGGTTATTTTGAGATGGTCTTTCTATGTTCTGTCTGGCCTGGAACTTGCTGTGTATCCAGGCTGGCCTCTTAAAGAGATCTAACCACCTCTGTCTGCTGAATGCTGGGATTAAAACTGCACCACCACATCTGACAGGAATTCTTTTTTTTTTTTTTTTTTTTTTT